>NW_024527822.1:1492721-1797768 GCF_017590135.1 Pyrgilauda ruficollis
ATCTTGTCCAACATCCCTGCTCAAAAGAGTTTTTGCAGCAGCTTGTTCAGGGCTAAATCCAGATGGGACTTGAATAACCTCAAGGACAGGGACTTGCAACATGGGCAATTTGTTTGGCATTTGACCACCCATACAAGAAACCTGGTATTCTTAAATTTACATGGAATTTTCTCTCTTTGAATTGCTCTCTGTCTGTTGTCCTGAGCACCACTGAGAAAGGTCCAGCTCTGTCTTCCCTACTCCCACATCAGCTATTTGTACACATTGGTAAGATGCCTCTAAACCTTCTCTTTGCAACTGAAGCCCTCTCATCTTCTCTTCATTTCCATCACTTCAATTTGCATCACCTCTTTGCCGTCAAGAATGAAGGTCTCTGCACTAATCTCTCTTTAGCATTAGGATAGACATGCTCTAGTTCAACCAAAAATATCTAGCTTAAATGCATGGGTTATAAAGGGATTTTTGTCATGTAGGAAGTCAAATAACCAGAGTAACACATTTTATCATTAAAATCTTCAGACTAACACCTTTGCCTTTCAAAAAGAACAACCTTCATTGAAGGTACAGATGAGTTTTCTTTCTGCCTCCGAGAACTGTAATTTTCAGTCATCAGAATAGAATTATAAAACCTGAATAATTTTCTGAATAAAAAAATCCCACACAATATTTTTGACCAATTATTTAAAGACCTGTTTGGCTGTGATGTACCAACAGTTTTCTCCAGGTCTACAGGCACATGATAATGTTTTTATAGGCACTTGTTTCCCTCCCAGAGACAATGGTATTTTGGATTTAGTGGATCAGCAAAAAGGCAGTGACATGGCAGGGAACCCGAGACAATTATTGCCTTTCCACCCTTTAGCAATGTGGCTGCAGCAGGGCTGAACAGCTTGAGATGCTTTACCAAATTATTTTCAAAATGGGGATATTTTTTTGACATGACTTATTTCTTTGCTTGAATAGATCTATCATTTTTCTTGGCACAGGGTTAATGCTGTTACATTTCTGATCCTCTGGAGGGAATTTTTCTTAGGTTTTTTTTAAGCCTTTCATTGGAAATCAATTTCTAGATTTAGTTCATCACTATGTTTTTGCTTAATCTGTTACCTACCCCTCAAACATTGTATTCCTCTGAAAATGGCCTGGGATTAATACAGGAACTGGATCACAGAGCTGCTTGCATAAATTTGTTTCAGACAGACAGAAACTGGGAATTCATTGGGAAAAACTCTTCGGATGGAGTTTCACTGGAGCTCCCTGGGTGTGGGAAGGTGGACACCATTCAGAGGAAGGCCATGCATGGATGAAGTCTGGCTCTTCCTCACCCAGCTAATTCACCAATTTAGGCCTTCTCAGCTCCTTTCCAACAAGTGGTGAAACCAGCTGTGGGGTCTGGGTGCTCCTGGGCTGTCCAAAATGGGGACACAGCCCAGATACAAGAGTTCAAGGAGCAGTAGGATGTGCTGGTTCCCACAGTCCTTGTGGTGTTTGGGCATTCTCTGTCTCTAGACGTTCTCTGGCTCTCTCCAGGCTCACACCAGTGAGCAGCTGGCATTATTTCTCCATGTGCCTTGGAGTTGTCTCAGTGAAAAGGGGTCTTGAGGGCCTTTGTCTTTGCACTGTTAGAAATTAACACGTTGGGAAATGAATTACACTTCCCGCCAGCTAAATAAAAACACAGACTGATCTGAGAAAGTAATTTATTGATCTTTCTTCTGTTAAAGTGACTTCAGGGTGCAAAATACTAACTCAGCTAAATCAATATCCCTTTCACTACCAAGCTGACTTTAAGATTGTGGGGATATTCTGAAGACTGGAGTTTAATTTCAAGACATGTTCCTCAGACATCACCTGAGTTAAAGCTACAGGACACATTTTGGGCAAACAGATGTGTGTGGATCTTCCACAACCAGTTCACTGGGATCTCAATGGCATGAGAAGGCAGAGCAAGGTTTATTGCTGAAAATTGAAGTTGCTTCTAAGTACAAAGCAGTTTTAAATCCCTTATTAAAGAATATACATGCAAATTCTGGTTTAATGACTTTTCCTTATCTGAGTCCTCAACTGCTGTATATCAGCATAGCTTTACTGAATTTAGTGGTGTCTCTTTGGAAATCTGGCCCTGTTTTTGATAGCAAATTCTAAACATATCTGTGTATAAAATGTCAGATAGATATAAATTTATGCAAAGTTTGCATTTAAAAATATTATTTTATATGAATAAGTTTAAAAACCTTTAAAAATAATTTGAAAGCATTATTTTAGCTATAGTAAGGGACTGTTGGTTATCAGCTGTGATTCATATCTCTCAGCAATGAGCAAGACTGTAAAATGTGAAGTAATACTGCAGTATTCAGCTTGAAAGGAGTCCAGCTACAAGTGAGGTGATTCAAGAAATAAGTTGTTGCAATGTTTTTTTCTCCAGCAAATTATCCTACTATGCCTGAAAGAATTAAGAAGGGCAATTTAATCACCCTTTCTATGTTATTCTTTCCTACTTCATGATTTAAAAATTCTCTGCTTTTTCTGTTTTGGTTTTTTTTTTTCCCTCTTCTTCCCTGCAAGGAAAATTTAATGAGGCATATTTGCTTGTTTCCATGGTATTTCAAAGAAAGATTACTAGCTGAAAGCAAAGAAATATATAGGGAATGAATGTCTTGTCTTTAGTAACACATATAAACCTTACTTTCAGAATTAATTATATAGAAATACTTTTTCTGTGCTTGTAATAAGTGAAGACATGCCAGTGCCAGTCATTTTTTTTTTTTACTTTGCTGTAAGGTCTGATGTCATACAGAAAAAATAATTTGCTAGCCAGTTTGTTCTATTCTTTGGTCAGTTAGGCACACACATGTGTGGCTTTAAAGATCTTTTTAAAACAGCATTTGCTATTTAAAATATTTCATAATTAAGTTACAAACAGTATTCTGTTTGCACTATTCACAGAGCACAGTGCTACATTATGGAGATTCTATTTATTTATTGATGAAATCCAAATTTATGTCTGTGATAACACCTGGTCAAGAAGGACAAGAACATTCTTGGGCACCTACGAAGCAGCCCTAAAACCAAAATTGCTCATGTACCCTCTAAATTCCCTGTGTCTGATATTACAATGTTTGCACAAATGCAGGCCGGAAAATGCAGTTATCATCAAATCCAGTTTTATTAAAATCTCTTGCTCATGGTCATAAAAAAATAGCCTTCATTATTCTTATGCTGTTAATGAATTAATTTTTAAAGGGCTTGAAAGTTCAAGGGATGGATAGGATCTCACCCTGGTGCCCTTGAAGCCAGTGCAAAAATCCTTATTAACTTCAAAGGTCCAAATTGAAAGACGCCCAAAATACCAAAACTAATACAGATGACGCCAACAGAACTTGAAGCAAGAATTACATTTACAGCAACACATAATGAAAAATACAGACAGGTGATGCATCAATAAAAGAGAGGTTCTCCAAGAACCTATGACCTGCATAACCATGAGCAAACCACTAAAGATTGGATCTGTCACTTCAAATGACGTACCTGAGGTAGGAGCTCCACCTTCCTCTCTGATCAACAGAAAAAGATCAGCAGCTTTGAAAGACAAGTGAACACTCCTGAGACAAGAACCTGCCCCATGACCAGGAGTTTGATTTAGGTGCCTAAATCTAGATGGGATGAACCAGGAGAAGAAAGTACACAAAAATAAATAGAAGTAGAAGTTGGGACAAAACTGCTGAGGGCTTTGCAAATCCTTCTGAAATCTAAAGTGCTTTATTTCTTACCTTCAAATCGAGCTGGAGTTACTACAGCGTCTCCAGGGATTTGTTAACACAACGTGCTTTGTTAGCACAAAGCAAAGAAAACCCTTCCATTCAAAGAAGGTTGTTTGTTGGTTTTGGGGTTTTTTATTTCATTGCAATGCTAGGAATAACGTTTTCCAAAGCTCTGGTCTATTTTTTGAGGTTTTGTTAAACCACTTCAAAATCTCTTTGAGCTACACGAAGTCACCCTTTCTTTGTTTGGGTTTCAGTGGGGGATCCGCCTGTCTTTGTGTAGATCCCTGCCTCAACCATTAATTATCCAATTACAATTAAAAAACGTTAATTCCACTCAGTCACTGCTGATCAACTAGATCTATTCCTTAACAATTTTAATAGAATCACTGTGAGTCAGACAAAAACACTTGTCTGCAAATACAGTTGGAGGGTATGCTTATGATAATAAAACGCCATAGGTCATAATATTGCCAGAAAAATATCTGATTTTACCGTAATTTTTACTGATTTTATTGTAATTTCAATATTATCAAATGAAAAATTAAGGACCATCTGCTCAGCATTTTGATGAAAACATACATATTTTCCTTCTTACCTATGTTTAAAAAATAGTAATTTCACCTGCCATTTACCCATTTCCACAACCTTACTGAAAAATTTTTTTTTTTTTCCAATTTTACCTACCAGACAAGCAGGAATTATTATCTTTGTTTTATAGATGCGATATTATTGCCCAGAAAACTTAAGTTACAGAGGCTTTCCAGTACAGAAAACTGGTCTCTTTTAAATTCATCTATACTGCTTCACAGCTCGGGTTTAAATCAACTTCAACAATTAATCGAATTAATCTAGAATTTAGAACTTGGGCATAAACAGCGACTGTGAAATAAAAAACAAGATAATATGCCATTCTTGCCTTCTCCACATTTTCTGAGTAACATTTCCTTATTTTTTAAGGAAAAAAAATCTCTGTTCAACTAAAGTGTTAAAATATTACCCTATATATACTTCCAGCAAGCAACTTCTCGGCATGGGTTAGGCTCTACTTGGAAAACTATTGTCATCCAGGAGACAACCTGTAGTTTTAAATGACTAGGCTGTCAGTTCTTTAGCTCTCTGCACTTGCTTTTTCTGCTTTAGTGAATAGTAACAATTACACGACAAACAGCATGTTATTTCCAACTGTGGGTTTTTGACAGAAATCTTTGTGATACAAATATTGCGAACTTCCATTCATTTGCACGATTAAATTCTATGCAGATTTTTTAAAGCCTTAAGAAGATTTTAATAAAGCTCACAGTCTTCAGAATTTGGAAGAAAACAGGGGAATCTTTTCAAAAGTATATTTATTAAAATGGAATGCTTTAAACAGTGCAGAATTTGGAAGAAAATGGGAATCTTTTAAAAAGTGTATTTATTAAAATGGAAATATTTAAACAGTGCAGATATTGAGGGGGATTTTTAATAGTTTTGCTAGATTTGTGTTGAGATTTGCAAACAGTATATTTCATACCCTCGAAAGAGCATTGTCAGCAATAAGGATTAAATATTAAACAACTCTGCCCCAGAAAACGTTTATAAATCGCATTTTTTCTGAATTTAACAATGAGCATGCAACATTATATCTAGTAAATAAACATGGAAATATGATAATTGAGTAAAGCTTGAATGTCATTTATGAAGGCTGCTAGGAGCCACAGACCCTACTCTGATTTGGCAGGAAGCACTTTTAAAAATTCACCATAAGCATTTAATGTTTGAAGGACAAGTAAGGACTTAAATCATTCATCAGTGTCAGGTTTGAAAGATGTGCACTTGGATTCCTTTCCTCCCCGTTCTGCCTTCTCTCCCAGCTGGAACATGAGATGCTCTTGAGGTGTCACTTTGTCCCAGCCCCTGGCACAGCAGCAGTGAGAGCCCCCCGCACCCCAGGGTGCCACCCCCGGGATGTTGGTCCCTCCCCAGCGTTTGGTGACATCCTAATTACCCTCTGCAGGTGCTGCTGGTGTCAACAGCTGAGGAACGAGGCTGTTCTGGGGATTTTGGTGAGGTTTTGTATTTTTGACAAAGGAGAAATTGTGCTCTTAGTGCAGGGTCTGTATCCCCAACCCACAAAGGAGCCCAAGCCCCAGAATGGATTTTTAACCCTGCTGATTTTTTAGTGTATCTGCCCAAATTTCTCTCACTGTGCTGTCACCCTAAGGGAGAATTAATCTTTTTTTTCCTTCTTCTTTTTTTTTTTTTTTTTTTTTCCTGATAATGTAATTTCTTTCATTTCCAAAGTCATTTTGAACATTTCTAGACTTCACACTCATGACGAAGTCTGCAGGTGTAGTTTTTATGAAGTCTTTTATTTTGTGTTCTTTATGCAATACAATTAATGAATGCAACAACAAGCAAAATGCATTTTTCATCAGGGTTAGACTCATTATTTTTTTTTGCATTTATAGATACATTTTAACCAATGAAGAGAACTCCCTGTACCTGCTGAGGCTATTTGATTTCCACTAAAAAAATCTTAACTGAATCCTAGTGTTTTCTACACATACTCTTACATCAACAGATACCTGATATATTTTACAGTACCTGCACATTAATTAATGGTCTTATTTGAAATAAAACATTTGCTTTTCTGAACACCTTTAGTGATGGTTTCCTAGCAACCAAATCACCTCAAATGTTGACCCTTATAAAATGTCCTTTATCATTCAAGAGGTTAAATTTTTGCATATTTTCTAAAAAATATATTACTCAGTTTCTGTAAAATGTCTTTATTAAATTTCTCAATGTCTTTTTAAGAGTAAAATGATAGATTCAGAAAGGTATCCCAAAATTCAACATCAACTCAACTATAAAAATAAAAAGAAGAATTTGCACTCTGAATAATGTCAACTATTTCAGTTACTACTTTTTTTATTCCAGTTTCCATTAAAAAAAATAATGCTATGATGGTATCTCAATAAAAATGCAATGTTTTAGTAAAAAAAAAAAAAACCCTTCAAATTGAAATTATTGTTCCCACCACAAAAGCTGGGTTGGAACTGAAAAATTTCAACACCATCTCAAGTGTCATTGTGCTGAAAACTGAAACAGCAATACTTTGGCTGCTGGAATTTTTAGATTATGGATGTAATATTTCCTCATTTATTTCTGTTTTGTCAGTTATTTTCTTATTGAAAATCCTTGGTAAATGTCAAAGAATTTTAAAGAACTCTTTTTTTAGAATTTTTGTTTTCCCCACAGAGGAAACAACAGAAAAAGAGGGGGAAAGACAGAGAAAGAAGAAGGAAAAAAAAAAAAAAGGAGTGTGAAAAATACTCCAGTCCTAAATTGTATGTAGAAAATTGACATGATTTCTAGATTTTTTGGGTTTTTGGTTGGTTTGGGTTTTTTGGTTCTTTTTTTTTTTTTTTTTTTTTTTTTTTGTTTTTGTTTTTTTGTTTGTTTTTGTTTTTGTTTTTTGGTTTTTTTTTTGTTTTGTTTTGTGGTTTTTTTTTCTTTCTTTTTTAATAATTTTTTTTTTTCCTTCACATTGCTTGTTTGTTTTGGTTGGGGTTTTTTTGTGTGTGTGGTTTTTTTTTCTTTCTTTTTTAATAATTTGTGGCTATAACCAGACTGTTATTTCCAATGTTTTCACTGTAATTGAAATTTTGACTACCTTTAAACACTGGCTAAAACACTCCCCTAGCTGGGACACAGATATTCAGGTAATCCTGTTTTACCTGTATGGGTCCAGGGTCCTGCACAGACACAATTAAAACTGATTTTTGAGAGACCCCTGCATTACAACTCTCAATATGTTTGGGGTTTTTTTTGCCTTATCAGTGCTGTGGGGCCAATTTATTAACACACACTAACAGAACTCTGAAGCAATCTGTGAGTCAAATCACAAGGTTTCATTCAAAATGTCATTCAAACTGCCATAGTATATAGGGGACAGGGGTCATTTCAGTGGAAATTGAAAATTGAGTAGTCCCTGCAGTAAACAAATTTTGTCCATTTAATTTCCCTGTCAATGGAAAAACATCGACCAGCTCTAGTTTGATGTTAGCAGAATGGCTTACTCAAACATTAAAATTCCTTCCTCTATCCATCACTGCAAATATTTTCTGTTATTTGTATGGGTTCAGATTCTTATTCCATTATTACTCACAATTTTTTCATTAAAATTGCTACTTGAAGGTTGGCCTGCTTACAGTGGTTGCCCCCCCACCCCTCTCTTGTAGTGTTTACTTTCTATTACTAATGGCTGTGCCCCTACTTAGGCAATGATAGCAACACAGTAAAAATCATCTTCCAAAGAGCTCCCACTTCAAGCCAGTAGAAAAAAGGGATACTTAGCTCTGATTAAAGAAAATCTCTCTGCTTTCATAGAGTCAAGTGAGCTCCTGCATAAAGCCTTTTGATAACTTCACAGGGAGAGCAGGACACGGTGTACATCTCCCACCTGGGAGGCTGAAGTGCTAAACTTGTGGTTTGCTTGTGCTACAGAGCCAAGCAGGATCCAAGGAAACTGTGGGGCAGGGGAGGAATGATTCCTCATTGATCCAAATCCCGGAGTGGTCCTGTCCAGAAAACTGCCTCACTGAGAACAGGAAAACCTGAAATCTGCTTGTGCCTGTAGAGCTCCTGAAGGCTCTGACTGCCAAGGGTTGGGGCAGGTACTAGTAAGGAAGATCTAGGATGATTATTTTGGAAAAGATGTTTAAAATCATTAACTCAAACCATAAACTCAGTACTGCCAAGACAACCACTGATCCATTTTCCTAAGTGACACACCTACATATATTTTATAGGTTTCATTGCCTGGCCCCAGTCTCCCTGTTTCTCTGTCTGCTAATTCTTCCCTCTTTCATTTGTAAAAACTTCCTCTGGGTTTTCACTGCAGATCTCTTGATGCAGAATCTCTTGGTGCAGTTGTGTTCTCAAGACCACAACCTGTGCTCTCAGATGCAGAAGGCTCCATCGAGAGAGTTCTAGTTAATGAGAGGATTCAGGTGCCTTATTTTATCTCTGTATTTCTGGGTGGTTTTGTGAACCCTTTTGGTACTGTGCCTATCTGTGATTCTTTTGCATTTATATCTCTAGGAAAATGACACAGAAAGCATTAGATATTACAAATTTTAATGGAAATAAGCTCATGGTGCATAATCAGGCTGCTGGGTAAAATTAAATAAATGGACCTTATTTGGAGACAGAGCAGAGATCAAGAGATCAAGTAACCAGATTAGGCTAGAAAAACATCCATCAATTATCAGTTACTAAAATTAACTTTGTCAAATGTCAATATGAAGCTTTTTTCCCTTGAGATCCAGTGCTAGTGCAACAGACTTCTGAGATTAATCATCTTTCAACACTTTTTTGTTGTTATTGTTGGATACATTTACAGTTGATTGTTTTATACATTAACAAGAGTTTAATTCCAGCAAATTGTTCTGTAAAACAGGTGCTGTTTATTGCTTTGCTTTCCTTTCCCAACTTGCTGTTGGTTTCGCAGTCAATGAGAAATATTACTTTAAAAAGCTAAAGAAACTCCATCAAATAATTGTGGCTAAGACACCAGAACTTTGCAGAGTACATCCAAGTGCATCCATTCATTGGCTCACACTCTCGACTCTTATTGTAGAGATCTATATTTATGCATGTTCCTTGTTTTCTTACTTAGAAATCTATAAATTATATCCATATCTGTCAGTCTAACAAATGTTTTAGCCAATACACCAAAGGGAAATTTGACCAGTAGGAATTTAATGGGGAGTAGATATTGAAATGCACAGCAAGGAATACATTAACCATTTCTTTTTAATATTGACAACTGTTCTAAGCAACATACAAAGTTACATCTGAAAGGAAGGATTTGGTATCTTCCTTTGTAATCACAGACTATTCACAAAGAAACAAAAAATTAGGAAACTGAGGACACCAATGGTTACCTCTGAAATTGATTGCATCATTTTGAGATCTTTCACGTTAACATAGTCCCCAAATCAAGTACCAGCATGCACACCGATATGCAGAAAGATCAATATTTTATCTCCTACAATGACTATAATTGCAAATCTGTGCATCTGAATTCAGAATCGCTGCAGTTAAATGCCAAAGATACTAAACTAGTACCCAGCAAACCTCATATTCTTGTGGATTCCACCAGGAAAGGTTATTTCAGAAGAACAACATAAAGAAAATTCAAAATTATAGTTATTTTTTGAAGGGTATGAATCTAAATCTTTCCCACTTTTGGACAGATGCCTGATTGGAGTCACACTTAGATGAAGAAGGCAATGGCAAACACAACTGTGTGGGAAAAGAGATAGGATCTTGTTTTAAAGACATCTCAGTAAAATCAGTAATGAAGATGAACCCCCAGTGGTGGATTGCCACCATATCACCACATGCATTCTACACATAGAAGAATGAAGGAATAACTGTAGTTCACAAAGTTTTATTTTTAGCAAGATAATCTGAAGTAAAGCTAGAGCAGATATACCTGTAGGTAGAATAATCAGACTCTCCTGTTGCTGTCTATACCTGAAGTGGAGTTTACCTGTTAAAATGCCTGCTTAGGAAAACCCTAAATTAAATGTGATTTTTAAGAGCTGGGAACACATCCATATATAAAATAGTGTTCAATATCACAAATTTATCTCCCCCCTTTCTGAAAACACCATGGAGGGTTTTATTGTCCTGCTTATGTTAAATCAAAGCATGTTTTGCAAGCAGTTCCCTCTGACAGTAAACTGGTTCTATCAAAACCACCCACTGTCTCACCAGCATTATTATTCAATTTAGCTGCTTCAATGAGCTGGGCATTTTGCAGAGCAAATAAATAATTAGTGGCCCAAAGATCTTGCCTAATAATTTTATGGGTGATGTAACAAGTGACAGCAAGTTACAGTAGTAGAGAAAGAGAAGGCTGAGCTTCAGACTTAAAAATTTTCTGTGATTATCCAGTCTGAGCTTATAAACTGAGTGATGTGCAGGACGTGTCCTCTTTTTCCTTTTCATGAGGCAAGGCAGAATTCTGAACAGTAGTTTTCCTATGTCTTTGGTTCTGAGATTCTCATAGCTATCTCATTAAAAATTTGATAGTTTGCATGCACAATGTAAAGAAATGCTGTATGGTTGCCAAATTTTCAAAATATATTCAAAAAAAAAAAAAACCAAAAAACTACCAGAAGGAAACCATAGAAACATTGCTGGGTGTAAAACAGTCAAATAAAAGTCCATAAATAACTACTGAGAAGGGAAAAAAATCTCTGAATTTTTTAGATTATTTAAAAATTAAGGAGCAATTTAAAGTATTAGCGGTATACCATATTTTTAGCTGCTTTCCTTTACATTTCATCTGGTAAATGCAATTAATTTCTCTTGAAGATAACACACAAGGGTATTCACGAAGTGTTGAAACATGGAAAGCTCAGGGGGGATCTACATGGAGAAATCAATGCTCACTAAGTAAGGATAGGAAGTTACATTGAATAGCTACTCTGCACCAATACTTAATGCAGACAGTGGCCTTTGCTACATCTCCCTTTATGTTCCCAAGGGAATTAAATTAGAATCATGGCTGTCTTAATTCCCCCTTGTGCTGAATGGGTAGAAAGAAGCATGTCCAGAAGGGGAGGCAGATGTGAAAGGGACTGCACCGTGCTGTTGAAATGGTTTTGTCTCTCTCCTGCTTTTATAAGGAGAAAATAAACTGAACTGATTTCAAAGTAACATCCTTTCCTTAAGATAGAAATAAATTATTTTTTCACCAGGAAGACTCAATTCTGCCAAGAGGGTGCATCTCACCTGCTATAGAAGCTGGCTTTGATACAAGCCTTCTGATACCAAGGAAAATAATTTTTCATCACACTTTTTCCTGTTACTTAATTCCAGTGTGGTTGGTGCCAGAGATCACAGTGCATATTCTCTACATGTAATTTCTGAATTTTGTCTTTCCTGGTGGCCTCTGCCATGTATGAACACGTACATTCCTATCATGGCAGCTGAACAGTGTCTGTTTTGTAGCATTAATTCTCACATTTCCCTTACATTCTTCCAAGTTCCCTCAGCCTTAGAATGTGATTTATCTCATGTAGTCTAATCATCTAAAAGCTAGACACTCAGTCAAAGACAGTCATGGAAGTGCCCTCTGTCCTGAAAGGAGAGGCAGGCAGAACAAATCTTGAAATAATACAGTACTTTAGGCAGACTGTGCCTCATCTACTCCAACCCCATTGCCCAATGGAGAGAGTTCATTTTGACACTAGATAAAGTTGACTGGAATATTTTCCAGATGAGTTATGAAAATGTCCAAGAATAGAGATTCCATAAACCCATCCAACCTGCTGTAGTGCACAGCCATTCTTCCTACAGTTCTTTTTCCCCATGTACCCAAAAATGTCACTCTTTTTTTTTTTTTTTTTTTTTTTTTCCTTCACATCAGGTGTCGCTGTCCTTTAGTGTGGAGAGTTGCTTTTGTTCCAAGGGACTCTGTGGAACATCAGCACTCACATCTTCCTTTAGCACAGTGAAGGTGATTTTCCACTGAGCTGTGAAGGTTTTCTTTTTCTCTCCTTCACTTGGGCTAACATGACTGTTGTGGTTTGTCATGAGTGTCTAGATTGTGGTTAGATGTGGAAATACAGTAATAGATGCTTTCACGCAAAGATGGAAGGTTGTGACACCGGTGTCAAACCACCTATTTCAGCATTCCCCAGCGATGCATCAAAATGTCAAAATAGTGACAGAAGTTGAAACGCATCTCTAACAGGGGAGAACCTGAACACACCTTCCAAAGAAAGAAAAAGGCAAGGCAGTTCAGTCATATTCTGAAACTGAGTGTCCTCTTAATGATACAGCACAGGTTCTGGAAATCTCTAGTTTAGAAGGGCAATCAACTGGGCATTCAGTCAGAAGTAAACTGCACATTTCTTTGAGGACAAATCATCAGTGGGTGCAAAATCTCTGAGATAATTAACAATTATAAAATTTATGCAAAATTGAAGAGAGTTATGGTAGTAGTAAATATCCTGGCAAAAAAAAACCAAGTGGCCAAGTGAAGTACAATTAAGAATCAAGAACCAAGAACATTTGCTAAAATTTTAGTCTTCTTCTGGGGATCTAAAGCATCTGCGATTTTGCTGTACTTTGTTTATATTCTGGTAGCACAGTTATGGCCCAACATGCCAGATGAAAAGAACATCATAATAATTAATCCTTGCACTATAGAATTTACAACACAATTAGCTGTGATGAGTGAAGATTTGAAGATTTGCTTTGGGGATATGTAATCTTACTTGGGACTAAAACAAGATTTGCCCCCAGTTACACTTACAGTCATTACAACACAAAGAATCAAATAATCTGCTCAAGTTTGCAGAACAGATGCAGCAATTCCAGGAACTGATCAAATATTTCTCAGTCCTATAATGCTCTTCAAACTGACTGATATTCTTCTTTTAATTACTATATGAATAGTTCAGGGCAAGAAGCTGGATTTCTTTTCTGCTAAACATTTAGATGAAAAAAGCAGCCCTGAGTCTCTTGTTCCCCAAGGACGTGTTTCCTGCCTGGGCTGCTGAGGTACCGCAATGCATAGCTGAATAAACCAGGATGGCAAGCAGTGAATTCAGTTTTTTTAAGTCCTAACCCATGGCTGAAGCTGTTTTAAGCACATTTTGGGAATTCAAATCCCACGGTCTATATTTAAGCCCATATTAGCTTTCCATTTAATGAGGGTCTGAGTAACGCCTCTTAGCTTTACTTAGTTTGCTTCACATGTCAGTATAGAAGTCAGAGAATTATTTAAGTAGAAATTAACCCAGTGTTCTTTATTGCTAAAATCAAAGTTATTTTTCTTTTTTCTTTAGTGAAACATTTCCTGGAAGAAATAATCTAGGAAAACCTGTAAAAATAATAACTCCGTTCATTAAGCCACTTTTAGTTTATTTTTTAGACATAACAATGCTGGGTATTAATAATTCCTTAATGTTATTTTCCAATTTATGAAGGTGACAGTTATGTAAGTTGATAGTAATTAGTTCCATCAAACTTACATCATCATCTACTTACTGTGATCAACCACTGGGTTATATAACAACATTGAAACTCATTGCTGGCCAAAATCAGTTCTAGCAAACAGTTAAAACTTCCTTTTTAAATAGAATTATCACATTTTCAATCTCTTTTTTAACTAAAAAAAAGCCCATCACATCCATGTTGTTAACAGGATGATTTCTAAGCCAGTTCATCACCATAACAATCATCCTTGTCAGGCCTACAGATTTTCTAGTGGCTTTTTTGGAAAACTGAAATACCTCAGGAAGGTGAACAAGTGACTGTCTCAAAATAGTCTTGCCAAAGGTAATGTAAATTCTCATAACATTCAGTAGGGATGTTTAAGCAGGTACCAAGGCTTACCTGACAGCACTCAATTATCATAAAGACAACTTTGTGTACCTGTTCCTTATAATCAGTTTTGCTAAACATGGAACAGAGTTTTCAATGCTGGAGTACTTAAAATTCAATCACTTTTTTTTTTTGTTTCGTTAGGGTTTTTTTGAGGGTTTTTTGTTTGTTTGTTTGGAGTTTTTTGTTGGTTTGTTGTTGTTTGTTTTGTTTTTTTCTGAGTGTGATTTTGCCCAGCTCTCTGTTGAGAGATTCTATCTAAAATGTAAGAGTTGCTGGAAAATGTTTTTTGCATTAAGTGGTATTTTACTTAGCCACACAGGAGAGGAATCAAACACCCTCTTCTTTTAAGAGCGAGGCTCTTTTGGACGCATCATGTGTTGATTCGCTCTGCAAACATCTCCCATCACTGAAAATATCAAAGGTTTATTTTAAAAGGAGGCCAAAGTGCTTTTTCTATTTCATAGCCAAAACCTACTGTGAGGTTAATTTTCTCCTATAAAGGTATAAAGTTCATATTGCTAAAATTAGCAATTGTTTCACCTGAGCCTCTTCTCTATGGTCCTATTCAAAGCAGTATTGTTTCTGTGTTTCAGTGTCTGCTGCTTAAAATGCAATGTTCCCCATTTAATGTGTCAAAAAGCTTTAGCTAATTATTCTCATAGCAAGAATAATTGTACCAATTATGATTCTTTAAAAAGACTAGTGGAAACAAAGAAGTGGAGATAAGATTTAACAATGACAAGACAAACTGGGGAGGCAAGGGAATCTTAAATGTTGAAAACCTCCAGTGCCCTCTTTTTTACAGGAAATAATAAAATTACAGCTTTTTGAAAGACAGAAATTATCACCATGCAACATGGGGAGTTTTGGATTATGTTGACAAGGTTCCTGTTGGTTTGGTTTGAAGTTCATGGGTGTCCCTCCAGCCTCAAAATCTAGGGCTGTAGGATATGACATAGAATAAGATCTAATATTTTTGCTGTCACTTACCTGAGATTGACAGACAGTGGAATTTTAGGTGCATAGTCCTGAAGGGAGCAGTCCAAGACCTTATTTTCAGATCTATGGATGCTCTGTGATGGCCTATGAAGAGAAGCAGGTGGCCACAGGATTGATTATGTCAAATATCTACCTCCAGTTATTGCCTCAGGAAGGCAAGAATTGCTGAAGGACGATTTAAACCATCTAGATTAAATCTCTTTCTCTTTATTGATGTATTGAATACACAGGACTTTTCATCTGGCAGGGATGCATGCTGGCTAAACCCTTTCTAAGGAAAAATGCCAAAAAGAGCAGATCTGAATCTTGGTGAGGAAGAAAACAGTAGCCAAAATGAGACCTGTGTCCCCAGCAAAGGTAAATAACCAAAAATTGGAAGATATATATATATATATATATATATATATATCCACCTGGAGGGTGAAGAGCTCTTATTTCTCACATCAAAAAGACCATAATAGGATGTGGGACACATCAGGAAGAAGGACTTTTTGATCCTGCTGAAAATGACTCTTCATAATGGTAGAAAATCGAGGAACAAGGAGACAGTGAGGAATTTTACTCCTTCTGTCTCACTGCCAGAATAAACTGAGAATCTACTGCCTTTTCAGCTCAGTCAGCAGCCTGTTCCTGCAGCTATTACCTCAGGGGCAGATAGGAAGCCCAAGTGGAATGACTTTTATCACTTACTTGTGGGTATTGTTAATCACTTTGAATGTCTTTGCAACACATTTAGATTTCTCTAAATGCAGTGACAGCTTTGGACAGAAAATCACAAAGCCCTTGGTTCTGATCCAGATCACACAGACAGTCTGAACATACCTACTGCCACTTAAAATTGAAGAACAGCCTCATGCAATTGTCCTCTCGTGCCTGTCAAATTCAAAGACACAGATTGAGTTCAAACAACTGTTGCCTTGTTCCACGAGCTCTGATAATGAAGACACTATGAAAGTTTTTGGCACAAAGGAAAACAAGTCAATACACATATCAGGACACTACAACAGATAAAATTTAGCTCTATTATAACCAGGTATTCAAGCATCCTCGGAGAAATTGGATCTGTCTGCTGCTATTTCTGCCATGCCTGCTTTAAGTTGTTCTCTTATCCAAGTCCCCAACTGTTTATCAAACAGAAGACATCATCTGGATGCTAAGGAGACATTTCATCATCAGGCTGAGGGGTGATTCCCTCTGAGAGGTGGCACAGGAAAAGGTACTGAGAGATGGGAAGAGCATAAAATCTTTACAATTCTTCTTCTCCCCAATTTCAAAATCCTTTTCTAAGATGTATCCTCTATATCTACCAGGCAAATTTTATACTGAGAAAAATTTATACTGAGTCAAGAGAAAAAAGTGCATGGTATGAAAAGAAAACCTGTGAAAATGAAAGTTTAGAAAGACCTTGAGAAGGCAATCAGAAAGTTTGATTTTTGCTTAGCAAGACTTAACTGAAGCACTATTATATGGGGCACCTTACCTTTAGAAATTGTGTTCTTTCCCACAGCACAGGGGAATAAACACCTACTTAGAAACTGCTTCAGGCTGCCAATTACTGCAGGAATATTCCACATTCTCACACTGTTACTGGTGTTTCTTTATTCCCAAAAGCTTGGGAAACTCAAGACACACTCAGTAAGGATTGAATTCCTCAACCAAAAATGCAGCTGCCTGTTCTGTGACTTAGACACACAGCTCTTGGAGCAAAAGGCTGTTATGCAGAAAGATGTGTAGCAGGGAGGTAGATGTGTCTTACTCTGAAAAAAAATCAATGCTGTAGCAATGAGTTCTGGATATTCAAAGGTACTGAAAATCACCTTAGGTTCCATGGCCCTTTTTATTCCATCTTGCTTTGCAAAATTCTGATATTTTTCTTTTGCCCTATGAATTATATTTGTCTAATGGATTTCCTTTCCATTACAGAGGTTCAAAAATGCTACAATTGAGACAGGTTAACATTGTTTGTGAAACACCAGTCTGCCTTGAATTATTTTTGGGATGGCTCTGTAAAGCAAAAGGGAGCTTAAGAACACAATGCAAGTTTGGAGAAGTTATGGGTGAGTTTCATCTAATCTCATCCCATATAAACTAACCAAAAAGTTTTTTTGTTTTGTCTGTGCCAGTTGTCTACAGTCTTTCTTTAGGAAATGGAAAGGAATAACTGCTTCCAAAAGGCAAATGAACCTTCTTATTGTGAACACTTATTTTAGATTAAGACACATGCTCCAGAACACTTCTCTCTCTCTCCATGGATTACAAAAGGACCTTAGACCAAATGTTTCCCCACTGGATAACTAAATTTAAGCTCCTGTTGCAGCTAAATATAACAAGAACACCGTGAGTCTAAGCCTAAAATCCCTCTCTGTAGTACAGTTGGCAAACAGGCCACCCGACAGTGAGGTTACACACAGGTTACAGGCACTTCCTCTCAACATTTTTTAGAGCACTTTTCCATGTATCCTCTGTAAAAAAGCTCAAGCCACTACAAGCCACACATGGACAGTCCAGACAGATGGATGGTTTTGAATGGTCCAGTTGCTGTTAGGTTTATACAGGAATTTTAGTAAAAGCTCTTTGCAGGACTCAGGAGTTATCACTTATTCAACTGTGGTTGAACATCATGTTCATCATCATTGTTCGTCATGTTCATTTTTCATGAAAAACATCATGTTCAGCTACTAACTTCATGAATGACCTTAAGCTTCCTTTTTCAAACTTATTTCATGGCCTAGTCTAGCACATGACAGGGAATTATGAAACTGGAGGGTGAAGCATCTGATTATCCCATGGTCATGATATTGCTCTGCAGGAGAACAGCCCAAATGCCTCATGGGAGCATTCAGACATTCTCCTCAGGGACTCAAGGGTTTAAACTAAGGGTTTTAGAAAAGCTTTTATTTGTGCTGTAGCAGAACCTCTTGGATGGGTGTACTCTCCGCAAGGTGAGAAAAAATGGCTGGGTGGCCAAGTCCAAGGAGTGGCAGACTCAATAATAATCTTAGAGGACTTCTCCCACCATAGCAATTCTGACTTTATAATTCTATGATATTATATTATATAAGAGGGGAAATGGTTTGATTTCTCCTTCTGTTCCCCAAATGAGAAGCAGCAGCCCATTCCCAGTGCTCCCTTAAAAACAGCAAAGCACAAGGAACTGCTACGGTGTGAGATGGGAATTTCAGGTCACTACTAATCTGGCTGACATGCAAAGTGCTGAGGTAGAAAATGAAAGCCCAATTGCACATTCCAGCCCCCTGAGACATTTGCTCTCCCAGGAACCATTATTTCATCTGTACAAACTATTGCTTCATGGAGAATATCATGTTTCAGCAGAAAAGTCAAATGCGTCCTCTCATAACACCATGTGGCTGTTAGCTTACTGCTGAGCTAATACTTTGCCACATAAATAAAACTGCACTAAAAAAGAGAGAGCAAGCTTGCAAGGAAACATGGGGAAAAAATATAATTCACTGGCGCTCAGGGCTGAAAAGCTAGTGAGCTTTCCTTTCCTTTTTTCTTCCCTTTACCCTTACAAGTTGATGTGTATCCAAACAGCTTGAAAAATACTTTGAAATCCAACTTTAGTCAGCTATGATGAAGACATAAGAGGAGCTGATTTTTCCTTTGTGATGCTTTGTTTTCTTCTCTTTTATTCACTGTTCGCTTCAGCAGTGGCTGCAGGAGAGGATCCAAGTGTTTTTTCTTGGAACTTCTTTCCTTTTTTTGGTGCAGTGAATGATATATTTCTTGAGTTACACTGAGTCACTATATACTGCTTTTGTGGCAATCTCAGCTAGTGAGCTAAGAGGGCTTGAACCAAAATGCAAAATTTCAGACCCAGGGAATCTATAGGACTTTTTGCTACGGTAAAAAACTGACGCTTTGTGTGGAAAGATGTGAAATGCTATGTAGCTATTTTATTTTTGTTCAGTCAATTTCACAAACGTTCTGAGGCACCACTGGGGACCAGTCATTGGGCTCCGTGGCAATGGTGCCACTGAGGGATCTAGAGAGGTTGTAGGACAGGGCCAACAGGAACTTAATGACTTTCAACAGAGGGAAAAATGGAAAATTCTTCGTGTTATATGAATCATCACTGGACAGCTGGGGAGCAGCTCTGCTGAAAAGGACTTGGAGGTGCTGGTGGACAAATAACTTAATAAGAAACATCAGCACACGCTGCTAGCAAAGTGTTCTGGATTGCTGGTGCAGGAGCAGAGCCGGGAGTTGGAGAAAAGCAATATTCCTCCCTAATCAGCAGCCACTAGCCGACAGCTACAATTGTGCATCTAGCCCTGGGACACCAAAATAGAAAAGCATTGGTAAAAATTGACATGAATTCAGTGGTAGGTCACCACTGAGTGGGCGAGAGCAGGAACTGGGGTGATTGACCTTCAGAAGATGCTGGGGGAGCTGGGCTTGAAGAAACAGCTTCAGGAGGAAGTAACAGCATCCTGCCCATACCTGTAATGACGACACCAAGAAGACAGAATTACTAAAATCCAGCTCAGTTAAACTCACATTTAACTTTATATTTTAGTTTTTCTTATTCATTGTAGTTTTTGGATAAATACAGATATTTATGTCTTGTTCTTTATTCTGATCTCTCTAATTCACTCTTACATCTGCATATTTTTAATATATCGTAAAAACCTACTTAAATCTGGACAAATACCTAATATCTTCCCTGTACTGAGGTATTTTGTAATATTAAAATGTGATTATCGTTCATCCAATTTGTGGATTAGGTGTTATTTCATTTTATTTTTACAGCTATATGCAGTATTACCAACCATTAGCACGTAAGTATGAAATGATGAAATTTTTATGGCTACTGCATAAAATGAAATGGTACCAAAAATATTAGGTTTAACTCTGAACATTTAATAGAAATAAAAAGATTCAGTGCTGAGCTATTCCTCTGGCAGGGTGTGACATGAGTGCAGTGAGCACTCCACAGTTTTATGTGTTATCCACAACTGGGCCACAGGAGATCCTTGTTCAGATGAGAACATGCACCACTGCAGGAACTCATATGTGGGTTCCCAGCTGACTCCACGTGAGTATATTTTAGCAAATATTTCCATTTCCATCCTGCTCTTTCAGCCTGGTTGTTGCTGGAGGAAACTCAGCTATGCATCTGCTTTAGAGTGAACCCCACAGTCTGACACAGCCCTGGGGCCAGGAAAGCATTGACCTACAGGAAGGAGGCTCAAAAATGAAAAATATCTGAAATATCTTTGGCCTGCATAAAGGAGAAGACCCACCAAAGCAGTGTCTAGATCTATTATCTCATTCTCTGCTGAGAAAAAAATCTTCAGAGTTCAGCAGAGAACTCATGGGTTTTAAAGTGTCAGTAACCAGAAGTGATTGCTCCTTCTTCATTGATTTTGGGGACTGTGTTCTTCTTTTTCATTTGGGGTACCCAAACAGCAGCACAGTAAAGCTGCAGCTGTGGCTGACATAAAAACTACTTAGAGGATCCCTGTGATCTGATACATGTTTCTCTCATCTTAGTAAAAAAGCACTCTAAGATAAAACAGTCTTTTGAAACTGGACAAGGAAAAAAGATCATTTTCTTTACAAAAAACGTCTTGTTTACAGGCAAGAATAAAAAAAAAAGTTTGAAAAAATAAAAAAAAATTAATATAAATATCCAGCCAGATTCTCAGTAGAGTCAGTAGTCTCATGGCAAATGAATCCTACAAAGTTGTATAAATTTACAATATCTGAAAATCTTGCACTCTTTCCTTAGAATAATCCAAAATGAAAAAATACTTAAAACTAAAGAAAAGAGAATGATGAACCCTAACACTGGAAGACTTTAAAAACTACACCCAGTGTTAATACACATGCAAGTGAATGGTTCTCAGAATATTGGTTAAATGCAACACTGAACAGTGTCTGCCAATAATTACTATTTTCACCAGTATTTTCTTGATGTTCTAGGAGAAATTTAGAGTAGGACTAGCAAGATTATATTAGATTATATTAATACACAAATTAATTTTCCATGTAACATCATGCATTTTCATGTGGCAGTCTTCATCCTTTAAGTTTTTTCCATAAAAGAAAGAAAGAATACTCTGTCCCTGAGATATCCAATCAAAATTTGTGAACCATTTCAAATTTATGAATCGAGCACACACAGTGAAGCTATTTACTGCATGTTGTATGAAGGGTGATTCCACTGTGCTTCATGGTGGGGTTTTATTTTATTGCTTTTTTATTGCTTTTAAATTGTTTTCCTAATAATTCATAATTACTTTTGCAATTAACTTTTTGACTATCATTAACCACTATTTTTTTCATAGAACCATTAATTGCAATTTCAAGATCATATTCCTCAATTTCAAGAACTAACTTTAGCACTGAACATGGAAAAATTAAGATTAGTTCTTCATGTTTTCCTTTAACATTTACTTCTACACAGTTTTAGTTCCCTTCTGATCATCACACCTTGCAACATATTGCTGAAATGTAGTGAGCTGTGGAGCAAGAGGTCAAGGGAAGGCTTTAGTTTAGTTGTTATCTGTGTCTGGACATTCAGATCTTAGATGTCCCAGAAATCTCTGTGAAGCACTTTCCCATGGGATTTTCATTCACATAAACTAGAGTATCAGAACCTCAGTATCTCTGGAACTGAATCTTTAATTCTTTATATCTGTGTTCTCCATGCATGAAACTTAATATTATTCCACGCCAGAGATAACAATTTTTCTCCTGAAGAACAGTGGCTGTAAAGGAAAATTCATTCATGCTTTTAGCACCTCAGGCAGTTTTCACTCACCTAATTTTAACTGTCTACAAAGTAATTGTCTGTACCTGAACTAGGTGGAGGTTTTTTTGACTCAGAGACCTGGGAGGGAAATGGGCTCTTAACTCATCCTGAGATAGGCATCCCTAATAAAACAGATGAAACATGTATTTTAAGTACCTGTTCTCTCTACGATTATAAAAGAAGATCAGGTGCATACTGGACCATAGAGTTCAGATCTAGACATGCACACAGTTGGATGGCTACAGACACTGAGATGAGCTTGACATCCTGAGTACAGAGTGATGACTGATGTTCCAGTTTCTACACAGACACCCTTTGGAAAGTTTATGCAATATGTATCTCTGAGCTATAATCTAATCAATATTTTAATATCCTCAATTTTCATTGTTAGAAAGGATATTTCCCCAAGCTATGTGAGCATGATTTTGTTTTAAATTAAGAATTTGGAGTCTGTTGTGAGCTGTAGAAACTGTGAGAGTAAAGTACCATGATCGCATATAACTTCATGACCCAAAGGGCACATGGTTATTTATTGACTAAATTCTGAATAAAACAGGAAAAGTATGAGATTGTTTTATGACTGCATTTTCACCAAACTATATTATTACTTCTGGATTCAATATAATTAATTAAAAGTAGCTCAAAGCACCAAGAGTAAACAGAGTAACACAAAGGAAGTGATAAAGAGCGTCTCAGAATGGTAATGCAGTCTAGGCCAGTGAAAATTCCTTGTTGTGTACTTGAAGAAAGCAGTAGGAAGATAGTTTCAGATTTACTGATAGTATTTAAAATTTCAGAAGGAGACAGGAAATGCATGTACACAAAGAAAGGGTGACCAAAGCCTGTCTGGCCTTCATGTTACGTGCTAGCATACATTTGCCATTAATTTTGGTGCAGCTAACCTAATAAGAGTGAAAACTTTTATCTTCATTCCAGACACATTGTAGAACTCAAACTTTTAGGCCAAAAGTGTGTGAAAATCTTTTGAGCTTCAAGATGGGCTCAAGAATTGTTCTAAACAATTGCATCCTCCAATGGTCTTCTGTTGTTTCTCTCCTTATTCCTACTAATAAATGTTGATAGCTGAAAGCAGCAACTTTTCTCCAGAAAATGTTGATTTAGTAGCTTGTTGTGAAAATATCCCTATCCCACAATTTTGTCTAGAAAGCTGTGATTCCAGGCTTTCTATCCTGCAGATTTCTAGACTCACAGTTGCCCATGAATTGAAGGAAAGACAAAAGCTTGAGTACTGCAGAAGTCACAGTTGCACTGCTGAACTCAAGGTCCACTCTTCCTGCCACACCTTTCAGGATCTTGTCAGCCCTTGGGAGATTAACCTAGCAGTTTTTCTGATTCCTTGCCACCTTTACTCAGACTCCCATTTCAGCTATAGCATTGAAAAGAGAAGAAGTTTGGATACCTCAATGTCTCTCACTCTCAGTTCTCACTGTTCTTAGAAAGGTGGGGTTTGCAATGGGAGGAATCAAGCAGGTTACATTATTTTTATTTTAAAAAGTCATCCATTATGGCAAGACCATTATCTCTTGAGACCATGCCCCTAAACAAGTTCCTTGAGGATTTCAGGGGGAAAAAAGGGAAGGAAACAGATATTGAGGGGTGAGAAGAGGAAGCAGATGTGATCACACAGTGCCTGTCTCGATGCTGTATCATCTCTCAGCCCTGTTAGTGTAGTTCATAGGAAAGAGTGCATAAACTTGTGGAAGTGAAATAATACTGTGTCATCTCTTATATAACTCTGTCAGTAGCAAAGAGAACAAAAAAGTTTCTTTTTTGCATCCTATTTCATTCCTTCATGTTGCCTTCAGCGATTTTTTTTTAAAATTCAATGTTACTACTATCCAGTTAATGACTTCTGAAAAGATAAATATAAACTTTTATAGCTTGAGTGATAATTTTTTAATAGTTGTCTACAATCTAAGCTTGCAACAAGTTCTTCTCATATTTTTTTCTTTTTGGAAAAATTTTAATTTACATTCACTCCTGAAACAGTGCTCTTGCAATATCTTGATTAAACTGCCTTCAAAGTGTTGATTTCACAAAGATTAAAGGAAAGACTCCCTACTTACATAAGCTGTCACATCCTGTGGGCTGCTAACATTTTAGATTAGTTGAATCTCTAATATGAACATTTTCTCTAGACATTCCTGATTTTCCTAGTGAGCTCCACTGTTTTGGTTTTTACATGTACAAATAGAGAAGCCCTAAAGGGGCTAAACTGAGAAGCCTTAAGCAGTCTCAGTTTCCAATGGAAAACAGACAGTCCTCTGTCTTCTGAAAACTAGACATGTCCATTTATTTGGAGATGCATAAATTCTAAGCATGCACTATTTTATTTTTAATAAGCTTTTTAAAAATCCCTCTTCTTCTATATGTACCAGTAAGGATTTGTAAAGATTTTAGTGTTAATGTCACATCCCAGATAAATTTAGTTTCACTTTTTTTTTTCTGTATATCTATGATGAGAGCCTGAGTAACACAAAAGATATTTTCTTTCTGCATTCTTCTTTATTTTTAAAGCACAGAGAGAATAATGAGGGGGAGCAGAAAGGAGAAAGAATATATAAGCAAGTGTTCACTTGTTACATATATATATATATATACATTTAGCAAATATCTCCTCCAGTCATATTCACACAAGATAATGAGGTGATCCCACTGCCCCTTTCCTTTGAAGCTGAAAGGAAGGTTACATTTTTGCACGCTTAAAATACATGTCAGATTTCTGTAACATAAAAAAAAAAATTAAAAGGTGTTGCTCAAGGGAAGCCATCAGCACTTGAGAGAACCACAATCCCCACCATCTGCTACCACAGAGACAGAGCAACTATTCACAGCTTTTGTTGCAGTCCTCAGGCTGCAATTGTACTGCAACTGGGGGTGGTCACAGTAGACCTGAGCAATTTTATATCTTTACTGCTTATTCTCCCGCCTGCTGCCACCTCTCTTCCTTCCTCCTCTGCCCATTTTTTTACTGTAACAGGCAAAATCAGGGCAGGGAAAGAATTGTATATTTCTGATCTTTAGGCAACCTGCTGTCACCAACAGAAACATGAAATGCACATTGCATGCTGAGTCTGTAGGTGATGTACTCTAGGCTGAGATTCATTTCATTTAATTATAGTTATCTAAAAAGTATCCAGTCTAAGGCAGCTATCTAGGCTCCTCCTTTAGATGATTTAAAAAAGGCAGTTCCAAAGGTGATTCATCCTCAACTTCAATTGGTATTAATCCCCAAACAAGCCCTGTGTAAATTTAATTCTCCTGTCTGATATAAAAAAAGCTCAGGCTACAATTTGGAGCAGACATTAAGGATGGGCTTTGCCTGAGGAAACACACAGCTCCGATGCAGGTGTCCTCACCTGAGGTGACTGTGTGGATTTCCTTTATACAAGCCAATAGAAAGGACAAGAACTTTTGATTTCTCTCTTCCTAGTGTAGACCATGGAGTCATAGAATGTCTTGGGTTGGAAGGGACCTTGAAGCTCATCCAGTTCAAATTTCCTCCCATGTGCAGGCACACCTTCCTCTAGACCAGGTTACTCAGAGTCCCCTCCAGTCTGGCCTTGAATACTTCCAGGGATGGGGAGTCCACAGCCTCTCTCAGATACAGAAAGATTGAAATATTGGAAGTATTTCACTGATGACAATGATTAGGTTGTATCTAGACTCTTTTTAAACAGAATTATACAGTTAGAAGAGATGAATTGTGTAACTTCCAGAAAACTAAAAGTTAGTGAGATTAATCTGGTTTTACCAACAGTCTCATACAACTAGAAATCATGTGAGCAGTGCCACTACCTTCAAAAGAAAGTCCTCTTTGCCAGACAGCCATTCACCCACACTATCACTTTCAGTTTTTGGGGTGTGAAGGTTTTCATGTGCTCTCCAGAGCAGCATGCAGGGAGCCAAAGACTGAAATCACTCCTTCCTCTAGCACACCAATGTAAAAACACAACAAATCCTTTGAGGCTTCAGAAAGTTATTGACAGGAGACAGAGGAGAATTTAAACCTAGAGTAAAAATGTGTTTATGTTACTTGCACTGCCTGGGAATGTTCATATGGCACAGTGTTAAATGCCCATGGCACTTAATTCTCATAAGCTATTCCTCTTATGGCAAAAATGTTATATGAGCTACACATTTGCAAGGACACTTGTTCACCATAGTGTGCATTGAAATAAGTGCTAGTTCATTATAACCTTTAAAACATCTCAGCTTCATTGGCATTTAAGTATTGGATTATCTCAATGGGGTCATTAAAGACAGTTGAATGTATGGGAGGATAGTTCCTCAGCCTTATTTCATTGCAAATTTTATAGTTAATTACTGGGACAAAACACTAAATAAGAAGACAAACAGTACAAGTTAAAATTGAAAGTTCTCTGGCAGATATAGCTTTATAAAAAAGCAAAAGTTAAATGCTAGAACTCATTCATAATAAAAAGCAATTTCCCAAGTATTATGTTCTATCTCCATTATGGTTAAACACCATAAATTAGCAATGAGCATTCCAATTCAAATGACTTGTGTTCTTCAGTATTCTTAAAAATCAGTCGAATCAGAAGTCCGCTAGTGGTTCAATGGAAGTAATAGAAGACAATTTAATTGACAGAAATGTGTTTTAGATAGTACTTCTTATCTTCAGGCAACACATTTTATTACCTAAAACTTCATTACAGTGCACAAAAAAGGAGAAAGAGAAACATATGTTTACTTGTAGTGAACCATACGTTTAAAATGATAACAGAATTGATTTCCTCCTGCAATTTTATCTTTACTGTATACATTATGACCTGTATGCTGAAATGTGAAAACCTAGAAATTTCTGGTACACTTGTGCATTTTCAGGGGAAAAAACCCAATAATGTTCTCAGAAGAATGCTATTTTTGCATTGGTGTAATGTGCATTGTTTTCCTAAGATCAAATCTAAAAGGAAAAGAACCACTATATTGTCCTCAGTAGTGCTTCTGTCAGATCTTGTGGCTGTATCTTCCAAACGAAGAGAGTTTGAGGTTTCAGAGGGAATCCTCAACACAAGAATAAGGAAGAAGCAGTGTTGGTTTACGAGTGTAAGTACTGTGTGTAAAGTCAATCTTAAAAGTAATAGGTGACATTGTTGATTTTTATTATTTTATTTTATTATTATTATTAATTATTATTAATTATTTTTTATTAATTTTTATGTTGATGTTTATTATCAGTTGGGAACAAAATACAGGCTCTGAATCTACTGCCAGCGACTATCTGCACATTTTTTTCAGCTCTTTCTGAGGGACAAGAATGATGCCCTGTTGCTGGTACTCCTGGCACTATGGGTTGTGAGACAGCCTCAAGCACCTGACATCAGTGGAAAGAAGTATAGTTTGATAGTGACAGAGGATTAAATGCTAATGATTAGAAATAATAAAAATAAACAAATCCACAATCAAACAGCAGCCCTTTTCCCATTATGACTTACAAACTGGTAGTGTTTCTAAGTTTCCATAAGCCATTAGAAGAGGTCGAGTCTAAAATGAATACTCCAAATCTTAAAACTACAAAGTAATTAAAGCCTGTTTGGGGACCATGAACTGAAGCTTGAATTAAGAAGCTGAAATGTCTTTTTCAGATTTAATCTCATCAACCATGGAAGTGCAGAATGGCTTGGCTTGGGTTGGAAGGGTTCTGAAAGATAGCTAGTTCCAGCCTCCTGCTGTGGGCAGGGACAGCTTCCATTAGAACAGGTTGCTCCAAGTCCCATCCAACCTGGGATTGAACTATTCCAGGATTAGGGCATCCACAGCTTCTCTGGGCAACCTGTGCCTCACCACCCTCACAGTAAAGACTTTATTCTTAATACCTAAAATTAATCTCCTTTCTTTGAGTTTAAAGCCATTCCCCTTGTCCTATCACTACATGATCCTGCAAAAAGTCACTCTCCAGCATTTTTTAGGCCTATTTTAGGTACTAGAAGGCTAATAAAAATAAACAGATATAAACCCATAAAAGGTATGTCCTTCTTACCAGACCCTTTAAGGATCTGGATCTCAATTCTTACTCATGGTGCAGGTGGACCAGTGACAGTCACATAGGCATTAATTGACTTTGACTCAGAACTGTAATTGTATTACAGTTATTAATACAATACATTACAAGTTTTAATACAAAATAATTGAATTGCAAAGCATTTAATGGTTGGGCAGGGGTACAGAGAAAACAAAGCAACCTTGTTTGCTTGATTGATCGGTCAGAAGCAAACAGTGCAGGCAGAAAGGACACAGATGTGTGACAAAGAAAATGAAGCTTCTACACAATCCAGTAGCTGGAAGCTGGGAGCACAACAGACTGTCATCTATGCAGAAACCCTGGTTGTAGTTAAATATTAGTACAATCCATGTATTACATGCCTCTATGAAATACAGAATATGTATAGAGAGGCATTTCTTCTATTGAACGGTTGCAAACTCCACTGAAACATACTGATCAGTTCTAGAAACTACAGAGAAAAGGAGCCCAAAACAACAAAACTAAACCAAAACCAAGCAGGCAAACAAAGGGCAACAAAAACCCTTCAAAATTGCAGAAGTTTTTAAAAACCTAAAAATATAAAGAAAGTATAAGAAAAACTATGAGAAATCAAATTCCTGTATTGACTCCTGCATGGCTTTTGAGCTGGCTGACTCCAGAAGCAATCTGAAGGCTCCTGTGCTCCTGAGACAGAATTATACGTGTTATTAAACATGCTGGAAATTTGGGCTGAATTCAGGTAGCTTACAAACACTGCCTGTTCCTGTGGGATTGCAGGACAATCCACGACTCACAGTGACCTCAGGATGCTGCTGCTGTCCAACACAACACTGGGAGAGGGAGCAGCATTTCCCCTTTGAGTTTGCCTACAGATACAGATCTGTGTGGCTCAAATGAAAACTCATTACTAAATACTAGGAGCAACTTATCCTTTTGATCCAGAGCTCTGTCTCAAGGACCTCCCAAAACAAAGCATGTCTAAAGGAAATGAGCCCAGTGATCATTTCCTTTAGAAATGGTGTAGACAGTTAATGAAGGTTGGGCACTGAACATGCAGACAACATAGTCAGGAGAAATATACCCCACTGACAGTGACCAGGGCCATTTCCTTTTCCTTCAGGAGGTCACTACTCTGTTCTTTCCCATGATTTTTATCTGTATTAATTTCATGCCATTTTTTTTTAATTAAGAGGAATTTAAGTGAAAATAAAAAATATGTCAGTATGACTAAGGTCCAAACTGTGTTTCATAGTGTTTTGGTTTGTTTTTTTCTTTTTCCTTAACTTTTTAATGGAAATGTCTGGAAACATTCCTCCCATGGTCAGTACATGTAAGTAGAGCGTTCTTATGCTCAATGCCCTGATTTTATCCTATTTGAAAAAATCTACTCTTTGTAGAGTATTATTACTGAGATGAAAGAGTAACATGGGTTGATGGATAAACAAATAAGCAACAATAAAACACTGCCCTTGCAACTGTACAAACATCAATTAATTCTATTTGCAGCAGTCTTGTGCAGCTGATAAATTCCCTTCCTGCAGATGGAAGTGCTAAGGCATAAAAGCAGCAAAGAATTTCCACTGTGCCAGGACATTGATTCAGACAGAGGCTTGACTCTTTCCTTGAGAGTGCTTTCCCACAATCACCAGAAGGTTCTGTATGCCCTGAAACATGTTTTTTGTGTTGTTTTCTACAACAGAAACTAAGCTGTGTGATTTCTTTTCTCTCTCCTGTAAAGAAAACTCCTCCTGTGGAAAAGGTTCTTGGTTTCAGGCTCTTTAGCAGCTGAGCTGCAGCAGATCCTAGCCTGTTCCTTCTGGGTCCCCAAGAAGTCTTTTCTCCCTTCCCTACAAAAGTCTTGATATGATGGTGTGGCACCTTCTTTTTCCCAGTAGGCAACACTTAAACAGCCTCTCAGTCTGTGCCTTCTCCCTGTATTAATAAGCCTTTCTCACCCTCTTTTGAGCTCTTATTTTCCTTGAAGAGCCCAACTTCCCCTTGAGTTTGGAGCCAGAGCAAAGCCAAGAGGCAGCTTTCCCCTTTCTGCTTTGCCTCAGCCATTTGTAAGAGTGTAACATCAGATGCCCAACAGGATTCAAGTAGATGTGTAACCCAGACACAACACATCAGACAGGGCCACAGAGTGACTCTTAATTCTGCTAGTCCAGTCCATCTTGGGAGGCTGAGATAAAGGAGGCTGCTCCTCAAAGAGCCCATAAGATATTTTTTTTTTGGTGAAAACTGAATATTTTATTGCCCCTCATAAAAGAAGCCTTTCATAAAGTTTTACACTGTAAAACTGGTTTTACTGTGTACAGTTTTTAACTGATGGAATCATCCATGATGACTTTTTAATTTACTGATTTAGAGAAAATCATTGCTTTCCTTATATAAATAAATGCTTGGTGTTCCCAAAGCACAGTTGCATTTAATTGTGCTAAACTGGTGGTGTTTGAAGCTGGCACATGGCTGCTTTGCCTTCTTGTTCCTCTGAATTTTTCCTATAAGAACATGAGTTGAATTTCCTTCTCAGTGGAATTACAGCCTCCTGAGGACAAAACTAGAGACAACATGAGTTCAGCATATAATAACAGCTGTCCACTGAAGGGACAATGAAGACTGAGGTTTCCAAACCACAACTCTCAAACTGAGCATCATCCTGGAAACATCCTGAGTTGATCCACATGTGTTAAAATTGTTTAAAGACAATGATAATTTAGAATTGTGGCACCAGCATGATATTTAAACAATTATTTACTTTTCTGGAAGAAATATTTTGAAAGCTCTTTTATTTAAGTCAAAGAATGATCCTTCCTTGCTTGTACCATTTCTGCCACAGTGCTGCCAAAATTACTGTGTCAAGTACCTGATTTTCTTACAGATCACTGTTCATGCCCCCTGTCTAAGGTTTAAGCCTGGTGCTGTGCCATCCTGTGCAGGAAGCACTCTGCTTCCAGACTCAGGGAGATGGGAAGCTCAGGAGAGAGCAGGATTCAAGCCCAGCCTTCCTAAAACAATTTCCTGCTTGTGCTGCGCCTGCTATTTGACCAACTCAAACTGACATTCAGCTACTAGCAAAGCAAAAAGTGAACACTTTAGAAAGGAGGGATTTGAAATTGAAGTTGAGACTCTGGGTAGAGAAAAGATTTGGTGTCTTTACAGCCTTTTCACATATATATATATGTATATATATATATTCATATATCTAGTACATATATATATTCTCAAAACATTTGATTTTAAGAGGAAACCACTTATATGATGATTATTTTTAAGAGGGTTGAGAGGTTTTCTGTAATTATGCTATGCTCATAGAATCACAGCATCCTCTTACACATCTGTTCATTGCATATCTGTGTCTCTGTAGCTAATCATTTAGAAATTCATCACATGAAATATAAGCAAGGTCAGAAAGCCTGAACTGAGCTGCAAAATTATGGGTATTTACGTCTCATTGAGTTAATATGGCCTAAATCCTTAAAGGGGAACAGCTTGCCTTTGGAGTCAGAATTTTAGGGCAGGAAGGCAAGCTCTTAAAGTTGATCTGAAGTGATTTATGGCAACATTGTCCCAATTAACAAAACTAGCTCTCAGCAGGTGGTAATTACTGCACTTCCAAACGAAGTGCAGAAATGGAGGATGATTTATAGTAGAATGGCTTGGATTGGAGCAAACCTTAAAGATAATCTAAATCCAATCCCCTGCCATGGGCAGGGACACTTTCCACTAGACCAGGTTGCTCAGACCCCCATTCAGCCTGGCCTTGAACACTTCCAGGGATGGGGCAGCCACAGCTTCTCTGGGCCTCATACTTTTACACTAAGCAAACTGGATGTGCAAGTGCACATTCCAGCTGAAGGGTGGGAACTCAGAGGCAATAACTTCTCAGGCTATTCCTGTTTGAGCTGCAAGAGCTTGTCTACATTGTCATGAACCAGAATGCTAAGTTTGGTCATAAGAGCAGGCTGAAGGATGCTGATCACATTGAATTTTTTGCCCTGACACAGCCGTGGATTTAAGTGTAAAGAACACATGGGAGGATGTCCTATTTAAAACAGGGTGTTATTTAGAAACAAGGCAGCACAGCCTGAATTATCTAAGCTGCTACTGCATCCAAAACCTTGTGATCTTAAGCAGATCATGTCCCCTGCATCTATTAATTACACTGCAAATTCGCCTGATTGTGTGACTGTCTAACAGATTCAGTGTCGTGGCTCTAAATTCTGTTAATTACAATTCTGCCAGATGGGCAACAAAAAAGGGAGCAAACTCCAAATTTCTGTGAAAAGTTAAAAGAAATGTCATCCTGTTTTTCATGTAGCAAATGTTAAACCAGATCCTAGGCTGTACAAACTGACCAGCTCTCTTGCTGGTGTTGGACTGATTCATGCCCGCTGAAGATATGGCCCAGTGTTAAAAGAACAGATGATTCAGGCAGTTTTTATATTAAACATTAATATGATGTTCTCTAACATAGTTTAATAGGTACCTATTGAGTGCCAAGTTTCCATCGGTACCTAATAAGTATACTGACTAATAATAATTAACAGATCTACTTGGAAAGCAGTAATTTTCATATATTCCCCCTGCATGATTTTTAACTGTTAATGAAAGTCAGATTAACAATTGCTGTAAAATGGATCTATAATCCTCAGCTTCTGGCTTTTTTTTTATCCTCAGCACAACAAAGAAATGTTCTTAAGAGACTCCAGTTTCCATCACAGGGGTAGCAAGGACCCCCAAGGAATACGCCAGGGCTGATTGCAGCCAGGATTTTCTCAGGTAAAACAGCCCATGGTCCTTGCTAAACAAGTGGGAAATTGTGTTGATATTTTAGTCTGCAGCAATTTTTTCAGGGATTTTTTTGTCCTCGTTTTGTGTTCTGCGATCATGGAAATCAAAGGTATGTACACTGCAGAGTACATGGGGGTCTGGAAGCACAAAGAGGATTTTTTTCTGCAGCGTTGAGATCCTCAGGCTGGTAATCTTTGAGTCTGGGCAGTCTGGAAAAGAAACATTGAATAAACTGGGGAACAAAAGCTCCAGGCTGCTATTTGCACTGCAGTGAACATGGGGGTAAAGCCCCCTGAGCCATCATAGGAGCCTCCTAAAAACAGGTTTGGGAGCTGGGCACTAGCCCTGCTCATCCTGCAGCATCCGAGGGCACATCCTCCTCACTGGGCTCCCGTTTCTCACCTGCAGTATTCCTGGCAAAGTGAGCACTAAAGGAAGGTTTGTGTCTTTTATGTGAAAGGACAGGCATTTAAAACACAGCCCAGGGTCTGAATAACACTGACTCACACTGAGGGAACCCAGCCACGCTCTGCTGATACTGAATATTTCACTTGGCCCAAACAAATGAACTAATTCACCACTTCTGTGGAGACAGGGTAAAAAAAAAAAAAAAAAAAAAAAAAAAGGCCTAAAACATTGGTGAATTTATATTTTTATTCTTTCTTTCATGCCTGCTAGTGGGAAGTCCTGACAGGCCAGGCTTTCCCTGAAACTATGCAAATGAATGGCTGAACACCTCACAGTTATTGGTGCCTTCATCCTTCGCGGGCTGCAAATGCAGCAGAACTGTGCATATTTAGTGTCTGCGAGGTGCCTTGGATAATGATCTTCCTCTGATGCGGTGTTATTGCTGTTTCTGGCAGGCCCTAGAAGAGCAGGCTAATTGCACAGTGTCAGATGGTAGGTGTGTGACTGGGTAAAACTGAGAGGCACATCAGCAGAGCCTCTTACAATGTAATAGGCACTGACTAGCCAGCCTCGTAATATGGCCAGGAAAGTTTCACCACTCACTGTTTGCTTTAAGTTCAGGAGGTCTGAATGTAAACTAGGAATAAAATGAAGACTTTTGTTTCTTATTATGACAATGAAGGTTTAAGAAATTGCACCGTTAGAAGTGGAGTCCCTTCACTTTACTGATTTTACCCACTTTAACACCCATTCCTTGGAAAAATGCCATTTGTCATTTAGTTTTTCCCAGACTGGTGATATCAAGGAGTCTTTCAACTCCCATCAGAATCACAGGAGTTTAATCCAATCATATTAGGGCTTGATCCTGAAAGATGAAAAAAATTCACTTCCATAGCACATGGAAGGATGTGGCCCCTGATTTTAAAAGTCTTATAGCAAAAGAGTGTCAATGCAGATTGCAGCGTTAAGAAAATGGTAAGAAAAGTTCTCATATTCTATCTTACTCACTTGAATTAAATCGAGTTATTCCTCTCTCCAGAAACCAAGAGACTGATACTCCAAAAATCCCAAAGAGGCATTTCTCTATTAACCTTGAATATATGAGGGAGGTGCTTAGATACTAGATGGCAGTATAAAACCTTAATAAAATTCTTTTTAATAATGACATTTCAAATAATCATGCAGTACATTATCAATACACTTGCTGGGTTAGCAGAGGAATTAATTTAATTTCACCACCATCCTCTATATTCCAGGTATTGAAGGTTTCTTTTAGAAGAGATACAAACTTTTTTGTATAATATTCAGACATTAATGAAACCTTCAGAGAGACTCTACTTTCCCCCTAAATTTAGTCATTTCCATAATTGCAGTGAAGAAAAATAGAGTGCTATTTTATATCAATATTCAACAAGTACCTTCATTACAATCAGGAAAATTTTGTTACTGGTAAAGATAAACTCCTTAAATATAATTTCTCTCTGCATTGCTGCCATGAATGAGAGCAGTAGAGAGAAGAAATTGCCCCAGCAAATCTGATGCTGAAATATAGATTGTTGATAATTAGTAGTCTTATATGCTGTTTCTCATTTGGGCCAATCCATTTTTATTTCACCAAATTGGGAAACGCATCACAAATCCAAGACTGATTGCAGAAACCTGAAGCTAAGAAATATATTGAATGTAACAGATGGTGGTTAAGTTAGATAATAGAACAGAGTGCTAAAGAGATTTATAGCCTGCTTTTTATTGCTCATTCTGGGGGATGTTAGCATTCTCCATTTATGCTCATAAGGTTTTTTCATGGCAATATCCATAGTTCATAGACTAATTCTTAGAGCATTGTTACATTTATCTAATCCAACCTCCCACATAACACAGGTCAGGGCATTTCATTAAGTGTTTCTTGCACCCAGAAACATACTTTTATAGCAGCTATCGTAGCAATGGTAAACTGCCAACACCTTTCTGTCAATTTATGCTCAGTTACAGTGAACTCTCACTGCCCCAGCCCAAAGTGCTATCCACTGCCATTTACTCTCAGCAGCTCGTGGCTGCACTTTCACTCTCCCAGCCTGCTGGTTCTGAAGATTTATCAAGCAGAGCCACGTAAAAGGGCAGGAATAGAACGTGCATGATGCTAAGTCCAGATGGATACAGAGTAAGCAGTAGTAAGACGGGGTGTATTAAGTAGGAAATACAAGTCAAGGAAGCAGCAGTTGAAGGGCTCTTGAGCATTTCACCAGGAAGGGTCCTTTAACCTTTGTGCATGGTGCATTTCAATCGGATGTCAAAGCCTCTTGGTCTATAGCTCTACTGAATTTAAAACAAAACCCACTTGAAAATTAGAGGAAAACAAGCACTGCTTGGTACTGATATTGTGGAATGGGCTTTTTGTGTTATTTTTATTTTTTTCCCAATGGAACAAAACTTTTCAAGTCATCTATATCCCACAAGTAACAGCACTTGCCTTTATGACTCTCAACTTTTTTTTCTTTTTCCATGAAGTTTTATTTTCTGAACTGGTCTGAACAAACTCGTATCTACAAGGAATATTTGCTGAAATGGAAAGGCCACACATTCTTTTGCAAACACACCCACTGTTGCTCCATGGCCCACAGGCAGATAACAAAGTTTTCGTATAAAATCTTCTTAACCTCGTTGGCACACCAGGCCCGTGGCACATCTGGTGGGACACATCAAGTCAGCACAGCAGCACCTTCAATTCAGACTTGTAAATGTCTGAATTGCCCTCTGCAAACACCTGCCAAAACCTGCATGCCATTTAGCACAGCAAACCAGGCACACACACACCTCACCTGGCCATCATGCTCCTGTTTCTGTTGTAGGCAGTGCACCAAAAGCACCACAGAGATGTGGGAGGCACGGAGTGTAAGTGTCCCAAATGAGCTCAAAAATAGCTTTCTGCAGCTTTGGCTGTGATCCCTACTTACCATGTTTACATGAACATTTTGTTGTTTTTCTACTTTTCCACATTTTCTAAATCCACCAGTTGTCTTTCATCTCTAAATCCAGGAAACAAACCTCATAGAAGGGTGGGCAGTTTTTCCATTACACTGCCTACTGCTCATCACATAGTGGATCCCTTATCACCATGTCCAGATGTTATTGGGAAAAACATAATAAATGACAATTTATTTCATTTTCAAGGATTGCTGTGCTGGATGACTCCATATTCTCTCACACTTCCAAGACTGGGGCTACTGTAATATCTTAGTATCTCAAAACCATCCATGTAGCACTTGTGTGAGGAAGAAATATAATTTATTTTCCTACAAATGAGAAAGGATCTCAAAAAGTAGTGAATTTCCAGGTTCCTGTATCTGAAAATATCACCAAATGCAAACAAGCCATTTTATTATTCTTAAATACAATAAAATCCTTAGTAGAACTGTACTGAAGGAAAGTAGATGATTTCAAAACAAGTTGGGTAACCAATAAGTAACATTCACCATTATATTAGACATTATAGGTTAGGTGTAAAACCCCTTGAGTCAAACTGAAATAGTCCATTTCTGTCAGTAAATTAACAATCTAACTCTTGATGGCCTGGATTTCACTTTGAAATGTGTTATGGATCAAACCCAATACTGGTATCATCGTTATTTCCTCTGCATCTGTACCTAAACCTAGCATCACCCAAATTATTTGCACCAGGGTAATGCTCATATTTCCACTGGTGTGCTTACCTCCAGTAAGTTTTTTGTCTTATTTATGCTCACTCTAAGAAGCAGGAATGAAATAATTTGCATCCAAATGCTAAATGCACAACCAGGGCACATTTTTAATTGCTTTTAGTAATTTTTAGAAAAATAAAGGAGCCAGGCATTTTCCTTTAGTTCCTTGTATAATCAGATTTCAGATTCCCAACATAAATTGCAGTCTATTTGCATGCAACTGTGGGTTTCCTTTCTGAGCCTGAATGCTCTCTGTGTGAACTTAAGCAGAACCCCCTCATGCTGTATCTGTTTTTTGACATTCAGTGAAGAGCAGAAAAGGACCAAACACTTCATTTTTAAAAGGCTTGCTACTGACAGGAAAGTTTGGATTACAATGGCAGAAGTAAATGTTGCCCAAATTCCAGATAAAAAGTTTTGTTGTTGCAGAGAAGGCAACAAAAACTGATTCAAACACGAGTGCTGTAGTGAGAGCTCTGGCTGCATGGTTTGTAAGTGGTGGCTTAATCTAATACTAAAGGCACAGCAAAATTCCAAAACTAGGAATGGAAGAAAGGCAAATTCAAATGAAAACAGTAGGGTAGGATTTTAACAGTAACAACTGTAAACCATCAGAATTACTTCATATGAAAATCCTGGTTTTACCTCCCTTTGAAGACTTTGAAATCAGACATCACTATCTTTCTGAAAGACATCTAGCTCAGCCAGAAGTCATCTGTCAGCCTTAACACAGGAATTACTGTGCATCATTTTGTGCTATAGAATCACAGAACCATTTAAGTTGGAAGAGACTGCTGAGATCATTGAGTGCAACCATTAACCCAGCACTACCAAATCCACCCCTAAAACATGTCCCCAACACCTACAGATCTCTTAAATACCTCAGGGGGTGGCGACTCCACTACCTCCCTGGGCAGCCTGTTCCAGTGCTTGATAACCCTTTCCATGAAGAAATTTTTCCTAGTATCCAACCTAAACCCCCCCTTGTGCAATTTGAGTCCATTTCCTCTTGCCCTGTCCTTTGTTACCTGGGAAAGGAGATTGATCCCCTCCTGGCTACAGCCTCCTGTAAGGGAGCTGTAGAGGGCAATAAAGTGAGCCCTGAGCCTCTTTTTCTCCAGGGTGAACAGCCCCAGCTCACTCAGCTGCTCCTCACAGGACTGGTGCTCCAGACCCTTCGCTGGACCTTTGTGCAGGAGGTCAGGGGAGACAATGGGATTTTCGAGCCATAAAATGGAATTTCACTATGGTGGTGCCAAAAGCTTGATGAAACATATTAAACCCTTATGTGACATGGGAGTGAAATCTAATTTCAGCAAAAAAAATTATTTCACATACCTAAGCCATGGGCCCAGTGTTTTCCTCTGCTTCCAACTACCTCTGCCAGTAAGGAAACCTTGAGCCTTGAACCTGATGGTCTCTCACCCACCACTGACTGGGATGGTGTCTCTTCTGTACATTCAGCATGGCTGCTGCAGTGATTGTCTGTTAAATTGTGTTTTCCTGTGCAATTGGATACTACAAAGAGAGCCTCATGCAGCATTCAGTCGCAAGCTGCTAATAGCTGCTGATTCTCCCTTCCACAGAAACATACATTAAAGAGGAGAAGATATTATCAGGCTCGTGCTGAGATTTAGAAGTTCTCTGTGTGGGTGTGAGAAGAGAGAAACTGAAGGAAGAATAAGAGGGGTGATAAAGAACAGGCACAATCTCTTCAAAATTATGGCCATTGAAAGGAAAAAATTTCCTGGATCTATCTTGGGACCACAAACTCTCCATCTGAACTTTTTCTCCTTTTTGCCACCGAAAAAAAATTCTCCTAACTGGAGATATCTTCTGATAGTATTTGTTTGAGTCTAGACCTGGTCCCTAGCTTACTGGAAATCTATATTTCCTGCAGATTGCTTGCTTTATGCTTTTTATAAAGCACAGCTTTTTTTCAAAAGGCTCGGCTCCCCCTGATGTCCATGGGACATTTAGCATTTGACAATAATGTGAGTAAAATTGGACCAATGCTGAGAAAAATCTCTCTCCCATATGCCATAATGAAACCCCCTGTGTGTTTATGTGCTTTTTAAAGCATGTTAAGTGATTATGATGGGGCAGACACTTTTAATATATAAATCTCTAGAAAATGACAGAACATTTCTGAAACCTCCTGAGTGGGTAGGAATCCTGAATCAACTGTTATTTCATATTTAATCCCATTCCCTTTTTCCCTGAAACTAGGCAATCCTTATTAGGCTCTGCTTTTTAATAAAATAACAAATTCAAATAACAAATGCAAGTACAGTAGTGTGCTCCATATAAAATTTACATTAGAGATTTTCTGAGAAAAGCTTTAATGCTGTGCTTGAAGTAATTTTATTTTTACAGAGTGCTGCTCGTTAAAAGTTGTAAATCCCTTTCTGTGTTGCCGAGGATGTGTCTAGCTCGCAGCTAAATGGAAATGTATAATCCTTCTCACTCATTTGATTTTCTTAAATCGTGGTTCTCCCTCTGGGTTCAGCCCTGGAAGGTGCTGGATATGCCCCAGTCAGGAAGACACAACCAAAATCAGACCTTCCTCCTTGTCTGAGTGGTATTTCACTTTGCTGAACAAAACCCATTTCTTCTCTCCTCCTGCCCGTTTTCTACATCCTTGATAAGGGAACAGAGAAATGGGTCACGCCTGTTTCCCGTTCTCCCACCTCCATCCACCCCCAGAGGAGCAGAGCTGAAGCCGTGGGAGAAGCTGAGGGTGGTGTGCATGGTGCATTTTCTGTGGGTGAGAAGAAGACCATGAGGCAGATTGAGACTCAGAGGATCACAGTCTCTTTCACAGCTTCTTCTCTCCCAGCCACCAGGCCAGTGGGTGGGGTGTGCCTAAAATGAGCCTGAAATCCGGTATTTCAGAGACATTCCATCAGATATCGTTGTGGGACTTTGCTTAGCTACTTCAAAACCCAAATACCATTCCTGAAAATTGGTAGCATCTGGAACCTGCCATTATTTGTCCCTTCAAATTTTTACTGCAGAAATAGAGAAATAATTAAACCAGAGCAAAGTCACAAGGGGAATGTGACTCATGCTTTATTTGCCAAGCTGTTGGAAACGCCTCCTGCTGTCACATAGAGCCTCATAGGGGTTTTGCCAGTCCTGAACATTCCCAGGCTGGTGCTGAGGATTTGGAAGGGAGGGAACACTTTGCCATTACCCTGTGCTGGAGCCATGACCCATAAAGGAATCATCTCCGTGCTTCTAAAAGGATCAACTTCTTTCCAAGTTGTGTTTCATCAGAAGTATAGACAGGACAAGGTGGTTTTTATCCTGTGAATTTTAGGTTAATGTGACAGAAACCAGAAGTCTGATTAGACTCTTACGTGAATTCCAGAAAAACAAAACTCCTTTAAAGCATGCCATTCTTACTCAATGGAATCAAGCAACCTTGTTTTCCTCCCCAGGTCTTTTCTTAAAGGTAAATTAATTCAAGGTTATCACTTCCCTTCAGCATCCCCCACTTCACTGGAATTAGTCTTAATTTACTTTAATGAAATGTACAATATTAATCTTAATTAAAAGCCTTGGAGACAGACCTGTGTAGACTTGTGACACAGACACCTTGGACTTTTGTTGGAGCATCATTTCTATGTCATTTGGGTTCCAGGAATTTGTCTTTCAGACAGTGATAACTCTGATATTTTTCAGCCTTATTGATGAGTTAAGTCGTCAATGACTTCAGAGAATTTTCCTGATAGATTCTGACTTACATTTAGCTCACTCCTTAAATCAGCATTTGTTGTCAGAGGGAGGAAAACCACCCTGAGTCAATTGGCTCAAATAACCAATTATTTGCACATACATTAAAAAAAAAATACTTTCAACAAGTAAAAATGAACAATTAAGTAAAAGTTCAACAAAACTGGCCACTGAGTGGCATCAAGAATGAATCTGTCCACAGAATTTTATACAGAAAGGCTGAGAGGATTGGGATTGCTCAGCCTGGAGAAGAGAAGACTCTGGGGTGACCTTATTGTAGCTTTTCAGTACCTGGAGGAGGTCTGCAAGAAAGTTGGAGAGGGACTGTTTACAAGGGCATGTGGTGATAGGACAAGGACAATGGATCGAAACTGAAATAGGGCAAATTTAGATTGGATAATAGGAACAAATTCTTCATTGTGTGGGTGAAGCTGGACCAGATTGCCTGAAAAGGTGTGAAACCCAAGTGGAAAGCTGATTTGAATTCATTTTGATGTTGTGAAACATCACAGTTTTCCATGATGTTTGGAGAACAAAACCAAATGAGGCTTTTTGCTCTCCCATATATACATGTATATATCTGTACATATGCATATTCATTTATATATTTGTATCCATTCCACAAGATGCATAAAGAAGTTTGCATGTGACTGACACAAATGTTATTTGTACTGCTGAATGAGCCTCTATTTTTTAAAAAAATGAAAACCACACTGCTGTCCATCCCACCACTTTTCAACTCACCCATCTTCAACGAGTTAAAAAATACAATAGGCTGCTCTCCCCTGCTCCATTAAACTAAAATGTGTTTAAATGGGCCTTTCAACACCTCTCCCTCTACAGTTAACACTCAGGCTTGAATATCAAACTCCAGATGTTTGGGATCTTGGCAGTCATGCCCTGATCCTGAACCTTTGCCATCAGCTGAAGCAAATGGCTGTTACAGAGAGCATTGTTGACCTAAACATTTTCTGACAGCGGCTTCAACCTGCCCCTATGACTGACACTTCCCAGAAAGCTGATGTGTCTGATGGGCTGTAGCAGTTTCAGCTCTTTAGGTTTCAGATTCAGTAGCTGGTAAAATGAGTTCAGTTCTCACCGTGCATAATTCGGTAACTGCTGCATCAGCTTTAGCTTGCTCTGCATTTAATTTATTAGGAGAAGAGTTGCGTTTCAGACGCACAGACTGATTGTTATTTCACCAGGTGATGTGTTTCAATCAGCAGGTGATATATGTCATTTACCACATTACACAGTTGCAGATGCTGAAATATGGTTCAAAGGGATGCATACTTGATTTTGCAACACATTCTAATGCATTTTGACATGCTTTTCATTTAGTAATATATTCAGTCATTCCTTCTATTGTGTATGTTCATCAGGTGGCTTTTTCTGTATTGGGCTGTTTGGGTTCTTTTTTTTTTTACTTAAATGTGTGATTTATGGGTGTTTCTCTTTATTTAGACTTTTATCCTTATTTCACTGTGTTTTTCTCATTTATATATCAGAAATATTTACACATGTAAATTATTACCACATGTCAACCTCCACATACAAAGCAAAATTAGTCAATTTGTAGAGATATGGACTAAACATTACAAGATGCTTATAACTTTGGGACTTGGATTTTGGTGGGTCTCAGGACATTGCTCAACTGACATTGTTTCATAACCTCCTTCACATGCTCACTATTTTTCTTCTTGTCATTCATAAATTTCTGATTTTCTTTTTGTAGATATAAGTAGGAAAAAAATTGTGCTAAGTTTATTTTTTATTTATAGAACTCTGTATAAGCTGGCAATGAGCTCACAGTCCTGAGATGCACTTTTGGGAAATGTCTTGATTTCTGTGTGTGCTGCAGCAAGATTTTCTGAATTTCCAAGCTAACAACATTTGTACCACTCCCAAACACATGCTGTTGGACAAAAGCATAATTTTCCCTCGTAAAAAAGGAGTCATGATCCTCAAAATGTATTGGTATGCTGCTGGCAGTGGGCGATGGACAAGTACTTTATCTGAGGAAAGATGAAACCTCAGACAAAGCAGCAGCATCATGTCACATGTTGCAGGTGGAGGTTCAAATGACAGCCAGGCAACTTCAGTTCTGTCCTTTGTCATTTTGGAGTGGATGCTCTAAGACTGAGACATTTCACTTGAAACACAAAGCTTTTCAGACTAACTACGCTTCAGCACTTTAACTTTACAAAACACTTCACAGAAAATATTTAGTCCTTAAAAGAACTTGCTTAAAAACTAAGATTGTCAGTGTTCCACGCAGTCAGTAAAGACTATGTGACATTCTCAAGAGAAAAAGAGATTCAGTGCAGTAATAAGGACAAAGTTTGTTCTCACCTTTGTGTTCTTCAGTTCCAAACTCCAAACCTTTAAATAAGTACTGCAATTCTGAATATTCTCTAATTCTTTTGCTGGGAATGATTTTGCTAGCACATTCAGGGCACTTAAACTCTGCTTCTCCTCAGAACTGCTCTCTGGAGGAGGTTTTCTCACCTCAGTCAGTATAAAGAGAGCCACAGTATACGAATCTCCTAATTTAGGTATCTACACTGTAAATACCCTCTCAGGGACTGTTGCTGCAGGATGTAGAGTTAAAACCTGTTCTGATGCCTCAAAGAATTACTAAAATGTTGTCACAGGCAGGCAGCTATGCATCATTTTTCTGTCACTGAGCACCTTTACAGCATTACAAATATTCTAAGTGCTCAAACAATGTGCAAAGTAAATCCATTTTAAACCAAGCCAGTTAAAGTATAAACAGTAAAATGTTTGTCTTGGGTTTGCCTTTTCATATTTTCCCCAACACAGAAAATAATAATTTGCAAGGCGGTAAAATGCTGGAACAATGAGGGCAATTTTATAAATTATTTTAACAGTTTGAAGAATGTTCTGCTTAGAGGATGAAGAGTATATATGTGTGTATATTTATGTGTGTGTTTGTATATATATAAATATATGGGGATGGTGCTTTGTTTTTTTTCTCACACCACTTTTCTGACTCACAAAATGCTTCAGTTCATTGAATTTATTAAGAGAAAAATTGTGTGTTGCTGTTTCTGATCCAGTGATTAGCTGAACTTATCTCTTGAGGACTGTGGGAGAGAAGAAATTCTTAGGCTTTGTTTTTGCAATGCCATCTCTGGACGTAGATCCAGAATATTGGTATCAAGGGACCAACCTTAAGCTTATTGAAATCAATAGGAAGACTGACTGCAGTGATAATGGTACTAGCCACAATTTTGGAATTTTCTTAAACAACAGCTTTATACTGCAATGGGATTTGAGTAAATGCTGAAACGTTTTGCTGCACTGAGATTTCATCCTGGAACTGGGGTTTATGTACCTGCATTTATCAAAGGTGGTGTGCCTGTGTGCTTGCAGGTGTGCGTACATGTGCCCAAATGAGCAATCCATGTAGAGCTACTGTGCCTTTATTACCCAGAGCAGATAGCCAAAAATCCACCTGTCACATAAAATAATGGGGAACTGCAAAAACTCACTGGTTTTGCCAGCTGCATCCTCCCCTCCTTTTCAGGGAGATGGTTTTGTTGCTGCATTTGCCAGGCTGTCACCGGCTATTTTTCTGGCTTGGGGAGATCCTGACATCAGCCATCAATATGTCACATCTAAGTGATGCTGTGTTCAACACTCACAGACAATTTTCAAGCTCTACAGTGGTGTGTTCTGCATAAGAACCTGCCTGGCTTAACCCCAGCCAGCAGCCAAGCCCCATGCAGCCACTTGAAAGCCCTGCTCAGCAACAGCAAAAACATCTCTGTAGTATCAGACCTGTGCTCAGCACAAATGCAAAATGTAGCCCCATACCAGCCACTGTGAAGGAAATTAACTCTACCCCAGCCAAAACTGGCACATGCTTTAGATGAGAATAGGTCTGTAGCAGATTTACATAATGAGAGAACCTGAATTACAATAATCAAATTATTTTGATGGTAACATGCTATTTTTAAAACTTGATTTGGTTTCCTTTGGACCCCAAAGTTTCATGGAGAAAGTAAACAGATCTTATCCCTTGCTAATCTAAATGGAATATCCAAACATCTCCCCTTCCATAAGAATTGATTTGTCTTCAAAGGCTTTTGCCATGCCCTAGTAGAATGTAAGCCATAAAGAAAGGACTTTAAATAAGAAAAATCATATCTGTAGGTTTTGGCAAAGAAAGAGTTCTGATAAATGTTGAATAGCAAAAGGCTGCCAAGGGGTCCAGGAGGTCAGCATGTGTCACTTTCAAGAAAAACTAAAACAAAAAGGTTGAGTAGCTGGGTCCAAAGATAGCTTTAGATCTTTTTCATTGTGAGTTTATTTATCTTGTTCGTTTAGAACCACAAAGGCCTCAACATTGGTAATGGAAATAAAAATGTTAAGCAGCTCTGGAGAGTGTTTTGAGGTAGCATTACTCGGAGTTTATTTTGTGCTGCTCTTCTCTACTGTGTTTGTAGAGGCTGTTTTTGTTGCTGCTCTTTGCTAAATTACTGCAGTACAAAAGTTTCCTATCTCACTTCACTTCTTCCCCATCTTTCAAAAAATACTACTTCAGTAACAAGCTGAAGGTAACTTGTATCTATTTCTCTATCATTTTGCACTAAAAAGCTTTTGTTTTATGGTTCAAAAAAACCACAAATCCTTACTTGCTGGAACATAATTTTTCCAGTGGCTGTGGCACCACATTAACCATTAATTATTTTTCTGAAATATTAGGTGTGCAAGAAACTACATTTAAATAAAATAGCATTTTCCTGGACATTATATGAAACTGTAAGAGGATATAAGTTTATTTTAAAGATGGATAGGAATGATAGACAGACCCAAATACTTATCTACGCATGTCCAGATGGTACACTTTAGTGATCTGAGCTTGGAGATGGATGAGAAAAACTTGTGATTTTTAATCTTGGGTCTGACACCACTTCCCTCCATGGCCTAAGGCAAACCACTTAACTTCTCCATGCCTCAGTTCACCATTTGCCTCTAACTTGGAGTCTTTAGCAGCAGCTGCTTTCACTTTCTCTGGTAATTAGGCAAGCAGTCTCTTGCTTGAGGCCTGGCATTAAAATCTACCCCTCCTGCTTAAAGAATAGTGGAGTCTTTTGATATCTGTCACGTTCATTTTTCCTGGTTTTCACTACTTTTTTAAAGGTTTCTTTTGGCATGTGATTTCTCTTGCATGTGACAACGCAGTCAATATATTTAGATTCCTATGGATCTAACACCTGAGCTTTCATCCACCACTCCTCCAGCCCAGGGTGGTTTGAGGAAACATAGGTGAGGATTTCAGGTTCATCCTCAGGACAACCAGGACATCTGCAGTGCCAGCCCCTGGACACTGTGGTGGTATCTATATAACTCAATATAACAGCCCCGGGAACATTTTTTGCTGCCAAGACCTTTTATATGCCTCGCATTCTTACCACACATATTTTTCAGCCCACCACATGGAGTGATTGCTACCAGAACTGCCCATGGGGCTGGGTTCCTTTCATAAAGGGTCCCTTCTACTGCTGGGAAAGTTCAATGACTGGGAGAGGGTTAATTAGCCCAGGACCAAAACCACAAGATGGAGAATTTTATAGGTTACAGGAGGACTGAAAGTCATTTTTAACCCTGTTTTATTTGCCTGGATAGATATGGACAAGTTCCAGGGAAGTACCTTGACTGCCAGGTGAGGAATAACTTCAAGAAATTAATCGTTTTAAAGAGTACAGCACATTCCCTACAGATAACTGAGATGCTTGCAGTTCTGACAAACTAAGAAGCCATACTTAACAGTGAATCTCTAAATATACAGGTAAAAAATACCATCATCTCCTCTTCAGAAATACAAAACCATAACCAACTTATCCAAAGCAGCCCGGCACACCTATAAGTGGGACAGGGCTAAGACTAGAGCCTGTCAAGACCTGTTGAGTATTTTATGAGTTGAGTAGGAAACAGAGCTTCCCAAAACCAAACCATGTTAGATTTTATTTAGATATTTATGTGGTTTCTGAAGCATTTTTACAATACTAACTCCAATTAAAATAGTTTGAGTATGAAATAGCTAATCCCAGAATAATTAACGACAGGTTATGGTTACTCAGGAAGCTTTTCCCAGACCTAATTTCCTCAGGTGTCCACACTGCTCCTCTCACTGGAAGACTGGATTTTTTCCTTTTGAGATATAAGAGCAGTGTCTCCTGTCTCAGCAGGGCCTTGTTCCATAGCATAACATTTGAGTAGTATTTGTTTGTATCACCACACCAACTTCCATTGGTCGTTTCCAACTGAACACGGTATTTCTGGAAGAATTTTTGCTGTTGGCCCCCAGATGCATTACCTTGCACTCTATACTACTGAATTTCATTAAATTGCTATTACTCGGGTTTTCATGCTCACCCAGTTGCTCCTTGCAGATGCTCTGACCCTCTCTGTGTCATCAGTGAGCTTTATTGATGCACTCACTTTCTATGCCAGGATTGCTAGTGAAAGTATCAATTAGAATTGCTCTTAAGGCTCCCTTCTCAGCCTTCCTTCAGACTGAATATTTCCAGTCCCAGGAGTGCCTGTTGCTAAATGGTCTCTGGGCAACCCCACAGTTCTCCTTCTTCACTACCAGCTTCCTGGTGTATCCTTCAGCTTTAACTTTTATATGGTTCATGTTCCTTTGCTGAGGGAATCAGAGTAGTTTGGGATTTTTAAATAAATGAAAAACAATCAGGTTGTTCCAGTGAGAACTACATTTGGCACCCCAAATTTAACTTTACTCCATATAATTGTTTTCTGAATTATTTTTTTTCCTTTTGAGATTTGTTTCAATTTTTTATACTGCACAGACAGAACTTACAAGTTTGTAGTAAGTTGAACCATTTTTATGGTTACTTTCTGAAAGTAATTCCTACATCTTCAACTACATGTGCCTTAGGGATTTTGGACTACTGGCTCTGCAACTTCTTATTGTTTTGTAATTCAGACACACCAGGCCACTATGACTTCTCTTAAACCCTCTGAGTTTCTGTTTCTTCCTAATTTCCATTTCCATATTTTGGTGTGTATTAGTCAACCTTTGCTACTGTGCTCTCATTGCTGTCCTTATCAGCCACCTGAGCACTAGTAAATAAAGCAAGGCTGTGGCACAAGCTCAAAGGCTGACGAATAACCATCCCTGCCACTGTACAGGTACAATTGACCAGCTTTTGAGTCATGCCAAGTGGTACTGACACTATGCCCATGCCCACAGCTCAGAGACAGATCTAAAAATTAAATCTGGATGTGACCTTCCTGTTTGGGGGGGTGTGGAAAATTTAATCTTATCAATGATTAGGAGAAGAAGTCTGATAAGAAGAAGCTGTGGAAGCTGAGGGATTTTAACCTGGAGACAAAAGGACTAAAGAAGCTCCAGAGGGACCTTATTGCTCTCAACAACTCCCTGAAGGAAGGTTGTAGTGAGGTGGGGACCGTCCTCTTCTCGCAGGTAACAAGTGGCAGGACAAGAGGAAATGCCCTCAGATTGTGCCAGGGTAGGTTTAGATTGGATATTAGGAAAACTTTGTTCATGACAAGGGTTGTTAAGCAGTGAAACAGGTTGCCTGGGGAGATGGTGGAGCCAGGATCCTTAGCGGGATTTAAAAGATGTGTAGATGTGGCACCTGGGGACATAGTTTAGTGCTGGACTTGGCAGTGTTGGTTTGATGCTTAGAATTGATCATCCTCGAAGTTTTTTCCAACCCTAATGATTCTATGCTTCTATGTGATCCACCCACATGCAAGATTTTAGGTCATTTTATTCATTAACATATCTGTATCCATTAAAATCAAGGCACAGTATCACAATATCCATTTAGATGAGTTCATTATCTTTCCTCCCTCCACCACTAATTCTTACTTTGCAGTGGAAAAAAAGTGAAGGCAGAGGTGCTCAGTAACTCACTAAATTAGTTACAGTCTTCAAAGCAGGGTGAAATAAAACAGGACTAGAAATGCAGAGTGTATTTTTATATTCCTTTATAGATTTCATTGTTCGTGAAGCCTCTGATTTGTAAGCTCTTCCCTGCTTGAGTCTTTTTTTGTTCTATGTTGTGATTTTATCTATTTTCTTTTCTCCTCTGGACAACAGGTTATTTAACTTCTCCCTACAGTTTCCCCTTTTGGGTTTGCATGATTTCTCACTCTAATAACCTCTTCCTGTAATGGTGACAGGGAAGGTGCCATGGAGGGTGGAAAACTCCTTCTTCTTTATTGTTGTCTCCTGTGTGATCTGACAGGCTGGGAGAGGAACACAAAAGTGGGAGGGATGGAAATGGGAGGCGCTGGAGCTGCCAGAATTCCCCTTCCCCCACTTTAACATTTCTGCCAAGTTTTCTAGAAATGACAGGTTCTTCCTCCTCCTTTTTTTGAGCCTTTTAGGGGGAGAGGGTGGAGCTGAGTGGCAGTAGCATGAGAGGGTGTCCAGAGAGAGAAAATAGCTGCAGTTTTGATGTGATAACTTCAGTCTTCAAAGGTTTCACCTCAGGTGAAGATCCACAGAGCAGTTGTGGTTTGGCTGCATGTGCCACTCATGAGTGGGATGAGAGCAGGGCTTGGATGGCTGTTCTGGTTTCTGGTCTATTTAATCTCTGTGAGAGGAAAAAGACACCAAAGGAAGGACTTGAAGGAATGAAAATAAGACTAATGAATGCTTGGTCTTCTGCAGCTTGGAAAATTCTGAGCTATTACAACATGTAATAAGCCAAGTCCTGTCACTGTTTTCTCTCTATTTTATGTGAAGCACAGAGCAGCCAAAGGCCAGTGGCCTGTTCAACTACTTCATAGCATCTTTGTTTCACCTTCACACTGAAAAAATGAGCAGAGCACTGATTTTGTCCATTTTAGTGCCTATCTTTGCTCATTTACTGTTTCAGGGCTCCTCTCCCCTCATCCATCTGCTCATAAGTGCCTTGCTTTAAATATTGCCATTTCTTACCCCACTGTTAAAAAATTTCCACCACCCTCATGGTGCTGGCCTTCAGACCTTTTTGTCATAGCTTTTCACATTTCTTTCCTTTGAAAATGCCAAAATGAAGTCTGGCTCAGGAGAGCCACCAACTTGCCAAACTGGTGACCAAACCCTGTTTTCCAAGACACTTAGATTATAATTTTTTCCTATTTAGGAGGTCTATTTTCAAATTATATTAAAGCTCAGCATTCCCAGGAAGAAGTAACTTACATCACCTTCAGGGTAAAAAAATGGCCTGCATGTGATAAAAGTTTCTTAGGATCATGATTTTAGGCGATATTTATAACACCGTAAGTTTTTTGCTTGTTTATTTATTAGTTTTTCTTTGTGTTACCACCTCACATCTGTTCTCCATTTCTTCTTCTTCTGTTGTTTTTCATGGAAGCACAGAATGGTTTGGATTTGAAGGGACCTTTAAGGTCATCTCCTTCCAGCCCCCCTTGCCATGGGCAGGAACACCTTCCACTATCCAGGTTGCTCCAAGCCCATCCAACCTGGCCTTGAACATTTCCAGGGATGGGGCAGTCACAGCTTCTCTGGGCAAGTTTTAATTCAGGGATCCAGTTTATTATAGCACAAACCAAGCAGTTGCCACTAAGTCTGTCAGGAGTGATACTGGCCAGGCTCCTGAGAATCAATTCTGCCTCTCTCTCCATCATTGCTCGTTGATATTTAGCGGCTCTTCACAATCATTTTTTTTCCTCTCTGCAGGTTCCCCCTTACATAACCTGGACTTGGCTCATGTCCTGGCACTTTCCTTCAGGGCAGGAGAGGGAGAGCTGATGGCTCAAGTATTTTGTGAGAGTAAGGAGAAATTGCCCTGCCAAAACCTGGCAACACCGCTCTGCATGCCAGATGCATCCCAAAGGCATCAAAGCTGGCAACAGTACAGGTTCAGTGTACTCTTTTACCAGTGGTTTTGAGTGTATTTAAAAGATCTGCTCAGTCTTCTGCTGCAGGATGAGAGAAACCAGGAAGAACTATGCTTTTTTTTCTTTTTTTCTTTTCTTTTCCTTTTTAACAAAATAACTTTTCACTGCAGTTTCTAAAGGCTAAGTTTTTAAGGACAGATTTTGTGTCTCTTTGAGGTATCAAAATTTTAATTAGAAACACTCTAAACATAACTTTTTTTTTTCCAGACAATTTCACAAGTATATGTGGATGGCTCATATCACTTTGGGACGCATAATTCTCTCATGCTTTCAAGTTCTATGAAGCTGCAGACCATCCCAGTTATTGAGAGTTCTGTAATACCTTGTTGGTTAAATATGTTTCTAATTCTGCCTGTGACTTAATTTCACGTTAAAATCCTCAGTAATACAAACTCATCTTAGTGGGAATAGCAATTGATTATTTAAATGCCGTTTTCCATCCTGCATGAGCCCAAGTATCCCATCCCTTGACTTGGATCATGAGTTCCATGATCCTGCCAGTCTGCAAGGTGATCCAGAAGCTGTTGGCCCACCATGGGTGTCCTCTCCAGTCCATGGAGGTGATTTCCTCTGGGGACAGCCCCAGGAGGAACCAGAGCAGGACATCCTTTCTCTGAGTGAAGCACTGGCTTTCCTCCCCCTGCCCTGTTGCCCCTGGATTCCTTCATGTTTTTGTAGGGATGTTACTCCTGCATGTTTGTAGGGATGAGCCATCAATCACTAACCCCAGCAATCCAGAATTCAACATATCATTTTTTTCCTCAACACCTCTCTGCAATCATGAATCACGTCAGGTTATCATAATTTGCAGTCTGGGAGCCAGTACCTCTAAGCACTACATCATCAGCTACAGAAAGTTCTCATTTAAATGAAAAAGATGCAGTGGAGATATTTTGTAATTCCCATCCCATCTTACACTGATAGCCTTGAAGGTTTCCTGCAATGCCTCATACTTTGCTGCAGTCCCTGCAAATTTATTCTCTATTATTTCTGAGACTGGATAATTGTTTCTTATATTTGCATTATTACATTTTCTAGGTTTCTTCGGTCTGTACACTCTCTGAATCAAACCTAGGCTAAACATGTTTTTAAACCAAATATTGCCTTTTTATTCCTGTAACTATAACAGACTTGATCAGTTCCAGTTAAAGATAAACTTCAGATCACGTAATTCTTTACTCAGAATTAGTTTCATGCTATGCATTCTAAATTATATTTGTCTTTCCTCTATGTATTTACATTTCCCATTCACTTTTTTTCCTAAGTGATCTATGTTTTGTCTATAATTTATAAGCATTTCATTATTTTTTAATGAAAAAATAATTTCTTTGCTTCAGCATTCTTCAGCCAAGCCCCATGCAGAACTCCACGTCACTGCCAGCTCTGTCCCCTGGAAGAAGGTCTGGGAGTACAAGAACTTGTCTGTTTTTGTGTCTGTCTGTGCTGGCCTGTTGAAAGGTGCTGCCTGTCCCTGCAAACCCTGTCACTGCCTGCTCTCCTGGGCACCGAGTCGTGAGATGTTCTGCTTGTCCCTGCTACTCAGGGCTGAAAACTCCTGCAAAACAGCATTCATTTCTGAATGCTGGCTGTTGTCGTTGTCTGTACATGCTCCCATTCCTCAAGCAGCTGCTTTTCTTTGACATTTTCTTGCTGTTTATTCTACAGCATCTCTTCCAAACCCCTCACTTTGCTGTGACCTCCTGCTTCCCAGCATCCTCTCCTGCTGGTGAATCTGTCAGGAGTAGTTGCAATTTGCTTCCCCATTTAACATTTCATCCTGCCCTGATAATTTCTGCAGCTTGGCACATCCTGCCAGCTTCTTCCCCAAGTCTGGATCTACATTTTCCAGCAGTCCTTCCTTGCAGCTCTGGAACTCTGGAACTGTGCTGCTGGACACTACCTGATAATTCAAATGCGGCCTCATGAAGTATAAATACACATCTGACTCATTAGATTCGGTAAAAAAAAAAAACAAAAAACTTCAAAGGGATTCTTCTACATTCAGTTTCAAATCTCTTCTCAAGGCTTCCTTTTTCTTAGGAAGGCAATATTCCCCAAATTTATGAAGTTTGCCTATTTGTTCTGGCTTAGTTATGTTCTACTAAAGCCAGTGCTGGTAGGGAGGTGCACTATAAGGGCCAGGTGAACGCTCTGGATTTTTTTCAGTATCAGCTATATATCTCTGACCACAAAGTCTTAGCAAGTGAAACTATTAAAAAAAATGATTGTTGGGAGCTATTGCAAAGCTCATTTGAAAAAAATCAAACATTATGATATTTTGGAAAAGCAGGCACCTCTATGTTCCTGCTTTCCAAAAGTGGAACAGATGAAACATCATTATTTGACCATGTTGTAACTGGAAGAACTCTGTCTTTTCAGGGGAACTTCTTTGAATCACTGCAGCTGGAAAAAAAAAAAAAAAGCAAATAACCCACTCCAAAATCCAAAATAAGATAATTAAATTAAATTAAATGAGGGGTTGAAATTAAATGAGATATACAATACAGGACATAATACGAAAATAAAAGTGATAAAACATAAATATATTGAAAGTACAGTATATAATATTACATACAATACAGAATTGAAAATATAATATTAAAAAAATCTAAAGAAAAAAAGGATCTACTCTGAAGTTGTAAAATATAAACCATAATTAAAAAGAAAAAAAAAAAAACAGAATAAAGAGGGGAAAAAAGCAGCCCTCCTTATAGACTGCATCTCACAAAGCTTTTTGATTCAAACTGTTGTGCCATTAAAAATAATTTGAATGACTCATGGTAAAAATGTGAGGCATAGGGACTTGTGCTTTGCTTAAATGTCAAGCTAGTAAGAATGGGAAATACTGATTAGTTAAATAAATATGATAAATCACTGCTATATCTGAGTATTTATTTAGAGAAAGATCCCAGCATATCAGGTCTCGTTCTTTGCTGGTAATTCTGTGGGAAATAATCAAAACAAAAAGCACAAAACTGCCTCGTTTAACCTTGTTACATTCTGAACTGTGCTGAGCATCAGCTGGGACTCCTAAAAATTGTGACATCATTTGAGGCTGGTCAACTTTCTGGTATCAAAATTGATGATTCTTGGGTCCAATTTAGATCTGGACTCTCCTCAAAGTTCGAAAAAAGCCACAAGAGACAGCTTTTCATGCTCTTTGCCTTCTTTCACCTTGAATTTCAAAGATGATGCTGATGTGAAATTAAAATACAAAGAAATAATGCAGGTAAGGAATTTTTGGAGGGTTTTAGGTTTGTTTAGTAATTTTCATGCTTTTTCTTTTTACAGTGTCATCCAAGTAGATGAGCAACTCTTTGAAATATAAAGCATCATTTTGATTATATTGAAATGTATAAAAGGTACTTAGAACATCATGTTACATACAGAGTATGATGCTAGCAAAATCAAGCATTTTGTTATTGATTAAATAACCTATTCTTGTGATTAAACACAGCTTTTTAAAACAATTACACTTTTCTAAAAAAATTTAATATGGGCTAAATTGTTTAATTAACATTGAGACAACTTACTGGAAAATTAAAAAAAAAAATAAAACAAACAAATAAACCATATTAAAATGAAATCTGTGTGTGATTACTTCAAACAAGTCCCTATTAGTCACTACCTGGGTGATCATGGTCCTTCATGCATTCATGTTTAGTTCCCAATTATTCACAGTTTGTTAATTGGTGTGATATCTAATGAATATTGATGGTACAGCCTGAAGATGATTTCCATACCAAAGGAACAGTCATATTTACTGTCCATGTACACAGCAAAAAACAAAGTTCCCAACAGACGTGTCTTGGAAATCTGGCAAAGACCTTTCTCTGTGTGCTGCATGTTGGTTCATTACACAGCCTTGCAACAGGAGTAATGGAAAATATTATGTGATATAATGGGAATAAATAAATAAACAAAAAAAAAAGTAGCACAAAACCAGAAAAAATAAAACAGTAAAATGGCTATGTTTTGTTGTTTAATTTGCATAAACTTCTTGAGAAACTCTGGACCCAGTAGGGTCCAGATAGACCAAAGGGTGGTGTGACTTGGTGTCTCTAACAGAGAGGGGCCAGCATGTAGTGTTGGCTATCCAGATTTACAGGAGAGTGTTCAGTACAGAAAAAGAAGCCTTAGGAACTCAGATCTGTGTCAGAGTTTTCCCCAAGCTGAATGTTAATCTCCCATTTCCAGCTAGTCTGTGCATCCGTGTTAAATCCAGCAAGGTCGTGAGCCAAAGTTTTTCAGAGGGCATATGAAAGACCCATTAAGAAGCAGTGAAAAAAACAGCCTCTTTAACTTGTTTCAAAGAATTTATGAGTGTTTGTTTATTTGTTTTTTTTTTCTTGTCATGGGGTAGAATATACTTGACCAGGATATGTTAGTAAGTAAATTAAAAACAACTCGAGCTAAAGGTTTCTTGTCATGAGGTAGAATATACTTGACCAGGAGGATATGTTAGTAAGTAAATTAAAAACAACTCGAGCTAAAGGTGGTGTGAGTCTAATCCATGAAAAAAATCATCTCTGAGGAACTGGGAGTGAATCTCAAGATAAACCTGAGATTAACTGTGAGCTAACACTTTAGTGGGATGCTCCAAACTGACTCTTAAAATGGGGATGCAACAGGAAAGTGTGAAAGAAGTAAATACAAGAGGTGAACAGAATTGAAAATTTTGATTAGAGGTAATACATCTAAAGAAGAACAAGGTGACACAAAGCCTCACATCCAATCTGCAAAAAAGGATTTCCGCCAAAACAGAGACAAATTGGAGTTTTCATGGAAAAAAGTACATGCCCTACTCTGGAGATAAGACAGCAAATTATAGACTCACAGGGAGTGTGACCCATCTGCTCTTCACCCTGGCCACAGCATGCAGCATTTAAAATAGACCAATCTAAACCAGAATGTGAAGTTCTTAATTGATTTTGTTTTCTTTTGAAATGGCTCAACATATCATTGGAATGCAAAGAAACACAGCTGCTCTGTAAATGTTCAGAAAGCCAGTGTATGAAAAGAAAAAGCATTAACATTTAACTTGCACTTGAGGTGGTCTTCACCTTTGATCAGATAGCATAAGATGAAAAAAATTTTATTGAAACAGTGACATTTCAAATACTCAGGCAATATAATTTTTTTCACTTAAAATGGAGAATAGCTTTGCCCCAAATTCTTCCCCTTTTGCATCTCCCTCCACTCACTGGGTTGTCAAGTGTCAGAGCAGGCTGCTAACCCCCCTTACCTCTTTATCACTTTTCCCTTGTTGTTCCCTTCACCAACTGAAGGAAAAGAGAGCACAAAATACACATTTGTGAAAGATTGAGAGCTTAGTTGCAGAGTCCACAGAGCCTCCTTTATAACACTGAGGTTCTTTTCAGCTTTATGGCAGGGGTGGATTTTGTTTCTGCCTTGCACATCTCTGAAAAGACAAGTAGCCTTGCCGAGTGTGCAGGCACACACGCTTAGGTTTGCACACCTCAAAGCTATCAAACATGTCACATTTTATTTCTTTCACCTGTTTATGGACTCTGGACACCTGTGATTTATTGGCAGCACATACTGGTTGTTGTGGAGGAAGTTTCCAATGCAGCTTAGTAATCCTCCAGCTTCATGAAACTGTATGGCATTCTATTTTGAATATTCAGTATCTGTTTGAAGTAATTGTTTATATTTAAAATAATATTAAAAAAAAAATCACTTCCTCTGGAATTTTACAAAAGCCTTCATGTAGGAGAGAAAAGAAAATCTAATGAAACCCAAAAGCATGTAACAATTTATTTTTCCTCCTACACAATATCTTCATTTATGGCAAATGGAATCAGCAGTCTGCACACAGAGCAAGAGATGCTGTCAGGTAGTTAGAGTTACTAAGCAGAAAGGGCTTTAGTAGCAGTTGTTAGGGGGTGCAGGAACTGTTTCTGGTAGCAGATGCTGCCAGGTACTCAGGATATTTGTGCTTCTCTGATCATCTGTTGCACAGGCTTCACTCTTTCCACTGACTCAGAGCTGAGGCATTTGCAGTTTAGTGTATTTCTGTTGGATTTAGGTGAAGGTAATGAGTCTCAGAAGGACAGTGATCAGTAGAAAAGTCACTTCACCTAAGGGCCATGCAGGAATAGATTTTTCATGCACATATTTTGAAAGAGGTTTTGGAATACTTGTCAATAAAACATAAATTGATATTGCAAGCATATTTTTTTCCCCTATGAATGAATATAAAGTTTACCAGAAGTACAGACTGTTTTTTAAAGTTCATGGAGCCCCAAATTATTTTTTCAGATTCTTTCTTCCCAATAAATTATATCATCTAATTTGACAAACTCGATTGACAAAGCAGACAACAGTTGTACCATGATTCTGCTACCCAAAGGCAGAGTGGCCTCTCTGCCACTTTTGGCAGCTGTCAGGGTATCCTCTCCCAATTCTCCATGTGGGTTTTCACTCCAACTTCACCAGCAGACTGTGACCCAGCCATTGACTTTAATGTACTGGGCATGGATCTGCTGAATTTTTTCATAGAAACATAGATTTATAGAGTCATAGAATGGTTGGAACAGACCTTAAAGATCATCCTGTCCTCCAGCCATGGGCAGGGACACCTTCCACTACCCCAGGTTACTCCAAGCCTTGTCCAACATGGCCTTGGACACTTCCAGGGACGGGACATTCACAGCTTCTCTGGGCAAGCTGCCAGGGCCTCACGTCCTTCACAGGGAATAATTTCCTCCCAATCTGATCTAAACCTTCGCTCTTTCCATTTAAAGACATTCCCCCTCATCCTGTCAATACTACAAGTAAAAAGTCCTTGTAAAAAGTCCCTCTACAGTTCTCTTGTAGGCTCCCTTCAGATAGTAAAAGGACTACTGAAAGGTTTCATTTCATCTCTGAAATTTAAACATTTAATGAAATAAACACTGTGACCTTTGTCCCAAGTCCTGGTTCAGTATCCTAATCAAGCAGCAAATGTCTTATTTTTCATTGTTTAAGAAAATATTTAAGAGTTTCATACAACACAAACGGCTCCACTGAGGACAGCTGAGATAGCAATGCCAAAGGAACACAGCTCTGGTGCTTCAGGCTACATTCTAAGTGGCAGGAAATGTGTGAAAAGATTTAATCTGTATATTGTGTTCCTTCCTCATTGGTATTTATTCCAGCCACAGAGAGATCTATCAGACAAAAAGACTGACCATCCTGTTTTAAAACTGACCTGTGAACCCGGTTCAAACTCCATCATCCCTGCCAAACCCACATGGCAAACTTAGCATGAATTTGGAAGAAAGATTTGTGATGATCAGCTGCATTTTCCACCCATCAGCTCTTCTGTTGCTGTGACAGTGCAAAGATCCCAAGTCACAGCACTGTTGTGCAGAAGGCAAGTGGGTGTTTTTGACACAATTTGATTTTTGGCTCAGATCCATACATTGGTGATCATTAGCAAAAGAGGTTAGAAGGTATGTAATCACTTAAAGAAGTGTCAGAGGGCTAAGAATCTTGGCTTGTAAATGTAATTGTAGAACTTGTCAATAGCCATTGATTTCCTTAGACAGATCACTTGAAAGCATTCAGAAAGCTGTGAGTAAAATGGAAGAATGCTACAGAGCTCCAACAGGAGCAAATTGCAGTTTTCCATCCTTTTGTTGAAGATATATATATATATACAGATTGTGGCATCCCACAGGCCAGGAGCATATTTTGTATATTTGTAAGAAAATGTTCAGCATTCCTCTTATTCTCTTGTACATGCTGGTTTTAGTGCATTTCACTAAATGTAAATGTTCTCACATGAAGTGATTACTAATCTCCAAAATTTATCTTCTCATAGTCCATCTGCCCTCCCTTGAGTGACTATATTCTCATTAATATCTCAAGTTTCTTTATAGTATCAGCTCTTAAATGATCCTTTTGTGAACCAAACTATCCTACTCTTTACTCTACTCTGAACCTGAGCAGGTCCAGAGGAGAGACACAACAGTGATCAGAGGTCTGGAACACCTCTCCTATGAGGAAAAAAATGGGATAACTGAGGTTTTCCAGCCTGGAGAAGAGAAACTTCCAGTGAGACCTTAGAACAGCTTTTCAGGGCTTCAAGCAGACAAAAAAGAAAAACTGGGACAAAACTTTTAGCAAAGGACTAAAGGGGTAATGGTTTTAAACCAAAACAGGGTCAATTCAGACTAGACATAAGGAAGAAATTTTCCACTGTAATGATGGTGACAGGCTGCCCAGAGAGGTGGTGTATTCCTCTCCTCTGGACACATTCAAGGTCAGGTTGGGTGGGACTCTGGACAACCTGGTCCAGCAGATGACCCTGCTCATTACAGGAGGGTTGAACTGGGTGACCTTTAAAGGTTCCTTTCAACGCCAATTATTCTGCGATTATAAAAATTTCAGCCTTGAAAAATCAGTCTGCCTCCTTGCTCCTTTTTTTCCTGGAGCCTTGTGCCTGACCTTGTTTATGGAAGAGAAATATTTAAAGACAGAATCTGGAAGTATTTTACATATTTTGTAGGAATTAGCAGCAGAAGGTATTAAATGGCACCGAAAATATCAAACACAGCTGAACTGTATTTGAGGACAAGAGAGAGAAATGTAAACTTATTGTGGAAGTCACCTGTCAGGTAATAAAAAAGTGAATATCTGAGACTCTAATTCAAATATTAGCCTGGAAAAAGAAATTATAATTAGTGCTAGTAGATAACAACCTTTTCTGTGCAAGAAGTGATAGAGATCCAGCCAAATATTTAATAGCAGGAAACAAAACATAAGTATCATAAACAATTGCTTCTATGTATATCACATTATTTTTTCATCTTTTTATTTATGATTTTTTTTAAAATTGCCACTGTAAATCTTTCCCATGTTCTTATTTATAGGAAAAATTATTAACTCTAGTCCATGTACTTAGTGCTTTTGAAATATACAAATGCAATTGAATCTCAGCTTGAAATAACAGGGAAAATTTCCTTCCTGTTGAAGATTTTTTCCTGGAGGGCAGGATGAAAGTCTAGACTGTTGCACTAGGTTTGTTTGGGAAAGGTTTGGTAGCAGAGGGGTTAAAAGGGTGGCTTTTGAGAAGCTGCCAGAAGTTTACCTCGTGTCTGACAGAGCCAACCTCAGTGGGACTCAACACTGGCCAAGGCTGAGCCCATCAGTGATGGTGGCAGTGACTCTGTGATAAGACAGGGGAAAAAACTGCTGAGCACATCAGCAGAGAGGAGTGACAATATGTGAGAGGAACAATTCTGCAGACACCCAGGGCAGTGAAGAAGGAGGGACAGGAGGTGCTCCTCTGCTTCTCTTTCCAGCAGAAATATTGTAGGACTGAAATAATTACTGCCAGGTGAAGATTTAAGGAGAGTTAATAATCCTCTTACACAGCTCAGCCATTGTAGCCTGACCCATTCCCATCACTTCCTGAGTGCTAATGGCCAATGCACCTGCAATCCAGAACTCAAAAACTGCCCAGTCCCGAGAATGAGTGGAATTCCTCTCTCAGATAATTCAGTGATGGGTTCTGAGATGAATTTAAGACCTCCAAGGCTATGGCTTCCTTTGTTTTATATGCACCACGTTCCTTTGCTTTGATGGGATTTCTGCTAGAAGCTCAGTGTTGATGAAGAAAAGGAAAGCAAACACTGAAATTTCATTCCCTGCCATGAAACAGCATCCAACACAGGGTTTTTATTTCTCAGATTAACAGAGAAAAAATGAAGCTGCCTGGACTTCCTTACTCATCTGGGCCAAAATGGAGATTACCACCATACGTTGGCTGGTGAGCTAAAAGTTCTTAAAACAATCTAGAGATCTTGACAGCACAAGTGCTGCAGATGTGGATGTAAGCCAAGTAACCATATGTGGTCAAAAGGAGTGTATGGACATAATTTTCTCTCAATAACATGTGCAAGATAAAGAATTAATTGGAGTTTGTGGCTGGGAAATAGCCTAAGAAATATAATAGAATCATAGAATATCTTCAGTCGGAAGGGACCCACAAGGATCATCAAAGTCTGGGCCTGCAAAGGTCAACCTGAGAGTGTTGACATAGCACTTCTTGAACTCTGTCAGGCTCAGTGCTGTGACCACTGCCCTGGGGAGGCTGTTCCATTGCCCAGCCATCCTCTGGATGAAAAACCTTTTTTCTAATACCCAACATAAACCTCCCCTGACAGAGCTTCATGCTGTTCCCTCAAGTCCATTGCTTGCACAGAAAGGAAAAACACTTCCAGGGTATCAGATGGCCTCAGAGTTTGGACCTTTGAGCACAAGCTCTTTGGAACAGAAATCTTGTCTTCTTTATAGAGTCCCTGTATCCTCCATGGTAGCAGACAGGTGTACAGAGAGCAATAGAAAACAGCAATCTGCTGAACACACCACCCAGATTTGAAAACAAGACAGACAGCTAGGGGGAAAAAAAAATGGATAAATATAAAAGTTAAGTCACTTTAAAAATCCCTTAAAAACTCTCCAGGGTATTTCAAATCCCTGTAGGCATGGAGACTACATGACTGTGGATTTTTCTGTAGGATTCTGCAGACTTTGCAAGCACTTTAGGATGCTGCAGGGAGCAGATGCTTTCTAGCTGTCATCACTGGAGTATTGCTACCCAATTATGGTTTTGTTTCACAGCACCTTTAGTATTTTCCATTCACTTTATAATTTTCCCTTAACTTTTATTAAGCTAATCATAGGCTTGCAGTTGCCAGCCTGATGGACTTGGAGAAGCAGTTGTTAAGCAAAGCTAGCTTGTCCCTCAAGAGATTCTCTCAGTCATACAACAATTCTAATAATAACAGCGATATGGGGAGGGGAGGAAAACAATCATTCAGGCAGCAGAATACAGTGTTCATTATGTTAATTTACTCCAAAGTATTTACACAGTGTTACTTGGCACTAAGAAATGAAATTCAGTCAGTCCCATTCATGCAAGTAGTGCGGTAACATTGTGTGAACGTTCAGTTTCATTTAGGGCAGGTAGGGAAGCAGAGTCATGTTTTAATCTTTTGTAACATAAAAAATGCATTCCAAACCTTGCATGCCTGAAAATATGTGGCATTTTTTTTCCATGAAGCAGACCCATTTGGCCATTTGCTTACTATGCACACAGCTGGCAAATATTGTGGCTGTACTGATTCAAGAGAGGCTCAGGGCTAGGAAATGGTACAAGGACGAAGACAAGGCAAGTTAAAACTGAGGTGATTTGATAAGGAGGAGTGGAAGCACTCTAGTGGAAGTGTTTTGCCCTCTGACTGTTAAGTAATCTGTGTATCTCTTATCTAATCCTCATTGTGGGAGAGTCTTTTCTGCCCAGTAACAACCAGCCTTGGAATTCCCTGGATGATTTCTGGATAACTCATATTTTCTTCTAAAACTACCACAGAAGGCATAGGAAAGGAGAGTCCATAGTTGTTTTAACCTCATTTGAAACATCCAGGTTTCTCCCCTATATAGTTGCTGACATACCCTATAAAGGCTCAAAAATATAAGAGCATAAATGTCCCTTGGGTAAAGGGACTCCCCTTAAAACTGGGGGCTTGCACAAGGATGTTGGTACCAGATGTTGCTACCAGATGTTGCATGTAGGAGTGACATGAGGGTCACCCAGATTAAATAAATCACATTGAAAGTTGGTTCCACCCAGCTGGTAAATGGCAATAGGTTTATTCCAGTCCTGGCCTCACTTCCTTCTTCTGGTGTTCCCATCAATAGGACCTTCCAGAATTTCCGGCTTCAAAGTGTAATTCTGTTTGCAGAAGGAGCCAGAGGATGGTGGAGGTGATGAGCATGTGGCTCTCACCCTGGCATGGTGCTGGATCCCATTCCACACTGCTGCACCAGTATTTTTGGCATCAGAGTAACCTTGGAAGAGCATCTGTGGCTGCTGCCCCACCTGCCCTAGAATGCCTCAGTTTCTCAAAGAGATGCATGATACTGGAGGCACAAGGGTTAAATATTTAATCCAAAATCCAGGCAGGCTTAAAAGAAAAAAAAATATGGCAAAAAAGGCTTTTCTCCATCTCTCTTCTCCCCTCTTTCTATCTATTTCTAAGTACAAACTGAGCAGAATCCTAATTCCATTAAAATCAGCAGGACACAATTGTACTCCAATTGACTGAACTAGGAATAAGTTCTTGGTGCATAGTACATTTTTTTTCCTATTGTCCTTAGAATCTGGAGATGAGGAATAAAAATATTGAAATGTGGCATAATGCAGGGAAAAAGAGGAGTGTTTCCACTTAACCAACAAAACAAATATTTTACTATCTATTAATACTCTACCAAATAAGATTTTCTGAGCCTGTAGCTGATTATTGTCTCTCTGGTTAGAAGAGATGGGAGAAGAGAAATGCATTTAACTACATGAGGCTGCTGAATTTCTTAGAAAAGAGGTAACAGTCTCAGCCCCAAAGTAGCTGCCAGCCTTTCAAAAAGTTCAGCCAACCCTAGATAGGAGAATGGCATTGCAGAAAGCCAAGGCACAGAAACTACCTAATGTGTGATTTCTCTGCCAAAATATAGATGGAATTTTCAAAATGCTGAAGGAAATGACATAAGGATGAGCAACTCTGTTCATATTTTCTTTAAGATTAGCTTATTTTCACATATATTTGATAGTGTGATAATGTGTGTGGTTGTGTGTGGGCATTTGTATAATTAACATTCATAGACTTAAGCAATGATTCCTCACATAGTTTCAGTTATATTTCCCACTGAAATTCTTCCATTTAAAAAAATCTTTCCTAGAACTCAAAGCAGAGAATGTTGGGATGTCTCATCTCTTTAATGCCATGTCAATTCTTGAATTTATTATTTTTATGGTGGGTTTTCTGGTGTGTTGTTTGTTTGGTTTTTTTGGTTGGTCGGTTATTTTTTTTTTTAGCAGAACATTACCACTGAAGTTATTTTCAGAACATCATATGGATTTTTCATTGAAACATCTGTGTTAACTTTTATCATCCTAGCTCTGCTTTGTAATTTTGGAAACAGATATAAAGAATGAGCAACCCAGAGCACAGTAATATAGTGGGAAGCATCCTTCATAAGTCAATTGAGGAATTTAATAATCTCTTTAGAAATAAGCTCTGCAGCTATGAGAAAAATGTGTGGGTTAAAGGCCTTCCAATTAAGAAAGGTTTCTCTGTGGATTTATAGGCTGGTGGTTAGCTCTTCCTGTTCGTGTTTCCATGGCAACTGTCAGGTAGATTTTCTGCTACTTGCTAGGAAGTTGGAAATGTTGAGTCTGGTTGAGCCTTTCAATTCACTGAAGCTTAAATGAAATTCTTTGCAAGGAACTGGCATTTAGCCTGGGTCATTTATTCATATCTAGAAGAGAAATCAATTATAGTAATCAGATGTGCAAATTTTTTTTTATTGGAATTATTTTGAGTAGGCATTTTTTTTATTATTATTATGCCACAATCTATTTTTAATGCTAGGGTAGGAAAGGTTTGAATTGCTGCAGCTGGCCTCTTTGCTGCTGATGGCTTATGGCTTTAATTACAGCCCAAGACACACACAGGCACGTCTCTCACTCTGGTCTACTTTTACAAGCTATAATCACCCCTGGTGATATTCATGATACCAGCTCAAATCCTGTAGACTCATTAGAGTTGAGACACCTGTATTGTGAGAAACACAGCTCACTGTCTTTCCCCTTTCAATTTTCTTGTCTTGTTGATTTGTTTGAATTAGGCTTGAGGAAAGTAAATTATTTGTGTGGCTTTTATTCAAACTTTCTTGCTACGTTGGGCTTTAATTCCACCTCAGAATCCCTGTGTGTTTGCACACTTCTCTGGGCTCCTTCTGTTTTCCACCCTGCACTGTCGCTTGACAGTTCCATGTTCCGTTCCTGTAATTCTCCAAAGTCAGATACACCAGAGAGTGTGGGGTGTTCCCACAGTTTCAGCCTTTCTGCAGTGCACAATCCATGCCACCTAACGAGCTCTGTCCTGCAGACGTTATGTGAATAATTCCACGTAAACTTCATTGACTTTTCTTGCAAGAATAAAGCCAGCAGGGCTTGGCCCAAAGATCACAGATTATCCAAACAGAGGCAGGATGGTCTTCTGGGCAGAGAGGTAGTTAAGGGCTTGGAAAACCTGAGGGCTTGCTGCCTCTCTCTTCCCCTGGCTTCCAGGGCAAAGGAAGATTAATTTAGTGGCAGATCCTAAACTCCATGAAGTCCTCTCACACCAGAGTTAATGGAGCTGTGACAATTTATGCCAGCTAAGAATATGCTCCATTACCCAAGCTCACTCCAGCTGTATGATAGGAATAATAGCAGTGCCCTTCCTCAGAGAGGTGTCGTGAGGATAAATAGTTTGATGAGAAAGTGTTATGGTACTATGGTAATGAAGATCAGAAAAATACCTGCAGTAGACAGAAATCAGCATAACTGATCTGACATTTACTTTTATTCTTCCAGTCCTTCTGCCACAGAGAGACAGTAATAGCTTGACAAAGAAAAAGTGATGCCTAGTCTCTGTTTCTCCTGCTGCTTTGCTTTCCTTGATTTGCTGTCCTGCCTTTGCTGTTTCTTTCTTAAGATTTTACCTAACTTTTCTTAAGAGCTTTTAAGAATCAGTTAACAAATATTTCATTTCATTTTCTTTGTCCCTGTATCCCAACCTATTTCATTTTGCTTTTTTTTTCTGCTACTCTTATCTTCATTTCCATGGGTTAAGCCCAAAATCTGTGCACACAGAAGTCCAAAAAGATTTAGTTAACTTTAAATGAAACATTAGTTCCTCTCGCATTTATAAAGCAACCAAAACCAGGTTTTGATGTTGCAAATTTTAGCAGAAAGAAAACTGATTTGGCATAAAAGAGCCAGAATATCCTATCCAAGATATTAAAGTTCTGTTCAAACTGTAGATTTTGGATATATAGCTCAATTGGATGCCAGAGGTTGTGTGAAAGTCATGAATTTTCCAGTTTTCATGACTGACCTTTTGTCTTAGGCAGACTTGGCACCCCAGGCAACTCTCACAGGACTTACTTTGCTATATTTTGCAGTGTAAAGTGCCTTGAAGAATAATTCTTCCTAAGTTTTTTGTGTGGATCTCTTCTTTCCTTTTGAGTCTGCAAATAGCCATCCTGAGCTTTTCTATGCATTTCCAGAGAAGATTCCATCCCTCTGAGTACCAGTGTGAGTTTTTGGGTTGCTATCATCACACACACACACACACACACACACACACACACACACACAGGAGCTGGATGGACTCACAGATGTTCAGGTGGGAGGAGAAGCCCCTCTAAAATCCACTGCATGAGGAAATTACTCCATTGGTCAATGAATGTCTGGCTCTTATAGCCAGGAAAATGTTTTGAAAAACCACTCTGACCTCCTGCAGTGGTTGGGGTGTGAACTTCACCAGCACATGGAGCTGAGCCTGGTTCACTAATGATATTTTAAATCATCTTGTTCTTCAAGAGACCAAATCTTTTGTACTATAGACAGATAAGAGAAAACCAACATACTCCCAATGTCACCAGCACTGTGCTACAACTCTTCTCTGCGCTCTGTTCTTGTTCTCTGATTTATGATGCCAGTTTTAACCAGAAAAGGAAGGGATATCTGTGCTTGTTCAGAGACTGCCTTCATGGCAATACAGCTCTACCAAGCTCGGGCCTCCCAAGGCCCACACATTGCTCCTTTCCTCCACAAAGCACACCTGGAATGGGCAGGATTGGTCTTTCATCAAGCCTGTATAAAATTGTGGTGTCAACATTATTTTGGAAAGATTTTTATATGTCCTCTTGTTATGTTAAAGAAACAGAAGACCAGGACTCTCTACTATGGTTGGGAAATTTCAGTATGTGGTGGATTATAATTCCAAGAGGCTTCCTCATCTGGGGAAGAAGAGGGTCAGGCACTGATCTTTTCACTCTAGTGACCAGTGACAGGACCCGATGCAATGGCATGAAACTGTCAGGGAAGGTTTAGGCTGGATATTAGAAACACATTCTTTTCCCACAGGGTGTTTAGGCACTGGAACAGCCTCCCTGGGGAAGTGGCCAGAGCACAAACCTGAAGAACCTAAGAAGTGTTTGGACAATGCTTTCAGGGAGATGGTGTGAGTTGGACCCAATGATCCTTGTGGGTCCCTTCAATATCAGAATACTCTATGATTCTGTGAAGGCTTGGATTCTAACTTGGTTTTCCTCTGCATGTCTCTGCTGTGGCTACTCAAAACCTGAGTTCAGGCACACACTATAGGAGAAGCCAAGTGCCTACTTAACCTCAGCTTAGCACAGCACATGGGCAACAAAAGGCTGGGGAGTAATTCTTCTCCACCTCTCACTGCAGAGCACAGCTGATCCAGTAGTGATGAACTGGCAAGTTCAGGCTGCCATTGGCATTCAGTTTTGGTAAATACCTTGATCCAGTGCAAATAAGCAAGGAAATGGAGGAACTGAGACTGCAAAGGATAACGAGTTTAGTTAGGATGGTTATCTTTCTGCACGAGCCTTTGCAGACAGCTGTGCATAAAGTAATTTTTTTAATCATCTTTATGAATACATACTAAATATCCCACTGCAAAGCAGTCCTGTGTGTAAGTGTCAAAATGGCAAAGAGCTGGAAAGAGCCGGTGCTTGTTGCACAAAACCCAAAGCAGTACATTCCTTCACAGCTGTATATGGGCACATCTGTTTTAAATGTAAAGGCTGCTGTTTCAGGTGACCTTAAATACTCTCAAGCATTAGAGTATGTTAGCGAGTGTGTTTTGGAAAGGTTAAAAAATATGTAGTTTCATTTCAGGGACTATTAGTTGGATACAAGCTGAGTTTTCCAGCCACACAGTGTTATTGCAGGAAATATGAGGATCACTTCAAATTCAGTAATGGCTTGTTCTTCCTGGCACTAAAGAATTGTGGCATCTAATTAATGACTATACTTCTCCATCACAATCCCAATACAGATTGATATTTCCATTTATGCAGGAGCTCACAAGATTATCTATATACAATTACTTGGTGGTTGTTGATGCAAGGCAAGAAAGAGTTTAACCGAGTCACTCTTTCTTTCTAAGCAAAGCAGCAGAATGAGGAATTGAAAACAAGTTTTTATTTAGGTGCAGTGCCTGGACTACTTCTTTGATGAATGAGTTGTGCTGGCAAAAGACAAGACCTATTTCACATTTCCCACAATGTTTTGCCAAACTGCTGGGGGAGAGCCTTAAACTGGGGATGGGAGGGATGGCCATAAACTTTGATTTTGGCTGAAATTAATGAGGTAAACCCTGTCAAATGGGACCCCCTGAGTGCCTGTACACAGCGTAAAGCAACCAGAGGAACAGGCAGGAGGAACCAGGCTGTAGATATTTCTGCAATCACTGCTGGAGTAACTGGGACATGGTAGGACTGGAGCTTTCCCTGCTTCCCTTACACCCACTCTGAGTCAGAACCATTCAGGTTGGAAAAGACCTCTAAGATTGTCAAGTCCAAACATTAGCCAAACACTGCTAGATCCAGCACTAAACCGTGTCCCTAAGACTCTGACACATTTTCTGAACACTTGAGTTCATGATCTGTGACCTGAGTGGAGTTGCTCAGTATTTGCACTCCTGTAGAAGTTTTTCATCCATGTCTGGTTTCTTGATTCAGCTCATAGTCTTCCCTTTTTCAATTATTCCCTCTTAATTGATCACCATTTTTTCTTTCCAGAACAATAACTTTTACTACAACTACCTTTCAATTCTCCTACTTGCAGTGGTATAGTAACTTCACAGACACCAACGTAATGATCCAAATTTGCATTTGCTGTCACTGATGTGTGGTTCAAGAACTTTACAGCATGAAGACTTCTAAAGATGGTTGTGGGGAGAGATGAAGTTTGGGATGCATTCAATGTTCCCTATATTGTTTCCAACCCAGAGAACAGCTCTTGAGTATCTGGCTGTCATTTAAATTCTCTGAGTAATTTCACTGAAGGGCTAATTTTTTTTTGTTTTGTTTTTTATTTGTGGATATAGGACTAGCCCACTCCCTTTCTAGGTCTCCTACTTTACATCAGCAGAAACAGGCCAATGTCATGTAAGCCCCAATAAGAGGGAAAACAAAAAATTACAGATCATCCAAATCACCCAACACCTTATCTTCTACTCTTTTAAATATTAGCAAAAGCATATCATCAAGAAGATCTTTACATTGCATAATTTAAATCTGAGACACAAATTTATCAGAAAATATTTCAGGAGCTGCTGTTTGTTCTTATTATTAAAAGAAAAGGAAAAAGCTAGTCTTAATTGTTGCTGTGGTAACTAACACATCTGTCAGGATATGTTGCAGTGGGAAAAGAGTGTGAATTCTGTGAAAAATTCCTGTTGTCTTCCCACGGAAAGACTTAGAGCAAGGGTCCTTAGTGGCAACTTTACAAACTCAACTAGAAGGCACGGTGAAATTGAAAGGCAAGAAATGTGAAATGAACAGAAAGGAGGGCTCTGGTTTATATAAACAAGCAGAAAGAGCAGGATTGACCAGCAGGACTCATAGTCTTGGTAAAAAAGAATTTTTTTGGTAGCATTTAAAACTATTGGGCATATAGATGGTACCATGCTCACTCTGTAAGAATTCAAATACCTATATTTTTAACAGACTCAACAAAATTACCCTTAGGGGTCCAAACTCATTAATATGAAAGGAAGAAGGGCAGCAAAGGAAGATCAGGTTCCTAGAGTTCCCATCATCTGAACATGGCCTTACAGGGGGTGGGTGAGGAATGCTTTTTTGGAGGTTTGCTTACTCCACATTCTATAGCATAAAAAAATAAACAGAGTATTTCCCAATCTTCATCTTTCAGTGTCAAAGAGCTGACCTGCACCTTCTTTCTAGCCCTTCCCACTACCCATATTTTTTTGTTTCACTCTGAAAGAATTTGATGCACTTCTCCTCTGTTTATAGCTCAAACAATCCAGCCACAAGGCGGGTGGGTTCATTTAAAGACAAACAAACATCTAACAAAACCCCACTGATTTGTAAATGACCAACTCTGCTGACACTGCAGGCTGCAGGGGACTTAAACTGCCCTGGGAAGTTGGACATTTCCTGTAGTACAGAGCAAGAGCCCCTGTGGTTTCCTTGGCCAGGAAACAGCTGGTGGGGTATTTCTCTTTCATTTTTTTTTTCTTTTTCTCTTTTATTTCTTTCCTTACCAAAAAAAAAAATCAATTTCTGTATTGTTCTATAAAAGGATAAAAATTTAAGATTTTGTTGCTGTTTTAATGTAATATATAAAACAGCATGACTTCTATTCCGTCCTTTGTCTGACACACTTATTGATTTCAAATTGTTTTGGGGCAGATTGTTAGCATGTTTTCTCCTTTTAAAATGTACTTCTGAATGTAATGGTTTATTCCCTCATGTTCAGGACTTTCGACCTTTGCACTGGGATTTCTTGTCTTGATCTTGTTCTTGTTGATGCCTCCCTCTCCCTGAATTAAAGCAAGTTTCTAACCCATGGCACTTTTATTCCCTACAAAAGAGGCAGTAAGACATACTATTTGGTGCTCAGTCTCCTTTAAAACTCAGTGGGCTTCTGGATGGCAAATAGAATTGTTTCTTTAATATTTCAAAGCTAAAACACACCTTTGTCAAACACAGCAGCTGCATTTTGTTTAGCGTCTTCTTTTATGGAAATGTCCTAATATTGATGAAATGTAGACTCTGCATCCCTTAGAGAAACCAAGGAGAAGAGATAACTGCATGTCTATGCAGCATTTCTAAACATCAAGAGTACTCTGAAGGCAGATTTGTGCATTATCCTGACACTTCCTCACTCCCTGAGTGGGTTCCCTTCCTTTTTTAGACCCACACAAATTAATCACAGTTGTTGAACTGAAGATACAATTGATTCAACCAGTAAAACTTCTTGCACCCACTTCCTCCACTTGAATTTCCTTCATTGTAGGGATGACTCAGGTTGCTCTATTGTCAAAAGTGTCCTTCCTGCATTCTTTGACAGAAGGAAAAGAAAACAGCATGAAGGATTATACATTAAGTTTGGTCAAGCAAAGACCAGGCATTTTTTGGGTGGAGAATTACACCTGCAAGTGAGTTCAGTTAGATCATAAACCTTCTGCTTTCTGTATGGACATGGTTAAGTAACCTTGTCCTGGAACCAACTTCTGGCTCTCACTCCAGCACCCCACAGCCACATGGACCACATGCCAAGCCTGTCCACCTCCACAACCTTCTTTGTCTGGCTGTCATTCTGGGAAAAGGGGCGTATCTGTGCCCTTAAGATTTATTATTTATTCATTTGTGAAAGGTTTGAGATGTTGGGTTTTTTCAGTTCTGAACTCCTGAAATAAGGAAGCAAACGTGACAGTGCACCAGAGAGTGTTATGGTATGAGCTGTAAGCTTTGAACATGCACAAGAGCCATGAGGGAGGTATAAACTTGTTGGAGTATTATGGAAGGACTGTGCAGGGAGAGGAGAACACAAGGTGTGATTTTGTCCATATTTCCTACATGGCATGACCTTTAGAAAGATTTATCACCTGAATTGTGTCCTGGTGCCACCTAACAAGGAGGCCTCTGGTACCTTTCAAAGTGGGGCCATTCATGAATCTGATCAGGCAAGAGGGGTGACCAGAGAAGTGGTGAAATCCCTATCCTTGAGGATATTTCAATGGAATCTGGGTGTTGTCCCAGGCAACAGTCTTGGTGACCCTGCTTGAACCACAAGACATCCTCCAGAAGTCCTTTCCACCTGATCCTGTGAATGGATGCAGGGTGACTAGGAGAGAGAAATGTGGGTGTAAAATCACTCTGTCATAGAGAAATAAGAAGGGCACCAATACTTTGCATAATTTTTGTTTTGTCATCCTGTTCAGCAGTTTTGCAGGAGAAAAAATATTACAAAAAAAAAAAAAAAAAGTTGAATATGAGACCTAGTCTGAAAATACTATTAGTGGAACTAATATAGTGGAACTTTGATGTGCTAATTGTTAACAAATACACATCTCAGACAAAAAGTATAATTTTTGCACCTCCTTTGACTTTGTGAACTGCTTTGTGAACTGCTTTGTGAACTGCTGAAACCCATCTCTGCACCTAGACATATTACAGTTGACTTTATTTAGCAGAATTCCTTAAAAAGAGGAGGGGAACTGGTAAAAATACTTTATTGTACCTTTTCATTTTCCATTTTCTACGAAATTCTGAAGTGCATGTGTTTTGGTAAAAAAATGGGTAATGCAAATTAGAATTTTTAAATTAAAAATTAGGTATTTAATTCAAACCAAAATAATTTTAGCACATTTTCTTTCTTGCAAAAATAAAAATCCAGCAAGAACAACAACAAAAAATACATTACATTATAAAATACATTCTAAAATGTAAAATACATTATAAAATACATTAAAAAATACATTAGATAAGAGTGTTGTTTTCATTTAATTTTTGGTCAAGTTGTCTATTCTCCTACTGCCCATTGTTTCCTTCCATTGACTCCAAAGTGTGTCAGCTGGTTTGTTTTATATTCCTTTTAAACTATACATTTGTTTTAGAAAGAAAAAATAAGAGGACAGGCTGAAAGGGGGGAATTGTCTTTAAATTACTTAGTTTCATATTTAACATCCCACTGTGTGCATGAGAAAACCACAGAAACCAGCAATGTCAAAGATATTAGATCATCCAGTCTTCCTCTTTTAAAATGCAGAATTCTATTGACTTTGATATCAAATCAAAAGAAACCAAAATGGAACTCTATGTAAAAAATTAAGGCAAATGTTCCTGGCCTTAAAACACAAGTTACTTTACTACTTTATATTTCATGTCTCTAAGGGAGGATTTTCTTAAAATACAAATGGGAGTTGGGTGCCTGAGTCAATGGAAATCGGACACCTCACTCCCATTTGTGCCTTTGAAAATCTTCCTTTTATAAATCATTGTGGAATTCCTATACTATGATAGAAGGTAGAAAGGGAGAGCGGGCTTAGAAGTGATGCTTGAAGTCCTCCAAGGACTATAAGGATACTCTTTCTACTTTCTTGCCTTTGAAACTGATATTCTTGGTTAAGTCACTGAATTTAAATATAGCTGTTCTTTTGCAGAGAATTATGGCTTGCAAATTATTATAACCAGCTTTCCTGCTGCTGGTCATTCAAAATTATGCTGTATGATCTTTAAAAAAAAATACAGTCTTGTTTGCACACATTTTTTACTAATAGCCCAAAGTAATGAATCTCTGAAAGGAACAGGGAGATTAAAGTGGTCTGTAGCTCATTGGGCCACTGCAATTATTAGAACACTTTTCAGTTATTTCTGTTGCTTTCTTTTTCTTTTTCTTTTTTTTTTGTTTGTTTTGAGTCTTTCTGACCACCTATTACAGTATCCTAACAAGAATGTACAGGAAATCGATGACCTGAACAGTTCATCGTGCTGTTATATGACTTAATTTGGAAACATTGTGCAATACAGGAATACTCATGGTCTAATGTTTGGTCTCAGTTTTTCCTTTGTTGTAAGAGTTTTCTTAGTCCTTTATATAACTAAGACAGCATAATTCTTCCTTAAAAGTACAACCATTTCTCTAAGATATACAGTAATAACCAGAGATATTCTGATTTCAGCACTACTCTTTTCATCCCATGGAAACGCAAGAGAAATGCCATTTCCTCTCAGTTGTGAGAATGTTTTAAAGGTGTTTTTTTTTTTGTGTTTTCCCCAGGGATAAAGTTTTCAAGGTCTTAAAACCTGGCTGGAATTCATTCAGAAGAATAGGCACTCATTTAGGGAAATGAGATATATTATGATGGAGTAGGAGATTCAGTTTGAGGAAGATGAAACTTTTCTTAATTCATTAATATCTGAAGAGTACATAACACAACACCTAATATATATTACTTTTTCTATCAACAGACAACTCACACATTACATTTATTTTATGAAATATTAATTGCATTGCTTTTCAGTTAACAACATATTCTTAATGGATCCTGGAATGTCAGAAAAACCTGAAGACTGAAAAAGATAGTAATGTGATTATACTCAGAGAGGATGCAAGGAATCATCTGGTAAACTTCAGGATTGTCATGAACTGAGTGGAAAATATATAAAAAATATATAGGAATTAAGTGGATGTAAATCCAAACAATGAAATATCAGCCAGCACTAACTGATGCAAATAAACAACTTTTACAAATTTGAATGTCATCTTTGATGAGACTGTGAGTTTGGTATGGATAATAAGAGATGAAACATATTATTTTTGTTATGCAAGTTAAGTTTTACAGTGCCTAAAATGACCTCACAAGGAGATTTACAACACCTGTTTCATATAATTCTTCAGATGGGTTTAGGCAGTGTGTAAATCTTCAGTCCAATAGAGTTGTGGAAGTTGCTGTCAAAAGCTGCAGGCAGAATGGTCATCTAAGTCAACCCAACATATTTCTGTTACTTAAAAAGACAGTATTGATCCTCCCTCCCTTAGCTTCTCCTCCCCTTTCCCAGCTCCTTTAATTTCAAGCCATTTCTTTCTATCTGCAGAGTTTATCTGACCCTTTGTGAGCTAATTTAGCTTGCAAAAACTTAACTTGAATTTATTCACTCTTTTGCTGGGTTCATTTTCTTCTGCTTTAATGGGTGAAATGACTCATCAAGAACTCAGACAAATGTCAGAGCTGGTGTGTGAAAAACAGCTGGAGCATGTGGCTGAGAGCTGGCACGGGGAGGTGGAAAAATGAGAAAAGTGAGAATTCCTTCTTTTGGAAAGTGAGAGCTGCTGAGTCAGCCCTGGCCATGCATTTGGAGCAGAAAGTTCATTTGGAGCCTAAACTGAAACATCTCCAACAAAGCACCTCAGCTGAAGTAGATTTCAAAGAACATACTGCGTTTGAAGAACTCTGGAATTTGGAACATCAACAGAAATGTCTCCAAAGCAAGATTCAGTTTGAGCAGTTTGGTTCTCTATTACGATTAGGAAGAAAAGAGGCATTTAAATTTTACATCCTATTTTAGAAAAGAAAAAAAAAAATTCACAGAGCTAAAGAAAAAGGAAGGTGTTGGTTTGTGATGCCACAATCCTGAATAAGAGTCTGAGCAGCTCTTTTGCACTCTGGTGCCCCAACTCTGACAAAGTCCATAATATATGGGTCTATAAATACCCACAGGCTTATTCTTTTGAAAAGTACCAAGTAATACTGTGATAAAAGAATAGCGTCACACAAAATCCTTTAAACATTGAAGATTAAATGGACATCAGAAAAAATGCTTACAGAAATCATTTCACTCTGTGAAAGCATTTCTAGTAGGATTCTGCAGGAATCTATATTAGGGATGAGAAAATTGAGTGTTTCCATAGTGATGGAAAAGTAAACATGATACAGCTGCCAAAAAATAGGTAATTATTGACAGAAAGATAGATAACGATAGTGACAAGGATTTTCTGCAGAGCAATCTGACAAGCAGGGTCCATTCAAAGAAAACCAGATATTTTCATCTGTATATTTAGCTGAACATGTTAATATGAGGGATATTACAGAATTGGGGATTGCATCCTGGTAAACCACTAACCCTGAAATTTTATAGTACTGCAGTGTAACAGGAACTCAGTATAAAGTCACAGTGAGTTATTGGGCCAGAAGGACAATTGCAAATCTTTAAGAAGAAGCAAAATATTGATACCAAATATTTATGTGGCATTTGTAGCCAAATAATCTTGCTTGCTCTTGTTGGGTTTATATATATATATATATATATATATATATTATTTTTTAGAAGGTGAATTTACAAAACTTACTTAAATGCTAGAAAACAACAGCTTTCATTTCCTTAATCAAAGGGGTTACAGGATTTCTTTTGTTTAAGTCCACACATGTATGTGTCCCATATGAATTTTCTTGCCCTGAGAAAATGTTGTGGCTGCAGGACACAACTCCTCAAACCCAGGGAAATCTACTTTCACCAGTACAATATTACTTGGTTTCCCACTGAAAGTAATTTCTTCTAGAGGTGGGGAAATCTGCTTTCACCAGTACAATATTACTTGGTTTCCCACTGAAGGTAATTTCTTCTAGAGGTGATATGTTTTTTTTCCTAAGACAGCTTCCCAGGTTCGTTTGAGAATGGCTGTTCTCTCTCGATTAACTCCATCCTCTTCCCTTGGAGCAACTCCACATGCACAGCCCTGGCTTGAAGGGGGATTGAGAGGTGATGTGATAAGCACATCCAGAAGAAGAAAACCAGAGGTTTTAAATGTCTGTTTCATCTAGCAGAGGGAGCTGTATAAGAGCAATGATGAACCAAGCCAAATCGAAGTGCAAAGTGACTACCTGCTGTAAACAGAGAAAGGGATTAAACAGTGGAACAAATTACCAGTGGAAGTGTTGGTTCCTCTGACCCTGGTGTCTTCATGTCAAGCACAGATGTCTTTGTGGTAGTCAGATAAATTCCAGTTGGGTTCAATTTAGGCACAATAAAATGTTTCCTGATGTACAGGGGGTCAGTGTGCATGAGCTGAAGTTTTCGCCTGCCTCCATCTGCATGGCTGTCAGCAAAAGAGCATCATTAAGGAATTATTATACAAGTGATTTCAACATTATTTATTACATCAATTATTCTGGAGCTGATTAAGTACTAATATAAAATTCAGGGTTTTTTTACTTCAAGGTTCACAACTTTTCTCCAGTGAAGCTAATGAAGATATGGGAATCTCAGCATTTTACAGGACTAAATAACTTTTCCTTCTCTGTATGATTTATCTCTTAGTCCTTGACATTCCTCCTCAGTTTTTTAAAGATAAATAAAGATTTTTTTTTCTAGTTCCTCTATTCTATGAGCAAACCCCACCTGCTTAAGGCTTAGCTCTTCTCTCCCACCCTACTCTGTGCTGGAGAGGCCTCACCTCGAGTCCCGTGTGCAGTTCTGGTCACCACAATAAAAGAAAGCTATTAAACTATTAGAGAGCATCCAAAGGAGGGCACCAAAGACAGTGAAGAGCCTTGAGGACAAGCCAAAGGAGAAGAGGCCAAGGGCACTTGGTGTGTTCAGCCTGGAAAAGAGGAGATTGAGGGGAGAGCCAGTTACAACTTCCTTGTGTGAGGAAGAGGAGGGACAGTCACTGATCCCTGCCCTATGGTGACCAGGGAAAGGACCCAGGGAATGGCCTGAAGTTGTGTCAGAGGAGGTTTAGGTTGGATATTAGAAAAAGGTTTTTCACCCAGAGGGTGGCTGGGCACTGGAAGAGGCTCCCCAGGGCAGTGGTCACCAAACCTGGCAGAGTTCCAGAAGTGTTTGGACAATGCTCTCAGGCACAGGGTGTCACTCTTGGGGTGTCCTCTGCAGGACCTGGTGATCTTTGTGGGTCCCTTCCAACCCAGCTTATTTTGTGATTCTGTGATTCTGTGAGTTGCATAAGTAAATCACAACTTCAATCATCTTTCTAATAGCAACAAAATATTAGCACCTGCTCTCACAAAATCAGTAACAAAACTAATATTTGCACCCTCTGAGATTATAATACAATTTAAGAAGAAAGAGAATGATTTAAAGAAAATCCAGGTGTGACTAGCCACCCAGTTCTTGTGAGAGTTTCCCAAAATATTTTTGCAAATTGAGTGAATGAATAGTATAGTACTAAATTAGAAAACAGCAAATATATATCTGTTTAAACATTTATGCTCAATACCTTCAGGATTCAAAAGTATTTTTGAAAAACACCTGGCTTATTGAATACTCCAATAACATGACCCCTCTAGAAGCAGCACAGTGATTAACTGTGTTTATTGTTTATTTATGAAAATGTTCTTGACTAAGCTTTATTTTTTTTTCTATTTTTTTAACTCAAGCAGCCTTAATGGCCAGAATGTAAAGCAATATCTCAACTACATGATGGCAAGATTGAATAGTTTTAATTGTAATATTCCATGTGCAAAGGAAGGGATTTACAGTTTGATCTACATGTCTCTCAACTTGATCCTCACAGCATTTTTCTCTAAAAATTACCCAAATCCTGAAAAATATTTTTTAGGATTTGAGAGTCTTGACATTCTCTGAAAAATTTTAATGTAATTCCTTTAAGATTGCAGTAATGCATGTGAGAATATTTATGTCCTTAAGAAATTATTGAAATATGATTTTCAGAAGAGATTTCTTTAAACTTCATCAGTTAAATGTCCCTTTTTGAGATATCTAGTAAAACAACAGTTTTTGTGGGGAAAAGAAAAAAAAAACCAAACCTTTTTGCTGCTTCAATTAAACTGTAGATTTGATACTCAAAACCCCATGGAAGCATTGCCTACTTTTCCAAGGACTCATAGAGAGGTTTTGTGTTGGGTTTTAGTTTAGAGGTTTTAGTGCTTGCCTGAGCCATTTTTTAAAAGATGCATAATTTGATCCTCAAACTTTTTAATTATAATGTCTAATTGAAACCCTCACATTTCAGTTAAAACAAAGCAGGCTAAAACCATAGGGTGTTAGAAGCTTATAAGGAGGGCACAATTTATTGCCATTTTGATGATCTCTTATATCAATTATCAATAACTCATTTGAAAATGAATACAAGAGAAATTAACTAAATTGACACCAGTTTCGGTTTGTGATCTGAAAATATATGCATAAATGGCAAGAAAATGTTAATTGACCTTAACCTTTTCTGTGATAAGTCTCTTCAGTAAGGTAGTAATACTTGGCACTTACATAGTATAGTGCCTCTTATCTGAAGATCTCAAAGATCCTCACAAAAATTAATTAAATCTCACAGCATTTCTTTGAGGTAGGCATGGGAAGTATTAAATAGGTGATTAAACTGGAAACTAGAGGCTAAAACCAACATTTTCAAAACAGGATGCCTAATTTTAGGCATAGGGCCCTAAATCTGGTTGTTGTGATGCCTATTCTCTGTGAAACCACGCTTGTCATTGATCCTAGGGCTCTAATGACTCATAAGCACAGAGCTTTTGACTCAAAAGGTCTTTGATGCATGGACTTGATTATTTTGGCCTTTATAATGCCAAGCAAATCACAGGTCAGGTAGTGCAGAGACTCCTGCTTGGAGGAAGAAAAGACACTCTCTCACCTCTAACACCTTCTAATTCTGCTCAGAGAACACAGAGAATTTATCTTTGAAACATAACACCATCCAAGCCACCAGGATGAATTATCTCCTGGAGGTGCCTCCCTCCACCAACAGTGGGGGTAACCAAGGAACTTGCTAAGAGTGATGATAATTTTGAGAAAGCCAATATTACACAAGAATTTCACACTAATTAGGGTGAATCCTCCACTAACGAACCTGATTACCACAGCAATGTGACAATTCCAGCATTAAGAAAGCACAAGGAATAGGTACAAGTAATACTAACAGACATCCTTTAAATACAACAATTTGAATCACATATTTCTGCCTTGCTTTGAAACTAAAGACATAAAGATAGAATAAGTTTTATAATTATTACCTCAGATCCTTGTTAACATATGCTGCAGTCTGGATAACCATAAAAAAACTTCATTCCTGAACAAGGCTTGCAATCATAAAGCTTGGAAATGTAAGTTGGTGTCAAGCAAGGTGTAACCACATATTTGTGCGGATGAATGCGATGGTGCATGCACATATTGCACCTTAATTCCAGGAATTCCTGCCTGAGGAAGCAGCTCAGTGTCAATTCAAATAGAGGTATCTGTGCAGGATGGGAACTCTCTCTTGCATGTAATTCATCCATGGTGCATTTGAGGGGGAAGACTCAATCTTGCCAACAACCAAGCATTCCCCCTTGGAATTAATTAGGATTATGAGCAGAGGTGACAATTTGTGTTAGCATGGAGCTCAGAAGTCCATCCGAAATGTCCTAGGAGAGACTGGGCAGTCTTTGGTACTCCCACCATTTAGGGGAGACAGGTTGTAATTTATTTTCAATATCTCAGTCCCTAACTTCCAGCTGTCCTCTCAGCTGATGTAAAAACATTTAAAAACATTTTTGAATTCTGACTTCTAAGTGTCCTGTGTTGAGTATTTCCCAAACTGCTGAGGCCTCAGGAGGAAAAAAAAAAAAAAAAAAAAAGGAAAACTTTTCATAGATTCATGGATATCTTATTCTCACTAAGTCACTATCTATAGATTTGTGGATTTGTGGTGTTAGAGTCTTTGAAAGACCTCAAACTTATATACTTTTATGTCCTATATCTCCACTACCCATCTCACTTGTTGCTTTGCTTTGGTTTGGTTTTGTTTTTCTCTACTTTAATCTTGAACACAGCTAACACAGGCAAAAGCAAAAGCAGACAATTCATATTTGAAAACCACCTACCAAAAATATAATCACTTGACATTCAGTCTCACAAGCACTTTGCAGGACTGGGCTACCTTTATCTATGTCACATTGCACTGCCAAGAAATGGCAATTGATAAGAACTTGACCCAACTTCCCTTGCAAACAATAGAGATATCTTTTTGTTTTGTTTTGTTTTGTGGGGCTCTAGAACCCCTGCATGATCTTACTGTATTCAACAAAAAATATTACACTATCTAATTTTGTAGATTTCATTTGTTTCTGGGTGAAGTGAAAACCTCTTAGAAGAATCAAATATATTTCTGAGTATTTTAATAAAATAAAAAACGAGAAGTTCCAAAAATACTTTTTGTGTTGCTGTCACTGTGAAATCCTTGAAGGGTAGTATTCAGGGCAGAATAAGACCAGCTGGAGCTACTGGATGTATTCTGGGGATAACTTACACTTTTATATCTCATGGGGCCAGTAATATACATTGTGTATTTGGCACCACAAAAAGTTTGCTGTCAGTCCTTGAGAGTTTTCTTAGAAAATAATGTATTTCTGTTCTGTTCAGCACACAGGGTCACATGCTTTTTCTAGGTTTCTCCATGAGCACAAGCATGTTGAATTCTATATTATTCAATTACACAGTTAGCATTTTCTAAAATGGCATTTTGAGTATTTCCTTACAAGCTTGGACCACATCTCTCAATTAGCTTAAAAAAATATAGAGCCAAATTAGGTGTAGTTTTCTTTCCTTAGATTAATTTGCATTTATTTTCTGTTTAATTTGCCTTTTGTAGATCTAGTAACAATAGGTTTTGTTTGGATCAGCAAATTTTGGAATTGACCCATTGTAATATATGTCAGTCCTCCTTTAACAGTACTTTTAAAGTTAGCCAGCTCCTCAAATGGATTAAAGCAACCTTATACACCATGAAAGAACACCTTAAGTGCACCCAAAATATCATTTTCCATTGAATTTTGCATTCTCTTTGAAAAAAAGATCTTACGCAAGGCCATCAGCTGTATAGGTGCCAATTAATAACTGGGAAGACAGCTGCTGGTTCAGTTATTTATAAAGGCTTATTTATCAGTATGACCACAGAGAAAGTCAAAACCCTTGGCCTAGTTTATGTTTTCAGCTGGATTTTGTGTTGTCCATCCTGTTACCTCATAAATAATTCTTATGTCATTATTGGTGCTGAAACAGCACAAGACTTGCGTCGGCGTATTTAAAATTCAGAAAGTGCCACGGCTGAATTTGAACTTCGCCCTCCTGCAAATGAGTGCTGTGATTCCAGGATAAAGCCTCTCCTTGTGCCTGTTGGCAAAGCACACAAAGTCTCCTTGTTCAGCACCTGTCTGACACAGCAGCCTCCTCTCGGCAGCGGCTCCTTTTCGGGTTGACTCCAAAGACCCGTCCCACTCAGCTGCTCTAAGTGTGTGGGCTTGATCAGCCTTGCAGCAGAGCGCCTTGCAAACCACATCTGTTACCTGATCCTGCCTGCTGACACATCCATACATCTTCCAGGGAGCCTTTTCAGCCTCTCCTCACAGCTGCTTCCAGTTCCTTTCTGGTCCTGTTCGAGTTTTGCACAGCTGTGTGAGCCTCGCTGTGGCTTGGATCCTAATCTCCTTTCAGTGCCTCCCTGTGTGCGTTGTACTTGCTGGAGATCTGCTCAGCCTGATCCAACTGCCTCTGGGTTTTGGTGGGAAGGGGTTAAATCTGGTGTATTTTTAGCACAATTCAGGCAGTGAACTCCTTTCTTCTTCCTGCTCAGCAAAGCAGTTTGCTGCTCATAGGGGACCAGCACTCAGCTGACAAATAACCCCGCTGACATCTGCCCAGCTTGGCAGATTTATGTCGGCTAAGGAGCCAGCTTTGCAAGGAATGCTGAAGGCCTATCTGCTCACACAGGCTTTTGCTTCTCAGATTGTCAGAAAGACACTGGACTTAACCTTTGCTGTTGGCTTGACCTTTTAAAGCCTACTCCCAAGCACTGCTCCTCCCCACCAGAAATGAGGGATCTGATCCAGCTTCTGCAGCCTGAGAACCTCCCTTGGTGCCTGAGCTCTGGCCCTCACCCCAACCTGGGGATAACTGAGGAAGCTGCAAAGCTCATCTATGTTCAAAGGCATCCAGGGTGGGGAACTTGGCTTAGAACATGGTTTTTAACGTTGAATATTTTCTTTTTCTTCTTCTTCTTCCTGCCATTAATAGTTTGTCACACACAGTTGCAGGACTGGATGTGTCTCTTTAGTAGTTGTAATTTTGCAGAGACAGATGGTAATAGGAAAAGGGGCAATGGTTTTCAAATAAAAGATATTTAGATTGGTCATTAAGAGAAAACTTTTTACTCAAAGGGTTGTGAGGCCCTGGCACAGGTTGCCCAGAGAATTTGTGGATGCTCCAACCCTGGAAGTATTCAAGGCCAGGTTGGCTGGGATTCTGAACAACCTGGTCTAGTGTAAGGCATCCTTGCCCATGCAAGGGGGTTGGAACTAGGGGATTTTTAAGGTCCCTTCCAACCCAAGTCCTTCTACAATTCTATGAACACCCTGAGCTCCAGGAAAGACTACAAAAATGACCATTCAGTTTTGATTGCTTGTTCCTAGTTTTCCAGCCCTGGAGAGATCTGTAATAATAAATATTTGCTCTTAGTAAATCAAGGTCGACACACAAAAGGAAGATACACCTCACAGTAACCAACAACATTAAACATTTTTAAATATCTTGTCTTGTGCTATTTTTTAAGTCTACTTTATATATCATAATTGATGACTTTATAACTTGCAACTTGTTTAATGTTTCCCTTCTGATTGTTCAAGTGCAGAGACACTGAGTGATGCTGGAAGCCAAATGAACAGGAGCTGTATCCTGTTCACTGTCCTTGTAGTAATAGAAAGAGAACAGAAGAGTTCATCATTAAAAACAGTCCCTTATGGATTTAGGTGGCCCTGTAAAATGATGCCCTTCATAAATCTATTAAACTTCATTTTCAAACCTGTTGTTATAAACAGCAAAAATCAGGTTTTGCTCTGTGCCTTTAGTGCATGCAAGGAAATACCTCATTGTTTAGACAGCAAGATGGATGAAGAAAGTCTAAATTCAGAACTACAGAGATAAATTAGCTAAAGTACATGGCAATGAACACAATTATATAGTGCAAGGAGGTTTTGTGTAATTTCTGTTTCTAAACAGTGCGGTCTGACTCTTTCCTTTATTGCCAGCTCAAATACCAGCAGAGTATGAACAGGTTTCTAAATTTCAGCAAAGCCTTACCACTAAAGCCCCTGGTTGTGCCTTCTGAAGCATGTCTAAAACTGTAGTCAGGTAAAATTTCCTACTGATCCATGAAATGCTAAAGTTCGAACAGTACCATTTAGCTGCAACCACCTGTTTCAATTAATTCTCTTACGTGTTTCATCCTTTAAAGCTTTAATCTTTCTTTTTAAGTCACTCTGTCAAGGACCACAGATGTTTTGTTTTTGCTGAAGCCCTTCTATGCTTTCAGTAACAAGAGGCGAATTAAATAAATTTACAAAACATAGCATTCATGGGCATCCATCATTTGCAATGTATGGAGGCATAGTTTTCAAATAAAAGAAACAATCCTAAAGGACCTGGCAAGACAACAGCCAGCCTTGTGCTGTACTTGCAGATATCTCATTCAGTTACACACTCAGGGAAAAAAATACTCTCATAAGTGGGGGAACAGAGCTGCTTGTTATAATCCTTGCTCTCCTGCTGGCCTGCCAGGCAATATTGTACCTTCCAAACCAATTTATGCTGAGATCTCTCTTTGTTTAGTGAGGGGCACCACCTTTGGCAAGAGCCCTTCAGTATAACACTGAGGTGGACAATAATCTGACACCAGAAAATCAGACACAGTTTTTCACCTCCTTGATAAAACTGGAGGCACTGTATTGAGAGCTGTGTGACCAGCAACACACAGCATGGAAATACGATGATACCTAGCTGCAGTGCAATGCAAATGCAATGAAGTTTTGTCTCAAATACTTTCAAAATCCTCAGTTAGCACTTATTTCCCGGACCTATGGCTCTTAGACAATGTGAAGGGATCCTGCTGCTGCCAGTTAACCACCACCCCCCCTGCACTGTAGGGTCTGTCACACATAACCTGTGATACTTTAAGGAGACCTTAAAGCAACTTCTTCAATTTCCAAACAGAGAGAAGGGCAGTTTTGTGTCTTTAGAAGTGGTCTAACAGGACCATTTATCTCACTTTGCATTGTTTATCAGGAGAACCATAGAAGTGCACTGAAGAACTGGAGAACTGCCTCCTTACATTATCCACAGATGGCTTTGGATTTATCCTTTGAGTTGTTGTGTACCCAAACCTGATACACACCACAGACGATCCACAGGCCATTTATGCAGGAGAGCTTTTCCACAGAGCATCCTGAATCATCATTTACAAGGCTGCAAAGAATCATCTCTGCCACTGTCACCTTCTGTCATAACACCCACAACCATTTCACCTCTCCCAGAATTTCTGCCTGTTTCAGTTGCACATCCTGCCTTCCTTTTTACACTAAAATAACTTCAAAATGCCTGTTCCTTTTGCTCCAGCAGGAAAATCTGGAAAGAAGTCTCCTGCATCTCCTCTTATAAAAGCAGAATGGATAAAATCCTCATTCAACAAAAATCACCTAAAAGCAACACCTGTGTGAGAAAATCTTTATCTGATTTTACCTGCTTGGTTTCAGTTTCAAGTAGAACAGTGATTTTCTTTAGCCTAGTCAAACACAATGTAGTTCCATTGGTTGTAAAATATTTTATAATACTGTGATTAAACTGTTGTAAAAAGAAAAATTTTGCTCCATGACACTATAACAGAGAAGCATCTTCACAACAGCTTTTAAAATTGTTTAAACTGGAATAGATATTTCCCATCCACAATGAAAAGGCTTAGAGGGGACACCTTAGTTAAGACTTCAATGTTTATTTGTATGTTTGCTTGGATTTTCTTTATGCTGACAGTTTTTGCGGGACACTTGAAACAAATATCTTGTGACTGAATGTCTTATTTCATTCCAATAATAGTTTTCAAGGTTTTTTTAATACCTTCCTGAGAGTAACAAAATATTAGCTTTGCTCAATTTTGGGAATGTATTTGATAAATATTGCAAATTAATTTGTCAGTAGCTCCACCTTGAAATTTCCCTTTTTGTTGTGGGAGAAAAAAAACCCACAGAAAACTTCCAAAATTTCTAAATCTGTTTCCACCATGTCAGCCACTATGTAAACATGTGCTTTTTATTCAGGTTTTGGAGAGAAGGAACTTTTAGAATGGCTCTTGCTCTATTGGCAGCATTTAAGGCACAAATGTTGAAAAATAATGAGAATTATTTCAAAATATGGACTGGACAATATTTAAAACATGTAAAATAATATTCAAAATAATGCAAAATATGGACTGGACAATATTTAAAACATGTAAAATAATATTTAGAAAAAAATGGCAGAGATTAATCAAGTGTGTTAAACCCTCAGACACTGATATTTTCTTATCAAATTTTTAGACTTAAGACCTTTGGGTGCAGAAAACTTCCTGAAGTTGCTCAGTGACACCAAGGTTTTCATTATTCTGCTTGCCATCCTGTAAGGTGCTGGAATTATAACATATATATTCCTATAGTTTTAATTCAGCATGCGGTTATTTTTTTAGAATCCTTGGTCAAACTCAGGTTCAAATATGACGGAGCTTTAGTGTTGATTTTGCTACAAAAAGAAATGCCAATGCCTCATAACATTTTGCTCCAAGTGGGCAATCAGAGGATGAATTGCTGAGTCCCAAAATCTCTTGGCTTTAGCATGATACTGGACTAAAGCTGAGCATTAGCTTTAGGTGAGCATTATTAACCTTTCCCTCCCTGCTGAAATCTCAGGGCTCTGGGAGAAGGTTTCAGCCTTGTTTCAATCAGTAAAGGTCTAGGAAAGCATTTTGCAGGTACTAAAAGGTACTTTGTTTAAAATATGCTCAAACCCTGCTGAAGTGATATTGTTTGTCTAGAAAATATTAATCGTGGACCCAAAAATTTATATCAAGAATTAGCTCTTTGTATTGTAAATAGGCTGAAGATGTTGCTTTAATAACTCCTATTATGATTGAAGAATTTAGCAAGAAGGTCAAGAAAATAAACCTTTTTTTCCCTTTTTTCCCCCCTGCTCTATTTCAAGGAAACAGGTCCTGCAGCTCAAGAAGAAACTATCACAGTGCTGCAGGAGTTACTGCTAATATGACAAGACCAATTAGAATAATTGAATTTTTAGATTGTATACAACTTTTAAGGTCATGAAGTCCAAGCATTGACCCAGCACTGCCAAGTCCACCACTAAACCACGTAAATCACTCCAGAGGTTCATACAGTCAATAGACAGAAATGCACCTTGAGGATTCAGTTCATTTGATCTTAGCACTGCTCTCTTTCCACCAAAATTATACACACCTGTGGAGTTCAAGCAATGCTTAGAGATAGATTTTAGTTACTCACTTTAAGCACCAGTCTTTATTTATTGCTTTTACACACATTTCTCCCTGGCTTCAGCCAACCACAACAGCAGCTCACCTTGTAGAAACAGATATGTGGAACTTAATACAGGAAGAAACCAACGGGTATCCAAGCAAATAATTCTGCCTTTTGATGCAGGTGTTTCTCTCTTCATTGCAATCTGGAGGTGGGTGGCTCTCCTGGGTAGCTGGATCCAAATTTACATCATTCCACCTGTGTCTCCATAGCAGCCAGGACTTCCTGTGAGGTGACAGTCCTGCCCCACATGGGGTGTGAAAGCTGGGGGAGCTGTGCCTCCTGAGTTCTACAGTCTGAGATTAAATCTCACTTGGAGATGTCATCCTCATGAGAGTTTTGAGTGTATTTTTATGTTGTTGAACACTTTTGAAAGCTATCACTTTTAAATGACAATTCAAATCTATACAGATTGGAAAGGGAATAAAATATGAGGTGCTTATCCATCTGGAGGAAAAAAAAAAACAGGACAGCATTTATCAGTTCTGATTTTCAAGCAGGATCTCTGTGGAGACACAGACACATGACTGCAGACCTGATTAAAATGTCTAATTTCTAAAGAGATCATTCTATTGTTCAGTATTTTTCTGTGGATCACTCTGATTTTTACATGGCTTATGTATCTCATTCCAGATTTTGGGGTTTGCTTTGAAAACAGGTTAAATCAAAATATAGATTCTTCAGCACTTTGAAATGCAGGCACCAGCATTTTATTCTTCCTACATTTCAGACCCTAAAGAGTCCCCATGCTGCTCATCCTCAAAGGAGGATAGAGGTATTTCATTGTATTCCAGGGAATGTCTCTTCTCTATTTTGAACTCAGACAGCATTAATTCATATCCTGGCCTCCAACAAGCTGCAACCTGACTAGAAAGAGTGAGATTAGCTTTCAGAAAACTTTCCAGGCTAAGGATAATATAGATATTTCATGTGTCACTCTCTTATCCTTATCACAGAGATCTATATAAATGACTTTCTAGCATTCCTCTACTTATCTGTTACACAGCATTACAGATCTGTAAGATTACACTTTCTGTGGGCTCTGAGATTCTCTCCTGAATCCAGATATTCAGCATTGTTTTCACCACACTTGGACTTTGTTCCACTTTTAGTAGCAGCATGAAGTCAGTCACATTTAAATCAGATGAAAACCTGAATTTTTCATATTAATTAAAGTTCAATAGATTCCTTATAAAGAATAGATGAAAGGAGCAGCAGTGACACAGGAGTCATGTAGGCCGGATTTTCTGCAGATTAGCTAAAGCTGGTATGAACTTCCTCCCTAGCTTTCTCAAATATTTCCTGATTTTTTAAAGAGATTGACAAATAAGGTTTTGCATAATAACACAGAAGTAATTTCCTCATCATTTCCACAATGTAAAGAAAGAGAATTTAAAAAAAAAAAAAAAGACTGTCATGAAAAAACCCCAGGGCTGCCTCTCCAAAGTGTAGTTTCCTGAAATGCTGTTAAATGCACAGAACCCTGATCACCCTCCAGTGTAATTCTCCCAGTCACACTGGGTTACAATGGTGATAAATTTAGCTTTGACATGTTTAGGAATAGATTCCTGGGAAAAGAACTAGTAGAGTCTCTTAAAACTGTGGATTTTTGGAAACTGATCAAAATCATTATTTACAAAAGAAAACCCACATTACTGTAAGAGCTCCATTTTTGAGGTAATGGACTATATTATCATAGAATCACCAAATAATTGGGGTTGGAAGTGACCATTAAAGGGATACCTTCCACTATCCCAGCTTGCTCAGAGCCCTGTCCAGCCTGGCCTTGGACCCTTCCAGGGATGGGGCAGCCACAGCTCCCCTGGGTGACCTGTGCCTGTGTTACCCCCCTCATTGTAAGCAATTTCTTCCTTATGTCTAGTCTGAATCTAACTTCTTTTCACTTAATGCCATTATCCCTTCTCTTTTCACTACAGGCCTAGCTAAAAGATTTGTCACCATCTGGTGACAAATCACCAGCTAGGTCACCATCACCATCATCACCATTTTGCTACAAACCACCAGCTCTTACAAACCCCTTTGAAGTGCTGAAAGGCTGCAACAAAGTCTTCTGGAATGTTCTCTTCTCTAGGATGAATAACCCCAGCTTTTTCAGCTTCTCCTCATAGGAGAGATGCTCCAGCCAGATGATTGTTGTGTCCCTCCTCTGCTCCTGCATCAACCAAGCCACTCTCACCACAAATGTTGCAGATTCTTGTATTGCTTTTTGCTGGTGAAGAACTTGTTGCTAAAACATGTCACATTTGTTCTCAGTATGCCTAAGTCTTCAGAAGAGACTTAGTTATACACCCAGAAATAAGTCAAAGTGAGAGTTTAAAGTGAGTTATTTAAAAGTGAAATTTGTGAAAGTATTTTAATTTAATTTAGAAATTAAATAGGTTAAATGGTATATTAATGACAGGTTGTTCAGCTCACCTTTTAATATGTTCTGTTTTAAACAAACCACTCACTGTTATATTTTAAGGAATTTTTTCTTGTGGACTTCACACCTTTTTCTAATTAATATTTGTAAAAATACTGATAGTATGGGTAACAATTCTATATTTTGCTGAGAGAGATCCATCAATGCTATGGTCAGTTAACATTGCAGAGGGATTTTTTTTTTTCTGCATTTGGGTTTTCCTCTCGGTACAAAGTCTCTAAGCTATTAGTGTAAGGCTTGATTTGCCTTCATTTTGGATGGCAGTCTCTAAAGGGGTCAGCCCAAGACAGGCATACCCTACAAGCCTTTGACTTGGAGTTCACTTATAGCCAGGGAAACAGCAAGAGTGCCTGGTATGAAATTCATAGTGTGAGTAGGGAAACTCCTTCTTTTCCTTTGAAAGGGGAGAGGTGGGATTTAGGATGTGAGCCTGTTCTGAGCAGGAGAAAGGATGTGTTTCACTGTGTATCCAATACAGTATTTCTGATGCATATAAGGAAATATTTCCATTTTCTAGGAGGAGCACCATTGCTCCCCTCACTCACAGGGGCTGTGAACAGTGAACTTGCTCTTTCCTCAGCCAGCACTCAGAGGGCAGCACTCCTCACTTACACCCTTGGGTCACCTAGAAGCCTCCCAAGGCTCCTCCTGATGCAAAGACACTTTCCTCAGTTATCCAGGATGGCTCTGAAACACAGGAACCCGCGTTTGGGATACCAGGACACTGAACTTCTCCAGGTGGCTCAGTGAGCAGGTGCCTCACAGGTCCATCAAGCCAAGCCATGGTTTGATGATGTCCCTGCATGAGACAGGAGAAGAATGCTCTCCTACTGCAGCATCTACAGCCATGTAGAGACTACCCTATTTCTTTGGTCTGTACAGCCACCAGGTACACATCCCAGTGTGACATTAAAAAGTAATCCTGACTATTAGCCAAGCAGCCTGTAACACAGGGAAGTTTCTAAGTAGATTATCTGCTTTCTCCATCTCTGCAAGAGCCACCTGCACTCTGACCTTTTACACGTAGCAAGGCTGAAGTTGATGCTACTGTGATTCTAAGCCTGTATTCCTGCTCAGGGATCAGTGAGATAACATCCATTAGGCTGTGGGTTTAGCATTTATTATCTCTCTTCCACTAAAGCTGCTCTTGAGGGAGTCAGCAGCATGGTCCAGCTGGTCTGGTATTATGAGGAGCATGAAGAGGAGTTCTCGGCAGGAGGCTGATGCCATGGTGTATTAGCCCTCCCTGTACCCGACCAGAGCACCAAAACAACCTTTCAGATCAAAGCTCTGTTTTGAGAGGGAAACTTCTTGTTTCACACTGACTTAAACATCTAAAAATATAAAGCCAGTCTAGGCTGTGGTAAAGACTGAGGCTAACCTTTCATCTTCTCCATGACAGAAACCTGAACATTCCAGCCCAAGCCAATACAGATGGCTTTGTACCATTTCCAAAGTAGTTTTCTATGTGAGACACATGGGCTGAAATCATCCATGAGCCATTCCATCTTCCTGCAGTGTCCTGAAAGTGCAAAATGAGGAGGTGCTGAGAAGCAAGAGATTTCTGGAAAGCTGGAAGGTCACCTTCCAGCAGCAGCAAGCTTCCAGAACATGCTGGTCTGATCTAGAGCTGTAGGTAATCCACCTTGCCTGGGGTTTGTCCCTGGTGTGTATACCCTTGGTCCTTGTGTGTGAGCATCAGTAAACTCCCTAAAAAGGAAGAGTTGGGCCTCCCAATAATTTTGAGGAATACACAGATCCACAGGACTACAGGACTACTGAAAAGACTTATGGAAATGTTGGGGATTCCTTTGAGGATTTCACATTACAGTGTACCACAGCTCAGTTGCCCCCTACCATGCCTCACTCCTTCTCCTGTCAGGACAATCAAGATTTTTCAGGTGTAGCCAAAGGGCAATAGAACACGGACCACTGGCAATTTCTTGCCCTGCCTCCTGGAAGAAGGCTCAGCTCCTCAAGAAGCATTCAGCAACCCCCTTCCAACTGAGGTTCTTTCAAAGATAGAAGTCCAGGTACTCCCAGACCTCATTCTACAACAGAAAAAGGCAAATGAGCCTTCAACTATGGTTATCTACTAAAACAATATTTACAGATACTGTAAACAAGCAGGAGTATGTGACATTTCAGAGGAATTTTATAAGAGCTGTGCTGAGTTTGGCTGAGGTAGAATTAGTTTTCTTCATAGTAGCTGGAATGGGGGTGTGATTTGGATTTGTGCTGGAAATAGTGTTGATAATTCAAGGATGTCTTTGCTATTGCTGGGCAGGGCTTACAGGGAGTCAAGGCCTTCACTGTTTCTCCACCCACTCATCTTTTTCTTGTCACTTACATTGAAATCTGTCTACAGGGTTCTAAATGATTGGTAGTGAAAAACAAAGTTGAAAGTTGCTGGGAGGTATCTAGCAGATACTGCAGGAGTCAGGTCAGGCCCTAATGTCTTCATTTTGGTCCAGGGGAAAAGAGCTAACAGAATACTAATGAAAGTTGCAGATGGTACTAGAATCAGTAAAGGTTGTCAACCCCAGTGAAATAATGGAAGAGGACCTGAATAGGTTAGGAATCTGGGCTTAAAGCAAAATTGTTTTTAGCCTAGAAAATTGCAAGCTAATCCCACCAGAGAAAAAATAATTAATGTTGACTAGCAAAGTGAGGAAAGTAAAAAGAGCCTGAAATGCAGAGTTATTGAAAGAGATCTGAGGTGAGAGAAAACTTTTAAGTTAGAGATAAATTTGCAGTGTGAAGCAGAAAGAAAAAAATATTGTTGAGTTAAAGACTTAGGCAAAATTCATGAGTGTCATAAAACAAGATGAAACGTTGGAGTTCTGTGCGTGGCAATATCTGGCAGAGCATCTCTAAATGAAAGCAGCTCAGAACCAGAGGGTAAAGTACAAGGAGAAAAGACTTTTTTTTTCCCCTGCCCTTCAGGGATAATTGTTTTCTAAGGGCACAATAAAGAAGTTGTTGAATAAGTCTTGTAAAAGAGAGCTTGAATAAGTGATGTGAAAGTGGGCACGTCCCTCCAGAAACACATATTTCCCTTTTTTACTAGTACTTCCATTGTAGTTGGCCAAAGAGAATAAGATGAATTTAGAGAGATCAGAATCAAGATCTAGCAGTCAGTGTAGCAGCCACATGTAGAGAAAACATTATCTTTAGAATTTGAAGGAAGGAGCAGGCAATTTTAGAGCTGTGCAGTAATAAACTTTGGTAAAATTGGAAATAAAACTACATAGTACAGCAAATCTTTCTCACTTGTCTCTTGTGTTATTTCCTACTGACTGGAGCTTTCCCATTAGAAAAAACACAATTTCTAGTAAAGTTTTGTTTCAAACTCATCCAGTCTCCTGAAGGGGATCTCTCCAGTGCTTTCATTCATATAAGGCATTTTTTGGTAAAGTCACATTAATCTAACTAATATTAGTGATCACTGCATATGACTGAAGATCAGCCCTACCTGATGACTTTGTTATTTACAGCTCCACCTCTACAGTAGTAGTGCATTCCAAGGAAATGTGCTTTGTGTTCAGAGATCCATCCTTTTCCTGTCCCTTTCTTTGCCTCTATAGAAAAGTTATTTAATATCTTTAAGGCTTTCCTTACATGTTGATAATATGGATATAGTACTATACATTTACAAAAACTGCTGACAATGTGCAAAATCTTCTGTATCCAAAAGAGATTTTATATAATGGAATATCATATACATACTGATATTGCATTTTATATTTCACATATTTTTAAATCAAACAAGTGATATTTGTTTCTAAATTATCTTAATTCTGAATTGATAATTTTTATTAAATATTTCACCATCCAGACGAATTTACCAGTAAATAAAAATTTTCAGATTGATCAAAATTTACACCTGATTTACATGCTGGGTTTTTTCCCCTCTGACAAATCCAGGTTAAACCATTTCAGTGAGAGATTCCTATTTTATGTACAACACTTAAGAATGATTACTGACTTTCATTTGTAAGGCCAAATTAAAAAAAAAAAAACCTATCCTCAGTGCTGTAATAACTAATTGAATTACCTAAACTCAACAATTGAATTGCAACAAATCCAGTGAAAACAAAAATCACTTGCTGCTTTTAAAACCAAAGCAGGTTTGACTAAAATCAAAATCCATGTGTTTCATTACTTATGTTAAATTCAACATAGAAATCCCTAGTCTTGCACAGGCAACATAAAAAATGAGCTATAGACCAGTAGTGCAGTTGCACATGGAAATATCTGTGCTGAAGGTCTTTCTTCTTTCTGCTTCATAGCAAATGGTCATTAAATGTCATATAAAAGGGGAAGGGACTTCTGATGGTACAGGCATGAGGCAAATTGATCACTGGTTCTCAGGAAAATCAGGAAAATCCCATTCTGCCTCATCAGACAGCGAAGGGATCTGGGATGGGAGTTAGGCTGGAACTTTGTGACGTTTAAAAATACAGGCTGCTCAGAGAAGCACTTGGGGTTTGGCACATATTTTGCCTCTCTGTGTGTCTCCCCAGTGCTGAGCAGGAGACCACGGGAGCATCTCTGGAAGACAATTCCTGCAGGGAGCCACTCGTGTGAGCTGTGGCCCCAGGAAGGTGCCGGTGGCACAGCAGCACAGCAGAGACACTGCAGCCTGTGAAGTGACAGCTAGGGTGCACTGATACACAAGTGCCTGGCAACTGCTCTAATTTATTGCAGTAGCTGTTATGGCTCTCTGTGAAGCCTAAAATAATCTATGAGCGTTTCACATTTTAATGGCATTCATGTTGAGGGCCTCTGTGTGACTGCAGCTATATGATAACATATGCCCCAATCGGATCTGCCCTTTGTGTACGAGATGACACAATTTGTGCACAGCTAGCCATGAGGGAGATGGAGATTATCCATTTCCAGTGCAGGCAACGCTGGGTCTTCCAGCCTCTCATATACACCAAAGAGACAAATATTTTCCTTTTTAGGAGCATTTACACCCTCAGAGCTCAACAGATGGGATGTTCTTGCCCTTCAAGGCAAAGCTCTGCTGTCAGAAGAGGCACAGAGGACCACGTAAGTAGCAGGCACAGAAACTAGTTAAGAGTTTAATGGGATTTGGCTGATTATTATGTTTTCTTTTATTATAATTAACTTGTATTTTCAATAACACCAAGGACCTCAAACCAGAGAGAACATTAAGAATCTGTAAAGTTTCTAGCAAAGAAAAAAGCTATCCAAGAATGTAACTGTTTATAGAAACTGAGTGCTTCAAAAAGTTAGGAGAAACTAGAGTTAAGATCCCTGTAGTGATTCATTCCTTCCTCTGAAACTGTGGTGTCCAGTGCTACATTATCACGTGTCCTTCAATGCACAACTTCTCTTTATCCATCCAGCCTATTTCTGACAGTTCAACTCCATGTCTGAACCAATCCCTCTGACTGACTGCTCATGACTTACTTCCAGGCAAGAAATCCTCCATAATCAACCCATTCTCCTCTGCAGAACCATCTCCTTTTTAGTTCTCTTTTTCCAGGCATTTTTTCCTCCTATCTCCTTCTGCCCATCTGAATACACTTCCAGATTTGCTCTCCTAATATATTGCCTCCATTCTATCCTTGCTTCTCTTGTTTTCAGTTTCAGAGAGTCTCTGAGAACAGTTTAAGTGCTCATGGCCATATCCACAGGGGTGAATGAAGCAGGTGTCAGTCTTGAGACCAAGGGGCATTGCAAAAATCCATATCAGAGAATCATAGAACAGTTTGGATTGGAAATGACCTTAAAAATCATCCAATTCAAACCCTGCTGCTACAGGCAGCTACTTTCCACTAGACCACGTTGCTCAAAACCTCATCCAACTTGGTCTTGAGCAGTTCCATCATGGAAATGTGGAATTACTGTGGAATTCCAGTGTGGAATTAGGGGACATCCAGTAATTCCAGTCATGCTGTACCATCACTTAACTATGTGGTAGTTGGTCCGTCCTGTTGCTATTTTCTTCAGAAGAGCCCCCATTTTTATAATCTTATGAATGTATTTTTTTTTTGTTGTCCCTGACATAAATGCCACCCCATGGACAAATTTCAAGTCCCTGCTTAAATCTTGTGAGAAACACAATCTTTAAAAACCTCCTGAAAGAAAATGCAACTGTCAGCTCAGGATGCTTTTGTCCTGGCTTGGTTGTTCACTGGAACTGGGCTGATTTGATTGAAGATTTCCAGCAATCAAAGGCAAAAGAAAAGCAGAGAAAAAAATTAATCCCAGAATGTAGTGTAATAAAAAGTCATAAGCAGCTGAAAACAGGACTATATAAAAGGAAACGTCATGAAACTTTGACAAGCACTGTTCCTAGCCTTGCAAATAATACCTCTCTGACTGGTCTGATATTCCTTGATCCTCTTGTAAAGATTGCAAAAGATAAAGAAGACTTTACAGGCAGGTTCAACAAATACCAAATTTTGTCTTTGCCTGCATATTTGCATATTTCTCACCTCTTAAGTTTTAAGCTCAAAATCTAAAAAGTGTTCATTCAGGAGCTGACAGCCTCCACTTCCTGAATTCCTCTCGGATTGCTCCCAGATCCTCTCAATAAGGTGCAGACACACGAGTCAGATGTGAGGGTCAGTGGACGCCTTTCTGCGGAGCAGGCACTCCGACCGCACACGTCAGGATCTGCTGAGCACATTTAGGGCAGCTGCCAAAGCCTTCGGAGTGCTTCGGCAGCAGAAGAAACAGCTGGTCCCATCAAAGTGATCACATTCTTGGACATTAATTTAGCGTCTGAGAGGATGGATTGATGCTTGCCAGGGAATAAACTTCATAATCCTAAAGGGCTAGAGACCCTGAGATTACAGACTAATAAAGGTCTGGTTAAAGCAGGTGCAACTGCTTTGTTAATAGGTTGCTGGAACATTGGAGAAAAGTGTATTTAGGCAACATGTAGTGCCTGAACTGACAAGTTTTTTCAGTTGGAGGAGGTACAGATAGATGGGCATCAGAAGGCATCGGACTCTGAACATTGGGAGCCGTTCTGTGCAGTCTCAATGAATAACAATAGGTCAGTGCTGGTGCAAGAATGAATTATTCATTAGTGTGCATTATGAAAATACACTTGAATGAGTCTGGAAGCTGTTCTTCTGGGGAGAACTTGATGGAAGTATATAGAGATACATATCCGAAAAAATTTAAAATATGCATTTTTGGTGACTTCGGATAAAATATTTAGGGCCCATTGCTGTCTGATTTATTGTGGCATTTCCTAAATACATGATAAGCAGCTCCTGTATAATTTTGGTGTTGACCACCTCAGTATGGCCCCAGCACATGCCTTTTCCATTATTTTTTTTTTTTTACCCAGTCTATAACAATGAGAAATATCCAAATAACTCCTGAGCCCTTTAAAGAGTCCTTTTCTGCTCAGAGGCTGTAAAGAAGAAAATACAGGAGTCAGTTATGAACACCTGAACTTAATGTTGGTAATGAGAGTGTGGTTATCTCTTCTCTTTTTCCTATTTACACCACCGTGGAAAACATCCCCTTTCACCTTGGAGCCAAGGCTGTTATTGCAACATTACAAAATTGCTGAGCAATTTTCTTTCTCTGCTTAGCTATTATTTCCATTGAATCATCAGTTACCACCCATTGATTGAAACCAAACATCAAAGCAAACCCCAAAACACATTCTGAATAAGTTGGCACCCTTGTTTTCCACATTATTTCTTCTGTGAAAACAGCAGGAATTTATACACAGCATCTGTCTGTCTTTCTTGTCTTAGGGCTTTACTTTCACACCACAAACTATTCCAGAGAAATGAACATTTGGAAGGCTAACACACAAGGATGGATTAATTTATCAAAGCATTAAACTCCATAGAGATTTCTTTTTTAAGTCAGCTGCCATTGATTGCAAGACAGCAGGATGTACCAAGGGGACAGAAACACAGGTATGAAAAATGAATTCAACCCAAGGCAAGGCAACAGGGAAGGACTAAGATGTGTAACTGTCATTTATTAAATCACATAAACTGCAGAATCTTATCTTCCTGCAGAAGAAATTTTGGTAAGCAAAACTAAGTGCTATAGAATCATGATCTCTTAATGGAAATTGTAGCAAGGTGGTTTTTTCAGCTGGGAAAAAAAAATAAAATTGAGTGATGGTTATCCACAACACAATCAGAAGTTTAAAACCATACTTTCCACTTTACCAAACCATTTTTATGGGCTGGATTTGTCTGGGGAAGGGAGAAGTCTCCTGTTTTTCCTTTCCCCAGCATCAGTGATTAACATATATAGGTCACCACATCAGATGTAGGAATCCTCCGACAACACACTTCTTCTGAAATAATGCACTGCATTCAAAGACCCCACAGAACTGTACACAAAGTACTCCATTAACAGCAGGTGCTGTACAGAAAAGCTCTCTTTAAAAGAGCTTTTAATTACAGTATATCTTTGTTTAGAAGCCACCTTCAACTACCTTTTCCTTGCAAGCTGCAGCGGAAAGCAATTAAATGTATGAGAAAACCACCTTCAATTTAAAGCTGCAGGAGAAATCAATTAGTGTGAGAGAGGGTTTAGCCTGTACACAAAGAAATACGGTATGTGAAGTCAGTGGAGGCTGGGCATTACTTTGGCATAATTAATATAAGTTGTAAACCTTAAGATGTGCAACTACCCCATGTTGAAAATCCTAGCTAGCTGTATGGCCCATGTTTATTCCCAAGTCTCCCTCTAAGAATGGAGTTTACACAAAATTACATTTATCTCTCTCAGCTGTGTAATTCACACCTCAAAATTCCCTTTACAGAGGTGAAGGATTTCAGCAGAGCTGAGTGAGCAGGAAGACACAGGGATTTATTTATTTATTTGAGTGAAGCCACTTGCATAGATCTGGCTACAAAGAGTTTACTAGAGAAGGAAAGGATCTTTTTGGTCTCGTTTGGTATTTTTAATTTACAAGACTTGTTTTTAATACTGGAACTAATCTCATACTAAAACTTCTTCCTCAACCCTTTTCCTATCACAGTATAGCAGTCATAGTGCTAAAAGGGGTTCAAAGGTTTGGTGGATTTTTTTGTTTTGGATATTGGGGTTTTTTTAAATAATTTAAATTTACAAAATGGTTTCTGTGTTTTTAGGAGCTGATCTTTGATGATCAATGACATCAAAACGTGGGGAAAAAACCAATAAAACAAACAACAACAAAACAAAAACAAACTATCAAATAGCTCCACTGAAGTTAAAGACAAAAATGTTCCTTACTAAAACAACACCAGAAAATGCTTCATTTGATGGCGTTTTGTAGAGGATACAAAGGTTAATTAGATACTTTCTATTGCATTATATAGCAGGAAACCTCTGTTAATTACTGATTCTCTAACATGACTGATTCGTTAAAAACTGACTATGGAACCACGAATAAAAAAAAAAAATTATCTTTCCTATTCCAGCATAAGCTGTTCCAGGTTCTATGAACTGTACCCTCTGGGTGTTGATTTTTTCTGGAGAGTACCTAATTTACTTCTGCAGTCTAAGCCTATGACCCTTTATCAAAATTAGATATTAACAAAGACACTGAATGGTTAATTTTAGCATACAGCATTACTAAAACCCTAAAATGAATGAGACTTCCACCAACTTCTAAACACCTCAGCATCTGCTCCTGTTTTCTCATGTCCTACATTACAAGAGAAAAGGTTGATATTAATGGCTTGTTTTACCACTATTTTTATTTCAACTTAATACCATAAGTGAGGTGTTTCTATAAATGTTTAAATTTATGAGCTTTTGTGAGTTTTCTCAACCAATTAGTCAAATTTCTGCCTTGAAGGCATCTCCTTGCTAAATCCAGCTTTTTTAGGTTTTTGTTATTTAGTGCACTACTTTATTCCTTTAAAGGTGAAGTTCAATTATTTCTCTTTTGAAGGTCTGAGGACCTTGCTTAAAATGCCAAGTGCAATAAAAACAGTACCCCCCTTGCCTTTTGCAGGGAGACATAGAAGGATAATAAGTTGGTTGTATTTAATGGAATTTTGGAATTAATCATGTGCGTGTGTACATGTGCATGATGATACCAAAATAAGGATTAAATGCTGTCAAATCGTCAAGAACACTTGTTTTTTTAACATTTTTCCATGTTTATTTCTTAACAAGGAACAAAAGAAGGAAAGCTTTTCGGCTGAAACAAAGGACAGGGCAGCAGGAGACAACAAACCTGGATGAAAACTTATACTAACATTGTTTACAAGCACAGAAATAGGTGTTCATAGCCACACAAGTGTAAAGGAGATCAAATTATAGTGGAAAAAAGCTGTATTTCTGCTCTTACTACTTGGTGAATCTACTGTTGCCCCTCTTCTGAATTATATTCACTGTCGTTATGTATTTTTATTTAAATTTTGAATATAACTCTCTATGCTGTCTTTTTTCCTCTGTGCTGGTACTGAATTCACAGGGGATGGCAAAAGTTTTTTGCAGACAACCCAAGTCTGCTGTGAGATCCTGGTGAACTTTGCAAATAGGTGGTTCTTGGCCATTGCAATTTATTCTTCATGTCAGGAGGAATGGCAGGAGATTTCTGCCAACAGTAGAAATGGCTTCAGGTCATCCCCTGTTAAAAGGGTCTGGAGACTTAACAGAGAAGAAAAATAACTTTAAATTTGACAGTGGTACCTGTTTATCATGGCTGGATGCTCATGAGCAGCAGCCTTAGAAGGCTGTAGGGCAGACCCTACACCTTGAGCCCTGTTGTGCAACTCCTGGTAGTAGGAATCACCTTATGGGATCCACCTTGGCTAGTGAAGGTTGTTTCTGCAGGGATTTTAAAAATCTGCTTAGGAGCCAATTGTCTCTGGTAGGCAAGTTCAGCATGCATGCATCTCTCCCAGTCCAAACTTTGAGTAAAAACTGAGATTAATTCAATTAAGTTTAAACATTTCAGCTTTTTTATGTTATGGTTACACACATAAGTAGAGCAATAACTGAATACAAATGTTGCATATTTACTGTGGCATGATCCAAGCAATTACTACTAAAGTATTAAGGAAAATCATTATTTCACTCTTTTAATTTTATTTTGTAATTAGGAGGGAAACGTATTTTGGTGAATACATTTATATTTAAAAGTTATATATTATGCTTATTTTTGTTTTGAGAGGATGATTTCACCCCTGTTATTACAAGCCTGTTAACAACAATTAAAATAGTTATTAAAATGGCATTTATAGCTTTTGTACTTGCTTTTCTTGTTAGTTTTCATCAAATAGTTCACAGTCATATGATGTATGCAGTCTGCTAATAGTCAGGAGCATAGACTGTCAAAAATGGTTTCAAACATCAGGATAAAGTCAGCTTTTTATGTACTGGGATTATTAGTTCATCCTTTTCACACGAGTATTGTGCTGGTTGCTCATTATGCCTCTGAGTGCTCTTACTTTTTGTTCTCAAAAATGATTTGAAAAAGTTTAGAAGGAAAACTTAAAAGCAGAGCAAAAAAAAAAAAAATGCTGGCAACTTTTTGGAGCGCCAGCGTTTTTACTGCTTTCCATTGAAATATTTTCCTGACTTTCTGTTCAGATAACAATTTTTGTCCAAGGTGCTATGGGGAGGGTTGACTGCATCCCTGCAAAGTGCAACACAGTAAATGTCTGTGTATATTCTCCGTATACCATACTATTAAAATCAATCTGTTCAGGTTAGTTTCCATTCTGAGGAGAGCTGAGAAACGCAACCACCAGTTTCTGTCACGTGCCGCGCCGCATCAATTAAAAATAAATTACATTTCATGCAAAGAACCTAACTTAAAAATCTCAGCAAACAACAACAGAACCTTTTCACTAATGATTTTCAGTCATCAGAAGTGGAGAGAGACTCAGACAGCAGACAGCATGGTCCCAGCATGCTTTTTGCCTTTTTTTTTGTTTGCACAGTAGCTGTCAGTTGCAGCCCTGCAGGTAGTAGAACCCAGTGGGAAGAGGGGCGGGACAGAGCGATGCTGCCTGAACTGACAGCAAATTTAAATTACTGAGCTTTCTTTTGCTTTTTTTCTTTCTTTGAGTGCCCTTTCCTTTTTTTTCTCTCTTTTCTTTTTTTTTTTTTTTTTTGGTATTTTTCTACTCTGCGACAAACTGAAAAGATTCGAGCACACACTAATTTAACAACCCTGCTTCGTCGTCTTCTTTTTTTTCCCCCTTCTGCTTCCAGGATAATTAAAAGAGAAACCTGTAAAGGCAACGTTCCTTCAAGCAAGTTGGTGCTGTAACGTGCTGGTAAGATGAATTTAATTTATTTTTTTTTCCTTTCCTCATCTTTTCTTTTCCTTTTTTGGAGCAGAAAAGCTTTTGTATATCTAACGCAGTCATAAGTGTGGTTCCCCTGCTGTGGAGGGTTAGGAGGTAATGAAAAGGTGCAACGGCTTGATATGTGACCTTCTCCTATTACTTAAAATGGGGAATAACAGCTTTCGTGCCTGTCCTCATGATGCTTTTCTCTCTATGAACTGACTATTTGCTCAACAGAAGAGATGCTGTGATTGTCGCACTATGACAATGAGGACTTGATTGTTTTTTGGTTACTGTTCCATGCTCCTATCAGAGCAGATACTTGAGTTGGGGGGGTTGTGTTTGTGATTTTTTTTTCCCTCTCAACATTGCCTAAAGCACTGATATGACAGGGGGGTGGAGATGGGGGTGGAGGAGATGGTCTTGGGTATCATCCTGCCTGTTCAGCTGTTTGCTATGTAGGGAAGTGCAACATTGAAACTTTTTTTTTAAATAAATAAATATTTTTTTCCGCTTTCATCAAGTGGGGTCAGTTTCTCCAGGATTTATTGTTGACAATGCTGGGTAAAGTTCTTGCTGTCCCTTGCATTTTCCCTCTGGAGAAGGGGGGAAGGGGTGTTCCACTCCATACCTTGTCACACCATTGTAGTAGCTAATTGCAAGAAGCTGACAAACTTTGAGATGAAATAAAAGGCATGGCTTTTGTAAAGAATGAGTTTGATGCTGTGGATCAGCTCCTATGAATACCAGCCTGCCAGATACAATCAGATCTGTGCTATACACATTGCAATACACTGATTTCCAAGATCTCCTTTGTAGTGTTTTTCAGGTACTAGCACGTTATCATTTTATTTTTTTAGCAAATGAGATGTGTTTTGTTTTGTGTTCAAGCTTGCAAATCTTAAAAGATGGTGTGTTTTTCTCAGGCTTTCTGAATGTAATTCTGCCAGGTATTGAATGCTACAACATCTACTGAAATCAACAGGAAGGCTGAGCTTGTCCTGTATTTAAGAGAAAATTGCTGAGTACTGGCAGGACTGGATCTTATGATTGCTGAACTATCTCTGTTTTCTCAACTGCAATTAATTTTTGGTGCACTTAAGGCTGGATCCTGTAGATTTTACTGTAGTATTCAGAATAAGCACTATTCTTACACTTAGTTGCTGTTTTGTGGTCATGCTGATGAAAACTTTTTGAACATAGGATGGGGATTTTAGGAGAAACTGAATAGAGTTAGGAAACCAGCATGATTTAGTCCTCTATCTCCTTGAAAGCTCTTTTCCTTAATTTTATTTAAAGAGGTATCCTGAAACTAATAATCGGCACATTGATGCATTAGACTTTCCAGACTCAAAGGTCTGTTTTGCAAAATGCATAATGTGATAGCATGAGAGAAGTTGTGCAAGAAGGGTGGAGAGGAGGAGCAGTGGGATGGAGAACAGAGTCCTTTCCGTGTCGATGGAGAGGGGGAGAGGATGTGCCAGTGCCATATGGAAAATCACACCCTCTCACAGAAACTTTGTTAGGGCAGAGGGTTAAGGGTGCTGCACTTGCAGAAGTTCAGCACTCCCTATTTCAGTCTCAGTTTCAAGCGGTGCAGTACTTTTCTGAAGGTTTACTTTGCTTGTGCAGAAAATGCTGTTGGCTTGTGAAATGAGGGCGTTGGAGATCCCACATCTTGCTTTTGCCCTGAAAACTTGCCTTCCCCCACACCAACATCAAGGTCTGCGAGGCCCAGAAAATTAGGCTTTGTCCCTTGTAATCCTAAACTCCCATCCATTTATAACCAGAGAAGAAAAGGGTTGAATTCAGTGTTCTTGTTATGGAAATAAGTTTTTATTCACTCAGTATCAACTGACAGTTAGAAGCGTATCTGATGTAATATGAATAAACTGTAGGCTGTTGTCAGTAAATTATGCATTTATAGTCTCACATTCTCCTAGAAACAGTGCTTTTGCAATGCTCAAGTGGCCTAATGGGGTGAAACAGCTACCAATACTCTCATCTGAGCTTCCTAATCAGCCAAAGTCATGAGAAGTCCATGGTGGTTAGTTCCCACTGTCCATGGTGGGCATCTCAGCCATGGGTGAGGCTGCAGGGAGGAGAGCCTGAGGTTAGCCAGGGGTCTTCGGTCACACAGGTGATGTCAAAATTACTGTTATGAGGCAATATGAAAACATAGCACAGCTGAGTTTAGATGATGAGTTTTGTGGCAAGAATGGTTTCCTAAATTCTTAAAATACAAAAATGATGATATCTGTACATATACCTTAAAAACCAATTACCCTAACCCAATCTACCAGTCTACATCCCCTTTGAATGTAGCCTTCAAATATATATATATTTTTAATTAATCTTTTCACTTTAAATTGCTGTTGGCTTCTAGCAATGCTGTCCTCTATTCAGTGTCTGGAAATTTCTAGTTGAATGCAACTGCTTTCATTGTAACAAAAAAAGAAACGCAAGCCAGAAAACTTGCTGTAATTTCCTGTCAGTAACAGAGAAATAAGAAAACACTAGGCTAATAAAAATGATAATCTGAGTTTACAACTGTTAACAAGATTCCTGAATAGAAATGGTGCTATTATGAACAAAGAATTTCTATCATCACTAGAGGAATGTAGTATAAAATTATGAGGTTTATTATTAGGGTCCTGTCAACCAATCAGAAATCAACCCATAATCTTACTTGTGAAATACCATAAGTTTTAGCATCTTCCCTCCCCTCCTACTAATAAAATATTAAAGAAATTTTATAATTAGAAACTTTGATAATATAACTGTGAATTTCATTTACAGCAAAAAGCTGGCATAATTCTGTATTTCTTCCACATCTCTAACATTTTCCATATAAAGTCACTGCAAGTCTCTGAGTTGCACACAGCAGGTAAAATTAAGGTAAATCACAGACTTGCCATGGGAAATAATGATGGGATTTCATCAGTTGCTTTCTCCTGGGAGAAGCCAAATTCCCAGATTTTTCTCAGGACTCTGAAAAATAAATAAAGAATGTTGTAGCACCTCCTTCCCTGAAAGAGATTATTCATTAGAGTTGCATTTCTGGTGAGCTCAATTCAAGTGTGACAGAATCTTGGTAAAATTTTTAGATTTTAATCACTGCAGATTCTTTCATTTCATTTTAGGAGTAAAAGACTCTTAGATTTCTCTTCTAACTGCAAATGATTTATGTCATTGTAAGGGGCTTGCTCTGCTTCCATTTGATTTAACATATTAGCCATGGTTTTTTCAGCAAGAACCACCCTTGCAAGAACCCTGTACATAGGCTTAGAGTGACCCCAGGTCTCTGATCCTCCCCCACTACCTGATTGATAATATATTGGGCTGCCCCTTGCCTAAACACACTTCTCCCACAACTCTGGCAGCCAGTCACATGTCCTTCATCTCCTTGTGATGTGCACATGGCTCACTGCAGAGTCCTTGGGGCCCCTAACCCTGTGCAGAGTGTAGAGAACCCTAAAAATAATCTAAAACCTCCTAAGGACTGTCATTACCCCCAAGGCAATAGAGATCACAGTATTTATCAGGTCACTAGATAGGAGTTAAGAATATAAATAAGTATTTTAGCTACTAAGGTAAACAGTAAAATAATGGCAAGAAGGAAACAAAGTGAAAAGAGAACTTGAAGCCCAGAGAGTTCATTTTTAGACCATAATTATCATCACCCAAAGCCTTTCTGGGGTTTCTTTGCATGTCCCATGGTCTGACTACTCAGTTCCTGCCCTGGTGTGCTGTGAGTTCTTGAAGCCATGTCTTTCCTACTCACATGTAGGTTGTCATCTTCCTTGGGGATGACGACAAAGTGGGAGCAACTCAAAAGCTCTGCACATATATTTTTGTTTTTTTATTTTCCTTCTCAGTCTGGAACCTCCAACTGCCTCTGTGTTACCCATAGAGTTGATTGCTCTCTGTCCATGACATTTGGGCACCAGAGATAGGATTCATCTCATCCAAATTTAGATGCCTATAATGTGGATACCTATAGGTGAGTGTGCCACTTCTATGTCTCATTACAGTCAGAGGAAACTGTCAGGTGCTTTTTAGGCATCTGTTTTCCTACAATCCCATGGAAAGACATCATATTCAAAATTCAAACCATTTAATTTGCTCTCCTCGTCAAATTTTCTCAACTTTAGACATCTCCTGTAACTACTTCATGAAAACAGAGGATTTAAAACTCCATAAATTACATATGTTGAAAAACTATTGACTTATCAAGCCTCATATACCTGGTAGTGGACTTCAAACAAGGCTTATCCTAGTGCAGCTGGGACTGGATTGCATAGGCACATCCATACATCACTGACAAAATGTCACTCACATTCACCATGAGTCCTCCAGGGCTGCTGGAGGGAAGCTATCACAAGTGCATTCCAGGCAATGTGTTTAATATCTAATTAATCTTGTTCCTCGTGGTTAATTTTATTAAGTTGAACTGATCTAGTGAAAGGAGGTGCTGTGATTGGTTTATTTGTTCTACTTAGTAGGCCAGTGGCATTTAAAAGTCATGCTGCAATGCTATAAAAATCTCAAACTCAGGAAACTCCATGAGTGTAATGAAGTCTACCTATTTTAGGCGCCAGTATTATAATGAGTTGATATTCCTGATGTAAATTTTCTTATCCAGAGGACTCTTTGTTCATTTGAAAGCTTTCAGACTGATACTTTGTCTTCCTACATTTTTACAGCTAAAGCTGTGTTAAGAGTGCAAAAATTGTGTTCTGCAGAGCAGCCTCCATTTCCCAAAGGTACCTCACACCTTCAGCCCACCTGGCCATCTGTGGAGGGGTTTTTTGTGTCCTCTTGGCCCTGTGCTGGCCCCATGCAATTGTTTTCATGTCCAAGTCCGTGGTATGTGACATGAAGGGCTGTGGGTGATGCTGATGGGTCACAGCCCACCTGAGCAGAGGGTTAAAAGGGTCTGAGGGACGCAGCATCAGATCAGCCTTGCTTGCAAGGTCTAGAGGAAATGATGCACAAGGATCACCAAAACCAGCATCATTCAAGGAAAATCTAGTTAATTTAAGCATTTAAATGTGTCAGCACATAAATGTATATTAATATGTATATCAGAGCATGGTGTTAGTAATATCAAGGTTGTGGGTTCAATCCCTGTATGGGCCACAAATTTGATGATATTTGTGGGTCCCTTCCAACTCAGAATATTCTGTGATTCTGTGATATAAACTCATAGTATGGCTGTTGGACACATAAAACCCCACTGGATAGGTGAGACATTCAGCAATAGGAACATATTCTACCATTAGACAAATGTGGTCTCCCTTTAAGATTCATTCCTCTCTTCACTTAAGTAACCTTCAACATCTTAAAGATTAACTGTAGGCTTGGTTTAAGTCAGAGAAACTGGATTTTGCCATTCATTTAAGCATAAAATGGTTGATTGCCCACTCAGTTGTTGATCCACTTCTCAACATGGTGATATTCAATCAAGGAAGGTTGGGCTTGATGATCATGGAGGTATTTCCAACCTTAATGATCCTATGATCATCACACATGGTTGAGGTAGCTCTATTCTGAACTTGAGCTCTGAAATATTTGCAGAAATAGTCTTTATTCAGACAATGGGAGTGGCCAGATTTTGAAGCCAGCAGAAAATGTGTGCACTCGAACTGCTCACATAATAAGAGAGCGCTGAACGCAGGATTGGGTCTCTGACACATTTCTGTTTCCAATGATTAATATATAAACTCTGTACCAGCTACTAACACAGTGAGCAGTCCAGAAGGCCCGTGGATAGCATTTTGGATAACAAGAGATAGAATTATCAATTAATAGTGGCTCTTAATCAATCTGTTGCAGTTGATGGTTTCCATAGGCGCTCCGTTAACAAGCAGCTCGCGGCTCTACCAACACCTTTCTTTCCTTGCACTCTAAGTCCCTGATTTATGAAGGACATGTGCATACTAAATGAAGCTTTTGCACTCAAGAGCAAAGGCTGCCTATCCAGTGTCACAAAGTAAGAGACCACATTCACAGGACATTAAAGGCTGGGTACTCTTGCTGAACAGGTTTACACATTTAAGCCTTGATCCTGCAAGGACTTATACACATGCTTAACCTTACACACTGCGAATGAAATCCTGGGCCTCTCAAAATCAATGACAAAAGTCCACTGACTTCAAAGGGCCACTCTGTGAATAGCCTTTTTGGTTTCAGTGCAGCCACACAGCGTGCAGAAGTGAGTGAGCTGATCTCCCAGCCCTGCGTGCTTGTGTGAAGTCTTAAGAGATTGAGTGAGCTGCTAAGTGTATCTTTCAGAGTACTTCTGTCTCACAACAAACTATAGGCATTCAAAGATGTTTTCTTGTTTGATCTGTGCTCTTTACGAGTTTTGCCCAAACCCTGTGGTAAAACCTGCTGAAGGAGTCTGTGAGCAATCCATAATGCAATTCCCTCCCTGGCTAGTATTGCATTCTGAGCAGTTTGTTTTCTTTACTTTCCAAGAGATCCAATCCCTGGAGTGAGGTGATTATGCTGGAATCACATCTTTCTTTTTTAAAGAAAAAAAAAATCTATAGCTCACATGATTTTATAGGAAATCTGGGAAATATCTGCTGAAATGACTTACAGGTCAAAAAAAAAAAAAGTGTATGAATTTTTACAGGATTCCACTGCTGGTTTTCATCTGCTTTCTGCTGGTAATTGAGATACCTTCTTGCAAAATCTAACATCTGTCTCAGGATCTGTTGGAGATCAGAAACTAATTTCTGGGTCTGGGTGTATAAAACTCTTCTCTGGCTGTGGTATCCCTCAGAGTCACTCTGGAGCCCTGAGGAGTCGGGTGAAATGTTCAGGAGAAGGGAAAGTGGTACAGCCCCATTTTTCAGCACAGATCCCTTTCCAAAGCGGGTTAAGTCAATGATCCAGTGATGCTGCACAGACCCTCTGCTTCTGGGAGTGGTGAATTATTCTCCCAGCCCTCACAGTGGCTGAGGTACTGAAGCTGGGGAGGTCTTGGGCTATCCTGAGTAGCACCAAGATGTCTCAGCTCCAATAACAGAGCTCATGCTGGAAAATGCAGAATCTGAGTGAAACAGCTGTGCTGGTGTGCAGAAGCACCAACGCACCCTGCACGTGCTCAGGAGGTTTTGGCTACCATCCCCCTAAGCCTGCAGAAACATTTTTGAGGACAACATGTGTACTGTAACAAGGTGCAAGGGTTTGGAAAAGATATTTATAAAGTTTTGCATCCCAGTTATGCTTTAGGATAAGCCTGTGTTAACATTTGTGTAAGCCAAATTACCTCTTCTCACCTAAACTGGTGGCAGTCATTTGAGAAGGAGAGTAGGCTGGGTGAGCTCAGTGAAGCTACTTTTTTCTCTTTCAGCATTTTCCTCTGACACGTTTCATTGCTCTAGAAGCAAAAAAAAAAAAAAAAATCCCCAGTCTTCACTCTTTTTTTTTGGCTTTTACTGTAAAGGTATTTTAATTTTATCTTCATCGTGCTCCTGTACTAACGGGCTTTACACATTCCCAGCAAAGTCCTGTGTGAAATTCTTAACCACAGAGATTACAGAAATTTACTGCTTCACTGGCGTGGTCAAGTTGCCACAAAATTGCATTTGTTAATGTAGCTGTGAAAACACATGGCACCTGCCATCTCTGAGCATAAGGATTTTAAATATGGCTTGGAAGAATTTAAGGATGCCTATAAAATGGGGCTTGGCCGTGTCAGTTTAGCTTTAGGAAGGTGACTGTGCTATAAAATACTCCCCCATAATTGGACACAAGTGACAGCTTTACTTAACTAGTGTTCACAAATGAACGAGCAATGAAAATGTTCTGCCTTTCTCACCCCAGAAGAATGACCACAGCAGATGTTAATACCATTGAGAATGGCTTTATTGTAGCTACAGGTGAGACGAATGCAGGATTTATGAGTCTGGGGATTGAGGGGAGGGGAGGGTGAAAGTCCAATGTTGTTCCACAGAAATGCAATGCCCATTCCCAAACACATTGCATAGCACACGCAGTGCACTAAAGCAGAGGCTATTCTGTGTGCATGAATTCATGAGCATGCCTGATTTTTTCATTTATTTTTAAGTACCCAATACCCAGAATCACAAACTGAACATGATTCTGCTGTTTCTTTCCTTATGTTTTACCCTGTACCCATTTCAGCTGATGGCAAATCTCTAACTTAATTGATAATACGATGTAATCAATGGCTCAAAGTCTGGGAACTCAGTGACCCGTGGAAGTGTAAACAAGAGACAACGTTGTTTCTCTGATGAAAGTCCTGAGACCAGGCTTGGCCCAGCATCTGCTGGATCCTTTCTGTTCATTTTAATGAGCTTACAAATGGTCCCTAACATAATGTGCATTCAATAGAAATCAGCATTGGTTTTTCAGGCACTGATCCAGTAAAGCCCTTAATTATGTGCTTAAGATTATGGTATGGGAATAGTCCCACAGAAGCCACTGCAACCACAGAAATGTTTTAATCTCAGCAAGTAAGAAAATGTTTTGTTGCTGGAGTATCATCACATTTTTTTCCAGTCAGTGGCCTCTGCCCAGAAAACTAACAAATACAGTTTCTAGAAATCCAGCAACATGAGATGCCATAAGTACAGTGATATTCAGATTTTTTTTTAGCTGTTTTATATTCCTTTATGCCCAGATATAACAAAGCACTTAACTGCAGTTGTGACATGAATAGGAGTACTTGCATGTTGAAACTCAAAGCTCCCTCCCCTTTCAGATTCAGGGTACGCTCACACGTGGTGCTGCTGTCTGTTGTCAGTCCCAATTCTAGATAGGATGATATTTTTGAGTTTATAAAAGGTAAAGCTGCAGTATAAGTAGGAAAATATTCTCCCCTGTATTTAAAGTAAGTTCTGGTGGTTTATCCCAAACTTTTTAACCAGGTGCTTTTTTAGAAGAGCTGCTTAAATGTGGTTTGAGCTTTTGTGCCATGTGGAGCACATATTAACTGCTCCACTTCAGCTCATCCCGCCTCACTAGAGAGGACTGCATAATTTCTGCATCCTCTTGTTTTCATGAATCCAGGTATTCACCAGGATTTTTTCAGGTAATGGTGCTTACAGCAAACACAACCTGTGGTGTTTCCAAAAGTTTCCTGCTGTCAGAAGCATGAGGGCCAAATTGAAAATATTGGTTTGGGAGAATGTAATCTTTTCAGCACAGGCTCTGGTCAGCTTGGCTGTGTGCAGTGCCAGTGCCCAATAGTAATGATGTCCAGGCACAGAGCCAAATGCTAAAACTGCCCCCAGAGTGAATATACTCACACTCTGTGAGAGAAGCAGTAAAGTATTCTTGTTTTCTGGCCAGCAACACCACTTCCCAGGAGGATAACTTTTGCCAGGAGTATGAATAAGCTGCACTGAGGCTATGCCTTATGGCAACTGCTGCATCAGAGACTGCTAAGTAACTCATAAATAAGCAGTCCCTGCTGCACCCCAATTCCAGTATCCAGCTTCAGAAGGTACTTATGTAGGTCCAAGTACAAAGGCTTGCACAGTGGCCTCAGTGGGCTCTGAGAAGTGCCAAAGCAGAGGTGGCTACTTTCCATCTCCTGCTCCTTCGGCTGGCCATAATTTTTCTGGCAAGCACAAATATGCAGAGCCTAGAAGGATTTGGCTTCTATTCTTCAGCTCACATTCATCATGTGGGTTGCTCCAGTGAAGTTATGAAGCCAGGAGCTCCTGTTATGGTAGGATAAAGACTGCACCACAGCTGAAATCTTTGTTAGCAAATTAATTATGAATAAACATTGGAAAAATAGGCACACTTTAATAAACCCAACAACTATCTTTTTTTTTGGGCACACAAACATATTTATACCCACAATAGAACTACGTTAAAATGTAGGGGTTTTTACATTAGTGCTCATTTTCAGTTTTCTTGAGAACAACTTCAGTTCCCCTCACATAAGCATGCCAAAACTTCTGCTGATATAAATCAGAGTGATCCATTGAAGTCTGGTGAGCATCTGCCCCAGAATGGGCAAATAATAGCCTCTAGAGCCTCACTAATCATTGAGGATGATAGAAGTTACTGATTCAACACATACAACTTTTTAACACCACACAGACAAAATCATTTCAGGCAGGAATTCCTACACCAGGGATAACCATATTCCCTAAGGAGGTAGTAGAGGTTAACTTCATTCTTGCAGCAAAGCACCCTGTTTTGGTTTAAAAGGTTTAAAACCTGCTTCCAAGGATGCAGCAGTTCAAAGTTTTGTGCAGACAGGTAGTAACAGATATAATGAAGAATATGAGCATTTAGACATCTCTAATGTTCTATACTGTGCCTCTGTATGAGACATTCCCCAGTTCTAACTGCTGACATACAATCATCCAGCTGCTGCTTCTGTGTAGCAGAATCAAGAACTCTGACTTCAAATAAGCCAAAAAAGTGATGCTCTGGAAGGCAATACTAATACTCCTTTTCTTCAGCTACATTTTTCCTGTCTTTCAGGACTTTTCCTAATTTACTGCACAGATACCTTATTTTGGAAAAAGATAGAAATATCATCAGCTGGTGTGTTTATCTAAGAAAAATCTGTAGAATTTAGACTAGGATAATCAACCCCTTCTGTATACGAAGACAATCTGAGCACCATTAACCAGAAAAACATTGTCATAGTTTAAATTTCTTTATGTTCTTATCTCCCATTAGTATAAGAATATGCTTTTGTCATATAGCTACTTATCTTTGGTTGAATACAAGAGTGAGCACATAGAAGCAGGGTTTTTTTCTGATATTTCCAGTCAGCTTCATACCTCAAATTATTAAAAACCTCTGGGAAGTCTTTCTCATGAAGTGTGATTCACAAATTGTATGAGTTAGTCTTCAAAGATTTTATTAAAATAAAAATGGAAGTCTATGACCCTTACTAGTGGTTTGTCTTATATAAATGTATTTCTCTGCTTGACTTTCACAAAATACATTAGGACAGAATAAATGACATTGGAGCAGGACAGGAAACACTTCAAAAGGAATTAATTTTCACATGCTGCAAAACTAGTTTGGGACCATCTTGAAAGATCCTCCATGCCTCCACTTCTCTTTATGCAGCTTTATTCATTGTCTTAAAATTAATTTGCCAGAGCAAGAAAACTTGTATTTAGGAAGGTGATAAAATTTATTTTGAAAGTCCTGGTGGTGCTAGTGGTTCATGTTGCTGCTGGTGAATATGTTGTGGACAAATCTTTAGGGTTCTAGGAAGAACACAGCCAAGGAAGTCAGTCAGTCCTAGGAAGAACACAGCCAAGGACCATCCTGTAGCCCCACATGCTGTTGAGCTGGTGCAGCTCAAGTCCACCCACACACTCCCCCAGCCACAGGCAGAACTGCCAGTATTCACCCTGTCTGCTGTCCCCCAGCCCAAAACTTGGGATGTTTTAGAGAGTGACATTTGGCACAACCCAAAGCTCTGCAGGGGAGCAGGCTATTGACTAAAAGTCTGTGAAGGGTCAGGAAATGGTCCTTAGGTCACGCTCCTGGTCTGCATCTTTATATCAGTGTAGTCATAACTAGCAGAAACACAGATCAAAGGGAAAGTTCTCCCCAGAATACTCACAGACCCTGATTTGAACTTCAGGTGCAGTATCAGAATTTACCCACCCTGTTAGAGGGGACCTGAAGAGAAGAGGTGGGAATAATTGCTGGCAGGTGTCTGTACAGATTAAGAGGATGCTTTCAGGTATAAAAGTGTATCCTAACCTGTGTAATAAAAACTCAGTGTGTTGATGTATCTACAGAGCATCCTTCAGCCAGGAAGTTTGGGAAGATGGGAAAGTACTGTAAGCTTGGCTTGCTCTTACAGCCTGCTCTAGGCATCCACTAAGTTCCACTGATGGACACAGGACTTGGACAAACACCTGATCCAACCTGGTGTAGAATCCTCCTGCTACCTGAAAGAGTGTAGGCTGAGACAAGTATTGTGCCCTCCTTAGAGGAAAGAAGGCTGGCTGTTGGTACAGAGCCATTGAGAAGGGATAAGGGCTGCTGGAGTGGAGCTGGCTTTCAGAGCAAGCACGTCCATCCAAATAAACACTCCAGGTACTCATCAATATGCCCTTGTCCAGGAGCAAATTGGATTCTGAACAAGCATCCAAAGATATAAAAGTGTAAATACACCAATGCTGTCCTTTTGGAAAAGCTGCATATATTTACCAGAGCAAGAGCAGGTGAGGGACTGGGGATTCTGTTATTCTACTCACTTTAAATGTTAGTTTTGATAATTTTTTTCTAAATTAGTCTTTATATTTCACTGCTTCCTGTATTTCCCAAAATTATTGTTAACAAATAAACAGATCTTTCTTAGTTCTCTCTGAAACAATAATGGCAAAGGTTTTGTTGCATGTGCAAGAACTCCAAATTAGGTAAAATTTGCTTCTGGCAATGGAGTAGTGGCACCATGCAGACATATCTAGTAATGATACTTCTTTTTGTGTGGGTCGTGCAAGCAGCTATGGCAGGGTATGTTCCAAACCTCATTTTATTAAATGAACAATACAGACCACCAGTAATTGTTATGTCAGGGGAAAAATAAAAGCATAAAATGTGCATATGATCGGATAATGTAAAAATGCACATAGAGGAGCACACCAATGTGCTTTCCTTCTGCTGGGTTTTGGCAGACTTTCCAAACTGCCCAGTTTAGAATTAGCAGGGTCAGAGGAGATATCCCAAAATTTAATATAATTTGGATTTGTCAATACCAGACTGCTCCGGGGAGAGGTAGGTTCTCCTTTCACAGGATAGATAAGTCTTCTCAGAATATTTCCCCAGACAGATTCTCTTCTGCACATCTCCTTGCCAAATGGAACCTTTTGATCTCAACATCCTCAGTGCCAAATTCTTTAATGGTGTAAATGAGTGAAACTCCACCTAAGGCAGTGGAGCAGATCCCATTTGCACCTGCAAAGAACTTGGCTTTGATTCTGTAGCCAAGGAGAGATTAAAACCATTGGTTCTAGTAGATTTGTTAGCCTGTAAAAATGCTCCTCATCTCCGGTTGCAGATAGCTCTGCAATCCAGTCCAAATATGAGAAGGAAAAGCAGCATAAAGTGCTTTTGAGGGCGTGAATCCTGGAAAGGGAGAGTGATACACTGGAGGCTTTAACAGGATTTTGTGATCTCTGCCTTATGACAAAGGATACACTACCATCATTTTGATTCTGGTCTCCTCACTTGCTCCCTGTGCAGCTTTTTTCCAGATCTCCCAATGTGAGCCACTTATTCCAGATTGCTCTTTGAAGAAGGCATCCATTGATACATCAGAGATTAAATGAGTCACTCATGATGGATTGTGATTTGTGGCTTTATATACCATAGAAAATTATGCATTTTACACTACCTTGTAAAATAACCATTTATCTAAGTAAACATATTGACTTCTTTTGGGTTCATATGAAAACTATCCTGGGCTGTGAATCTTAATTTAGCAAGCTCTTGACAGGCAGGAGAAAAGACAGCTAACAATGATGGAGAAGAATCAGTTACTTAAATGCCAATAAAGGGAGGTTAAAAAATGAGCTCAAGGTAACAGATCAATTTGTTCTCCAGTGTCCAGCCAGAGGTACAGACTTGGCAACTTCTACCACAAAAAGAGAGAGGAAAGAGAAAGAGAAAGAGAAAGAGAAAGAGAAAGAGAAAGAGAAAGAGAAAGAGAAAGAGAAAGAGAAAGAGAGAGGAAAAAAAAAGAAAAGCAAAAAGCAAAAGAAAAGAAAAGAAAAGAAAAGAAAAGAAAAGAAAAGAAAAGAAAAGAAGAAAGCTTTAGAATTTTTGGCAGTTGGTGCAGTTCAATCAGTTGTATGCTGCTATGATGTCAATTCCAACATGAAAACAGCACATGCTGGACAAAAAAAATGAGGCCAAATTGTTAGAATGAAAGGAAATGGTTGAAAATAATTTTCCAGAAATTCTACCTCTTATCCTTCCACATGTATTATAGGTACCAAAGCAAGGTATTTCTTTTCCAAGCACCATAGTCTGCACATCTGTAATAAGGAAATTATTCTTGTGATCCAAAATCTCCTCAGGGCCTTTCCAGGTGGGTCACAGTAACATTTAAACATCTGACACTGGTAAAATTGGATCAGCATGAATGTGCACCAATTCTTCTTCTGAGTTGAAAGCATCAGAAGGCATAAGAACTGTGAAAGAATGCAGTTTAAGGATGGAGGTTAAATGGCCTCATCCCAGGTCCTTTGGGAAGCTCCCTATTTTTCTGTCTAGTGAAACAGGAATACAGGTCAGCACTTGCTCAGCTTTCAAAAAAACAACAGGTTAAATTTTCAAACAACAGGTTAAATTTTGTAGTATCTGACCATTTCTGCTTGTTAGCTCAGATTGCATTTAATTGGTGCACCTGCCTGATTTTTGGCCTCTCTACATCCTTCTCCTGATAAGTATTTACACCCCACTCACTCACAAAAGGGTCCAAGGTGCTGAGTGCATCATTGACTTCAGCCAGCTTTGGATCAGACCTGTAATCACTGCAAGCTTCTGACTTGCTGGCTCCAAGTATTTCAGATTAATCATCTCAGAGACAAAGCAGAATATCAGAGCCTTATATATTTCTGCTTTCCCAGAGGTTTACACTCCAAAAAATCCATTGTCCTATATGTAATACAAAATAATTCACCGTGGAGCAAAACACTGTATCATGATCCAGATCTGGGCAGTGATTGAAATAATAACAGACTGTTTAATTGCTAAATTACAGTAGTGATATTATGAAATAACATATTATATCTGCATTTATAATAAATTAATCCATCATGATTAAAGGTCTCTCAATGAATACCAAATGAATTAATACATGATTGGCCTTTATAAGTATAAGCCTTTAAAATTATGCAGTTTTCTGCAAGCAGCTAGCAGCCCACAGAATAAAGTGGCAATGAGAAAATCTGTCACAGGAAAACTTTTCTACATTTCACGCAGAACACCTTTTCTTTCACAACATTTCTGCACGGTACTCGTTACCAATTATGACAGATAGCTTTCTAACAGGAGAAGATATGCCCATAATCACACAATGTTTGGGAGAGAGGGGAAAATTACCACAATATGACTAATTTTATGAAAGACATCTGTCATTTTCTACTGTTGTAATACAGGCTGTTTAGGAAGTAAATTTAATTAACCAGATTTCTCATTTTAAAAAAGGGGGGGGAAAGGCTTTTACAGCATGCCAGGAGCATATCCCTTGAATATAGTTTGTTTAATGCACCCAATTAGACTGAATCATCAAATTTTCTGAACCTTAAATATCTCAAATTAATTTTTTCCACATTGTTTTTCTATGTACCATTTTGCAGCCATTTGCACTGTGTAGTGGATGTTGTTTATTGTTGATGTTCCTTTTTTAGAATTCCTGCTTAAAGCCAGGGCTTCTTGGTTCTTGGTCTTGCACATAAAGAAAGAAATCTCTACCTTAACAGGTCCCATTGAAAAAGAGTGACATACAAAGAGTGAGAAGTGAGAAAGGCAGGGAGAGCAGGTGTATCTGTCCCAGGTCATAAATAATTCAGTGAAACATCTGAGTCTTGGTCTGGTGTCATCTCAAATACTAGACCACACTCTAAAAGGATATAATTGTAAGTCAATGGCAAGCTCCTGCTTAGGGGTGTGAAATTTCCTCTGTTACTCAAATAATTGCAGACCTGAAAGGTTAGTCCTTTTTTTCAAAGAGTTCATTTTTTGCAAAGTATTGATTGCACATCCTTTAGACAACTTCTACCATAAAGAAAGAAATTCTGTAAAGGTGGTTTATTTGGGTTGTTTTGTAATATGTGAAAAGGTTATGTTATAACACTGTTCCCATGAAAAGCTGCCAACATTTATGCAGAGTTTTCCAATGGCCAGAAGAAAAGCCAAGCAAACATGTGAAAATTTATTTTATTGATGTTAGTAGGAATCTGGGGAAGTTTCATTGACAGCGTTTTATGCTATCTAAGGTCAAAACCTGACTAGAAATCCCAAATCAAGCTCAGTAAAAACAAATATTCAAATAAGACTAAATGAGCTGATTGCAATTTAATATAATGTGTTTTCCATTTGCTTAAACTATTCTCAAGAATACTCAGGTTAGTAGAGGATCACCTTCTAAACAAAACTCTTGGTGAATTTCTGGTGTTAGTGCACCTTCTGAATTCTGTTCTTAAATATAGCTCCATTCAAAATTTAATATCTTCTCCTTTTGTACACAAGGGAAGACTTCATCCCTATTCAGAAAAAAAAAAAAAAAAGAAATCAATGAAAAAGCTACCCACTGCCTGGGAGTGTGTTGAACTGTACAGAATTTCACAGAAGAATGAAAGCTTCTTCTTTTTATCTTTTCTATTTTTTTTTTAATTTTATTTCATTTAGGAACATTTACATAGGTTATGTGTAGGGAGCACAGCATTAATTCTGGCAAGTTTTTGTTACCCTAACAGATTTAGGAAGTTAATTGTACATAATATATGTCTGGTATTTAGAGAGCATCATTCACTTAGTAGCATGAATAGAGTTACTAAATGTGGTGCATAAGTCAGTCCAGCAGACAATAGATTGCTTGCTGGGGTGGAATAATCATGCAGAGAAGTGGATAGGGAAAACTGAAGGACTTTGGTTATCCTCATGTACACGCACACATTGTAAATCTGCCAGAATATCTGCAAGCTTAAACCCTGCACTCAGTCCTTTAGACCAGGGGTTTCCTCCAACTTGAAGGATGAGTTGATAACTCCAGTAAATGCCCCCTCTCTCCTGCACAGAGCCTTTGGAAGAGTTCAGGTGGAGAAGGGTCATAAATTGGTAGAAAAGTACCAGGCTGAGAGGTGAAATGTGAACTTAAACATCTCCTCTTTTCTTTCTTTTTTCTTTTCTTTTTGTGGGGGAGGTTTGTTTGTTTGTTTGTTTGTCATAGACTTACTCTACCCCATTTATCAAGGCTGTATTCAGGCAATATGAAGTGCCCACACCTGTTCAGAGGAGAAAGTTGGTTTTAGTGACACCCCATGGTTATATTTTCACCTGGTTATAGCAATCAGGTGAAAATATAAATCCAAAGATTTGTTTATAACCCAGGTCACTTGAATATGGCTTTTAGATGGTTTTTTTGCTTTAATTGCCTTTCTAAATGTCTAGGACAGATTAGGGAAACACAGCTTAGTATTAGAGGACATATGGTTATCTATATTCATATCTGTGCTATACAGAGAGAAGAAATATATGGCTCAGCATGTGAAGCATGCAGACATGAAACAAACCCACCCCTGAGGGGTCAGCAGCAGGAAAGGTGTTAGAAGCTCAAGGGAATTTTATCTGAGCACAGGCAACATGATCAAGCTCTGAGACAGAACAGCTTTTAAGTGAGCACAGGCAATCCTGCAATTAATGGAGACATATCTACTCAGTATTACAGTACAGCCAACCTGCATCCTTGGCTTATTAATTTCTCCCAGTAGTACAAGTAGGTTGACGTCTTCTAAATTAAAAACAGTTCCGCCTTAGGAAGAATTGCCAAAGAATTTGTACATTAGAAGTCTCAGGAGATGAAACTCTTGCATGCCGCCTTCGCTGGGGAAGAGTACAAGCTTATCCTTCAGGAAGTGTCATCTGCCAGTTATGACAGCTACACATTTGTATTCATTTATGAATTCACCATTTACAACTGTGGCTATTTAACACAACAATTCCCTGGAAAATCTTTGGACTCTGCGTTTGCATAATAAGAAAAAACTTTCAAGAACAGCTCATCTCCTTCCGCCTTTTCTACTATTCCTGTTTTGTACCCAATGAATTTTACACAAGAATAATTTAGGACAGCATTTGGCAGGGTTGTTCTGGTCTCTGTGCACGTAGGAGGCTTGTGAATCTCTTGCAATCTTGCTACAGGGGACAACATTTCTAACAGGGTGTATTCAGGAGAGTTGATTTTGTTATTCTGTGAAGTGAAAGTGTAGTCTGTCACCTGGGCAGATACAACTGTTAACTGGAACAGGGCTCCAGGTACTGAAGCTCTGTTTCTGATTCAACTAGAGATGTTCTGAGTGACCCTAAATAAATCACTTCATCTAGCTGGTTCTTTATCTTTGTATAACATCAAAATGCAGCTATGATTTCTTCTTCTCCCAGGCACGCTGTGGGAATGCAGTGGTGAGGTGTATAGAGAAATGTGTCTGTTCTCCTCTGTATTTGGGCTATAATTGCAGTGTTGAAGTTCAAGCACATGAGAGTCCACCTGGGCTGTCAATTCTTCCTCTTATGGGAGCTTTCCCTTTGACAGCTGAGGTGGTGGTGGCCATCTGTGACATTACCTCATGGACTCCTTTAGAGCAAGAGATTGTGAATGAAAAAACAGTGAATCTGTCCCTCCAAAGACAAAAGAGAGAAAATGAAGTACAAAACTTACCAGTGAGAGAGAAGCAAAAATCAAACTTATTAATTTTGTACAATTTCAGTTGATTTCCACACTGTATTTAAATATCTGTACTCTCAGGAGTTGATCCTGATAGTTCCATGAGTCTATCTTTTTTTTCCTTTCTTGGTCTCTTTGTTCATTAGTAGTGGTGAGGTGTTGCCAGAGGAGAAGAGGATATCAGTTGGGAGAGGTGTAGGTATTATTTAAGTATTGACTTCTGGGAAGTACAGGGGAGCAAATGAAAGAGATCTGTTGGTGGACTCATGTCTCAGAGAAGGTGAAGCAACATGCTGCTTAGTGCGTATGTAATAATGGGAGATTTATGAGGAGGGGAGCAGGTTATAAGAATAGACCACATTAATCTTCTGCTTCAAACTCCTCTCATTAATCTCCCAACAACAAACTGAAATGGTAAAAAAAGTAGATTATTTCTTTAGGCTGGTTTTGCCATGATTTTACGAAGTCCTTAAAGAGATTCCCAGGAAAGAGATTCTCCTCTTTTCTTTCTCTCATCTTCCAATAGTATCCTACAGCAGATGCAGAAAATTCCTTTCCAAGATGTAGGTTTGCAAAAACATGTCTCATCACCATGATTACTTTTCATTTCTAGCTGTAAGTCCATTCCTCATGACTCCCACCTTCCTTTCTTCTTTCCTTTCTCCATTGCTAATGAGATAGAAGAGTATCTTGTGACTGCTGTCTGCTGATTAGCCTGAGCCTGAGCTCTGTGAGTAGATAAATTTGCATTCAGGACATTCAAATACAGCCAGATACCTGAATAAGCATGAACAGCAAAAATGAAAACAAAACTACAAACAAGCAACAACAAAAACCTGACAAGATTTTCCTTTAAAAACCATATGAAGCAAAAAGCTGAATCTCATCTGAACCCACTGGAAACTCTGTCTGCTACATGTAAGGGTTGCAGAAGTGATGCATGGCTGCTGAAACCATCCAGATGACTTGGCAGTATCTCAGTAAAATAGGTTGGGCTAATCACTTGCCATTGAATTCCATTGTGTGTCTGAATTTCTTGGCTTTGGTGCAGTGCAAATGTTCTTTTTTATTTTTTGGTTATCTTTAAAAATATCTTCCAGAGAGTGGAGGCTCTGACCAGATAGGGATCACAGACTCCATGGACTCATTTTTCTTCACAGAGTAGTAGAAGTAGCACTGTCACAACAGCAAAATTGTATTACATCCAGGGAGTAAATATATTGATTGCTTACTTAGCAGAAGTGGCGAACAATGCACGTTACTCCAATTCACTGCAGCTTGCACAGACTTCCAATCTGCTTTTGGATGTAAGACTTGATGCATAAAGCCATGGGCTTTGTGTCTGCTTTTCTGCTTCTTCTCTCCTCCCTGGATCCCACCACTAGAGATCAGCTGGGATCCATCTGCTAACAGCCTCCATTACCTCAGAGGGACCAAAGCTTCTGTCACACAAAGTACTTCTGCTGCCCCAGAAATTTTAACCCATTTAGTGCCTGGTAGTCTCTTTATTCAGATAACTGCCTGGGGAGGGAATATAGACTTAGTTGAGATCATCTGTGGGACGTCAGTATTGGACATTTTCCAGTTTGTTTTGTAATCATCAATCTTGTTAGTCCTCTGCCTGAGACCAGAGGTTTGTACCTGTGGTAGAAACACAGAATCATAGAATATCCTGAGTTGGAAGGGACCCATGAGGATCATCAGTCCAACTCCTAGCCCTGCACAGGATAAGCCCAAGAGTCACAACACGTGCCTGAGAGCATTGTCAAAATACTCCTTGCACTCTGGGAAGCTCTGTGCTATGACCATTAGAAACTTTTTTGGTTTCCCAAGGTTAAATTAATAGGGCAAGACTTTAAGTCTTCAAATCAACTCGGTTTAGCCGTGATCACGTCCTGTCTAGACACGTGGTTCCTCAGCTGGTGTGGAGAAAGCATTGAAGTTCTCAACCTAGAAGCAGCATCAATGGAGGCTTCTCTATCTGGTGCTTGAGCAAGTAGCTTCCAGATTTGAATTCAAGAGAAAACCCTAATTTAAACAGTCTTAACACCAGGGTATTGCCCAACTCCTTTGGTGAACCCTTCTGCTAATATTTATTTTGGGGGAAATGTAGAACTTTGGGCGTTCTGGACATTGGTTACATACCTCCCCAGCACACACTCATTTTTAAATGCAGTTGAGTGGATCAGCAAGTGAATGTCTGGCTAAGCAACAACAAGCACTTGATTTTTCATTTGTTTTTTTCTGCCTTTGGGAGTTTTGTTCAGTCTAACCATTGTTTCCCTCATAAACATAAATGCCTATGATTTAGGATTGTTAATATGTGTCTCTCTTGGGTTTAGCATATGTGGATAAAATCCTAGAACAGTTTGGTTTGGAAGGGACTTCAAATGTCATCTTGTTGCAACCCACCTGCCATGGGCAGGGACAACTTCCACTAGACAAGACTGCTTGAAGATAGAGAAATCCTACTTGACTACAAGGTGTGATTCAGGATTTCTGGTAATCCATTGAGTTGGAGACGTTGGGCAGCACGTGCACAGCATCCATCCAGCTCTACCCATTCTTCTGTGACTGACCAGTTCACATCCATGCTACACCAAAGCACGTGCAGAGCTCAGCCTGTTCACTTCAAAGTCATTTCAAATGCTTTATTTGCCTAATGTGTAGGTTGCTCCTGGATGCACCCAGCTTGTGCATCCATGGCTGCTGCTGAAGTCACAGTAACACAGTGTGCTTGTGCCTGCACAGGCTGTACCCTTTCAGACCAAATGCTGTGTGAACTTGCCATCAGCCCACAATATTGCTGGAAGATTCTCAGCAGTGTGGGTTTGCATTGCCAAAGAAGAATTTTTTTATTGATTTCAACAGAAATGATAACTGTAAATATCTCTTTTGGGTAAAAATCAGATCATCCCAACATAAAAATGTGGCTGGTTGCTATGGTAGTCTACTAGATTGTGGGAAATATGCGGGATTCATTGCGGGAAATGAGTCTCCTCAGGCAAGAAAAGCTTGGACTGGTCATAGCTTCATCCTAGGGTCAATGATTTTAATCCCCCACATATTCTGAAATGGGCAAGCTCTTTGCTATCCAGCTACTTGACTGATTGCAGACATTTGTGTCAACTCAAATATGAAAAGTTAACTGCTGAGCCAAATCCTGCAAGAAAAAGTTTGTATTTTTGTCTTGTAGACAGAGATAACCTTTATTTTGGTCTTCTCAGAATACAAGGTTTATATTATTACAGTGCTTGTCCTCCAGGCCACCAATAACTCCTGAAACCATGAGAGACTTCATCCCAGTTTGACAGCTACTCTATATTTTACACCAGCAATTGGTTTTGCACGCACAAAAGGCAGGACTAATCACAGTGTCTCTTGCCTGCCAAGATTTCATGGAGAGGACCAGCCCATACATTAGCTGGAACAAGCCCAGGGCACAACACGGATGGAAAATCTGCAGGAAGTTTGACTTCATAAATTCTGCAGGTCTTGTGAGGAGTGAGATGTGGAGGGGCAAGGAAGGATTAAATATTCTGCTTTCGGAGAACCCCTCGAAATGGCATGTAAAGCAAATCCTCTGCTCTGCAGAGCTTGCTGGGAAATGACTGTCCCAACATTTATCGCAGCTTATCTGTGGCGCAGTGTCCTTTCAGCGCGCGCACTCCGCTGCCCAATCAGCCCACCAAGCTGTGCCTTATCTCAGCCCTAATCCCTCTCCTCCTCGCTCTGGAAGAGCAGATAAATGGGAGGCAGGTGTGTTGCATCCAGCATGTTAACCGAGCGAGTGCTCCCCAAATCTGCTTCTTCAGCTCTGCCTTTTATCTTGTCTTTAACACCAAGCAGCCGCTGCTGATAACAAGCAGATTAAAAACACTATCAGATTAACATTTTTATGTAATAAATGGTCAAGAACCTCACATTAAAAGAGTATCTTTCCTAGCATTAAGCATCCTTCACTCACCCAGGAAGCTTTTATCAGCTTGAACCTGCTCTGCTCGTTGCATAATAAATCTCCGAACCCTGATTTCATCGTGAGGAAATTCTTCATGAGGACAGCAGGGAACTAAATGGATGACTGTGTTTGAAAGGGAAATCAAGCAAAAAGATTAAAGTGCTGGTCTTCTTTAGTTTAAAACTGACTTTGTGCTAAATCTTTTATCTGGGGGATTGCTTAGTTTGACTGTCCCATAGGCACAGATTTTTGCTTTCTCCAGAGCAGTTCAAATTTAGCTCAGGTCAGATTTACATCAGATAAAATATTTTTCTTAATGAAAAGTTTCTTAATTTGTTCTCAAAAACACATCTCTGATCCAGTCTTCCTTTACAAAATGTTAATATTACTATCAGCTCTTTTGCTCCATGTGTTTATCTTACAAAATTATCTTTGATAGTTTCTGGTGTCTTGTGTTTACTAACAAAGTATTTCTCAGGGCAAACACTGGACTTCAAAAAAGTGGAAAATCTGAAAAAACTACTTTGATAAACATGGCTACGGTAAATGTTCCACAGAAAATCCTGTGGAAAATGAGCAAAGGTCATTCCAAACCCTGTCAAATGGAAACACACTTGCAATTTCACTTGGCCAGCAGCAGCCTTACCAAGAAAATGTATTAAGAACATGAATCTATTTTTTTCAGGGTAAACCCTGAAATATGGTCACAGCACTTGCCACTAACTCACATTATTCTGGTTGTAAGAGAAGCAAGACTGGGAAGGAAAGAGGCATAAGAGAAAAGGACTCCTTTTATCTTAGCACACTCCCAAATAATGAGGGCAAAGAAGGATGTTCAAGGAGTGACATTTGCACCACAAGAGCTGCACCTCTGATAGACAAATAAACTTCTGAAGATCTGGGATCCCTAGACAAACATTAAAGCCCCACAATGAATAAAAAGAATATATTTTAAGGACTTTTTCAGTCTATAATACCTTGAAAAAATGCAAATTTTTCTTACAGGGAAACACTGTGCATTTTCTCATATAGTGCATCCATGTTAAAATATGAGATTTTCAGCAATAACTGTCCCAAAAAGAGTTCTGTATTCATTCAGTGCTCCATTGCTCTTCAAGACCTTTCTTGAAGATAATCTTCATCTTTCTTTAGTCAACTGGCTGGCAAGTTGCTTGAGTAATGCTGCCTAAGTTTGGTTTTTTTTTTAATATAGTACCTGAAGGAATCTCAATTACACTTTCTCTTTAGAATACTGGACAGCTGCTTCTACCCTTTATTGTACAGCTGTAAAACACTCAGATTCAATCACTAGCAATTTTCCTATACAGTGTCCTTAAAACTGTTCTTAAACTCTAGTAGATTGCCTTTCTTTCTTTTTTTTTGAATCTCACATGTTCAGAGACACTTTTTGGAGAAGAATAAACCTTCATTACTGAACCACAGAACAGAATCACAGAATGGTTTGTTTGGGTCTGGTAGAAGGTGTCCCTGCCCATGGCAGGGGGGTTGGAACTTGATGACCTCTAGGGTCCTTTCTAACCCAAACCGTTCTATGATTCTATGACAAATATACAAATTAGAGCACTGTCCATATGCATGTCCATATAAAATGTATAGGGAACCAAGGAAAAAGTTGGTTTGGTATTTTCAACAAAATGTACACTGCTTTCAGTTATTGTTGAGTAAATCCTACAACAATGCTCTAAGGGTTGGTTTTGCAGCCCACATTCACACTGATTAAAACTCCTCAGAGAAACTGCAGTGAAACATATTTCCAGCTGAATAACATCATTTTGGGGAAGCAAGAAATTCCCAGGTAATAATTGGTAACACCTGCTAGAAACTATTTTTTCAGTAAAGCAGTGATATCAGACCCACTTGGAGGTATTTTAACCCCTATCATTTCAGAATGAAATAGAAAGGAGCCAGGCTTTTCTGTGCAGAGCACCTTTCATCCACCCAGATCCTGCAGGATCGTGCAAACGTCAGTGATTGCACGAACAATGCAACGATTCAGAGCAGCCAACAGCAAAGTTCAGCAACAGCCAGGCCAAACAAAGAGGCCGTGCACAGAAAATCCAAACAAAAGGGCATGAGGCACTAATGATTCCACAGAGGAGGCACTTTTATTTTTAGTGTGAAAGGATTTTGGGGAAGGAATAGAAAGGTTAAGCATGGAGATTCCAGCAAGTAGGAGCACAAGGGGCTACATGGCCAGGCAAAAAGTGATGACTGGGCAGGAAAACCAAACAATAGAAGTGCTCTCAGCAGCAGATACCAATTTCCAATAAATTCAAGCATCACATAGGGTTTTAGCCACATGACTCCTATTGACTTTAATAGGAGTCACGCAGCTAAAAAACCCTCGTCGCTTGGAAAGTTGCTTATTAAAAAGTGAATACAAAAAATTAATTCGAGACAGGCGGGTTGTTCTGAAAGATCTGGCTTGGAAATACTGTGAGTTATGCCAGCAGAGAATTTGGCCTGATAGTTGCAACATTACCCTGGACACCTTTTTTCACTTGATATTGTGCATGTGGCTTTTCCAGTATTAGTTACTGGATAAAGAGGAATGTGAGCTCAGTTGACACTTTGGTTGACTGCCAAATAGAACTTAATAGAGTTAATAGACACTAATCCTGATTTAGAATTTTTCAGGGTTTACTTCATAAATTACTCTAGCCACTGTGTGTTTAAATACTGTTTTTAAAGAGGAAAAGTGTAATACAGACAGCTGAACGCACCCAGGCTTACACTGCTCCCTGCAAATAACATTTCTGACATCTTTTTAAGACGTTGTTATGTAAAGAAATATTCTGTATTTTTGAGCTGTTGTAACAGCAGATGTCATTCACCAACAAGTTCTTCCCCAAAGGAAAGATAGCCTAAAAACAAAATTGCAGGGTTTTTTATCTCCATGTCCATTCCCACTTTCCTTACCTAGCCAGACAGAAGAAAATGGAAAGATTTGAGCACAGAATCAGTCAAATATTTTCAAATGGAAAATTAGATGAAAATAAACATAAACAACAATTAGAGGGACAGCAACACATTAGAGATCCAATAATGAATCTATACATTTTTATCAAGCTATTCTTGAAATTCCTGGTTTGAAAGATCCTCAAGAGGAAAATGAGCTCTGTTCATTCTTTAGCATTTTATGTCATATATGTATCTATCATTTCCAAAATTTGTTGCTGATAAGCTGAGAAGAAGAAAATACCCAGGCTCAGATATCTTTTGTTTCATGGGCTGGACTCTCTCTGGATGAAAAAAATTCCCAAAATTTGTACCTAGGCCCTTTTGACAACAAGCAACTTTGCACAGATACACCAGTCTAATGCAATCTCAGCTGTTACCATGCAGACCTCTTACCTGAACTATGACAGGGAGCCTAATAATTTTATTGGGGAGGATCTTATACATCAGGTATAAAAACATCTGGAATAATGAATATCCTCACACTTTTATGTCCATGTCATGGCAGCCACAGCAGTTTTTTTACAGTATGGGACTTCTGCAAAATGCCCCATAAAAACAAATATCAGGTTCAACATAAGAATACTGAATTCTAACATATATGGCTCATCCATTCAATTTGCATGCAACCTAAAACATAGCAAGTTTCTCCATTTAAAAAAAAAATGTTAATTTTTCCTCTCTATGAATGTTTTCAAACATTCTTACCTCCTCAGCAATAACAGTAATGGTCAAGGCAAATTTAGCACCTTAGAAGCTTCAGCACTTAAATCAGCTTACAGTTAGAAGATAAAAAAGGAGTGTTTCAGAAAGGGGTAGCTCATCATTTGTCTAACAAGTGTCAGTTTCTTTAATATTTTAAGGAAGATCTAAGATTATACTAGGAAATAGCCTGAGAGTGAAAAAAAAGAGGACAATTCTTATGATTCCTTGCTTGATCATAAGAATTAATTCAGGAGATCTAAGATTATACTAGGAAATGACCTGAGAGTGAAAACAAGAGGACAATTCTTATGATTCCTTGCTTGATCATAAGAATTAATTCAGCTGAATGGTAAAAGAATTAAAGGACATGTATACACAAGAGAGTGTGTAATGCAGTCCCATATTTATAGATGAAACTGATATTAAAAATCTGAGGCAGGCACCTTCAAAAGGAAGCCATGTGAAGAACACAGAAATGAGCCCTGCTGATATTATCATGTCCAAGAAATGGATGATGCATCCTTTTACTGTACTGACATTTATACTGGCATAAACAGCATGGGATGTAGAAAGTCTGTGAGATAACACTGAATCCTGAAAAAATGTCTTCACTCACCCATGGCACCTATCCTTATCTCCCTGTTTCCATGTTTTTTGGTCAGTACATTGGCTCCTGTAAATGTAACCAGTTTTCCCCCTCTCCCCAGGATTTTGGGTGACTAACTTCCCCCTCTGAGTAGGAGCACTACTTCTGAACATGCAAATGCTAAGCATGACACCTGCCTCCTTTCAAATACCAGCACAAGGTTGCCAATATGCAAAAGCAGTTTCTCATCTGGATTTCTGGCCAGCTTGAGGACAGAAAGAATGACCTGTGATAGCTCTGCCCAGACATCAGCCTTTCACACCACCCACTCTCATGAGGATAAGAAATTTGAGTCCTCCACAGAAGATGTTTTTTAAGTTGTTTTCTCTCATTCTTAACCTTGCAAGTCAGGGCAGAAGCCCCACCAAATTAATATTGCTCACTCCTTTGCTGCAACACAGCAAAGGTGGCCAAGAGAGGAGGAGGCAACAGAAGGCAGAAGGCAAGAGGGAGGAAGTGCAGACAGAAATTTTCTGAAACTTTGCCATACTGGATTCTCTTGGGATGGCTGCAGTAGTTCAGTCCCACATAATGCAGCTCATTACCTACCACACAAATGTAAAAACCTGCTGCATTTCATCATTAAATACAGACTCCAGAAAGTGTCTCAGTTAGGGGAGTGAACATGGTGTGTGCTTATTTTTCAATTCACAGTTGTGATGAGAAGCCTGAATTGTTTTGATTCCTTATTTAAGATGGTCTTCCCATGGGATTTCAAGGTCCTCAGCATTAAGACAACTGTGTGATTTAAAAAAAAAAAAAAAAGTAGGCAAGAAACAAATATCCTAATATGCAATCCTGTGGCAGGTAGATGCAGAAGAATATTTTCTGCCCTCTGATATCTTTCTTTGTGTCAGTAAAAATGTAATACTTAAAAAGCAAAAATAAAAAGGAAGAAAGAAATCAAACCACACAAAGGGAACGATGGTACCCCAGAGACAACAGGCAAAACATGTCTGAAGTCCTGAAATATGTTAATTGCAAATCAAAGAAGAAAGCACAAACCAATGAAGCAGTGATCCTCTGCAGGTTTCAGCTGACACCTGCATTAAGCTTCCGTATTTTTTTCCACCTTAATGAACATATGGAGACTGCTCTATAAAGAGAGCAGCATGTCATACACCCTGTAAGGAGTTTTGCACAGTTGCTGAAATGAAACAGAATAAGTGGTGCTATAAACACCTTTCATTAATCACCCAAACACTGCTATGACACTTAAGTTAGGAGTTTGATTATTAAAAGCCCATGTCTGTGGATTTCTTGTTCATGCAAATGTTATACTATTCCAATAAAGCATTAGGCAAACAATGTGTCAAAAGAAAATTAATCAGTCACCAGTGCCTGGCTTGTTTTTCCATTTCCCTTTTCCTTTTTTTTCTTTTTTTTTTTTTTCCTTCTTTAAGGAGAAATATCCTTAAAAACTAAATGTAGGCTCAGTATATATTTGCCTAAAATCAAACAATGGACTAGAAATAAGGCAGTCCAGGCCTTCTCGCACAACCATATGGAGAATCTGAGGGATTCTGTGAGCCTGAGATACCCCAGAGCTGTGGGCCTTGAGGCTCACTTTGGTATTTCCAGAACTCCAGAAAAGCTGAAAGGTACCACTCAGTGTAGTAACAGAAGACAAAATAATGGGGAAAATTCAGGGCTTTCCAGCCGAGAATGAGACAAGTCTATGAATGCTGTCTTGTCTGGGTCAAATGAAATTTCTTGCCTTCCTCAATCCTTTACTACTTTCTCATCTTCTATCCCACAGTCCTTCTACTATCTGGGGAGCATTTGTAGGTTGTATCCCATTTTCTGGGAAGTGCATAACCTCATAAAACCTGGAGTTACTCCACGTTCGTTCCCTGTTGCTGAAGCAGCCCACGTGCCCAAATTGTGCTGAAGCAGAGGAGAGAGTCTGAACACCTCGATGAGCTGGGGTTTCCCAGAGCCACAGATGATGTGAGCTTCTCTCAGATACTTTGGCAGGAGGCCAGGCTCGTTTCTGAAGGAAACCTGCATTAGTATAATTTCAAGGAAAAGAAAGAAAAGGGGATATTATTTTCAGAATGCCATATTTAAGAAGAATTGACGTTTTTCCACTGGAGCCTGCTTTTCATGGAAATTCATAGCTGCAAAGAACTACTTGAAAAACTGGATGAAACAAAAATGTCAGAACACAATTAACAATCTATCTGCCTAATAGAAATCTCCATTTAATGGGATAGAAAAAAAAATAGACACAGAAACTATTAAATTAAGTATTAAATTATTAATTTATAATAAATTTACTTTATTCAAAATGAGACATCTAATAAACAGATTACAGAATATACATAAAATATTCTTTTTAAACTTCTTATCACAGTTGAGTCTATTTGTGATCCTCAGGAAAAGCTGGATAAGCCCAGAGTTCTTAATGTTACTGCAGTCATCTCTAAATTGTTCTCGGTTTTTCTGCACTTGTGATTTTTTTATTATTTTTATGTATTTTAAACAACAAAAATATCCCAGTTTGCAATGTTATCTAGGCAGCTAAGAGAGGTGATGGCAATAGTTCAAAACTAGTTTGCTGCCTCTTGAGGTTTCCCTAAAGAATATGGAATCTTCAGTGTGGCAGTAATAGGAAAGGGAAATATCTGATTTCAGCAGATTTGTGTAGTTACCAAGGAACTGTACTTTTTCTTTCTCTAACAATTGTCAAAAGGGAAAAGATTGCTCTGGATTAGCACCTTGAAGCATTTTTAATGGACACATCACTGTAAGAGCTGATTGTGTGAAGCAGGATGGGATTTCTCTTAGAAGCCAAGTTGGGTCATGTCCATGATTCTGAGTGCTGCATGTAAGCGGGTAGGGAATATTCTAGAAAATCTAGAATATCTGACCACCTAATTACACAACAGAGGATCTGCACTCTTATTCTTGGACAAGGTCTCAATGTTATTTGCTCATACAAAATATGAATGCACAATTCCACAGGCAATCTATGTGCTCTCCCTTGTTTCTAAAGCTCAGAACTTGTTTGGTTTTTGTTGGGTTTTTTTGGTTTTTGGGGGTTTTTTTGGTTTTATTTTGCTTTGTTTTCGTTTTTTGGTTTTTGTTTTTCTTAATTACATATGTGTTTGGGTATATAGGAGCCCATCCTTATAGAATGCAGTTTCACACTACATTCCCTGGGGTATCACACTGGGAGCTTCCTCACCTCCCTGCACAGCTCAGTGGCAAACTGGCCCTTCTGGGGCAGCCTGGAGAGGACATCCTGGAGACGACTTGCTGGAAAGCCTCATTTAAGTATCACTGCCCCAATAAATTGAGTCTGAGACAAAGATTTTGAAGGCAAGGAACAGCAAGGTCTTCCTCAGTGTCAGAGAAAGCCGGGGAAGACAAAGGATTTTTCCTTGCCCCCAGTCTTTTGCCTTTCAGATCACATTGTAATTGTATTTCTGTGTTTAGCTCTGCTGGTTTAAGCATCTTGGAGCAGCTAAGTCAGCACACATGAGGGACATTTTGCTACTTTTGTTTTGTGAACCCTACAGCAGTCAAGCAACTTTGACTTTTTTGAAGCTGTTCACCTAAATGTACATAAGATCACACACAGAATCATAGGAAGAGCCAGACACAGCACATTCAAATCTGTGACTGATGGTACAAGACCATCCTTCCTTACCTTAGGGACTGAGAGATCTTTTGGCCATAATCTATGTAATTCAGTCTGAAAGTTCAGGCTTGTAAGAGAAGGTAAATTATTTACTTTCATGAGAATGCTACCAATATTCCATATTCCCAATAGCAACACCAAAACATATGCACTTGAGAAAATACATACCTATAAATTCAGTGCTTTAAAATGCTGCCTTCTATCCACCTATATAATTTGTCTTTAATTTACAGGGAAAGAATAAAAATGCAAACAGAGCCAGGAATGATTTATGCCACCTAGTCTGCTTGCAACAAAATAAGAAAAAATGCTATGACATTCAGCAGATGCTGCTTGAGTGTCTATTTTTCTGTGTTAATATGATTAACTTGTATTTACAAATTACTTACTTTGTAGATGTGATGTTTAGGGACGTGGTTTAGTGGTGACTTGGCAGTGTTGGGTTAATGGCTGGATTTGATGATCTTAAAGGTCTTTTTCAACCTAAATGATTCTGTGATTTTCTGATTCCATAACTCCCACACAATTCCTGGTAACACTCTCATTAACCCTACCCAAACAAGGAGAATAATATAAGCTTCTCCTGCCCATCCTCTGTCTTTACGAAAACCCTGAGATATACTGGCACCCATTTAAAATCAACCCTAAAGCCATCCATTCCTAATGATTCAAAACTGACAGATTTATTCATATACTTCACCAGACAGACTTAGCCCCCGAGGGCCTTGGAACATTTTCTTCATAGATCTTCAGGGAATTTATGCAAATGCTGAGTTCTCTACTTAAGAGAGTTTCAGGAGTGCAATAACAAGGATGGTACAGCTCAGGAACGGTGATGCAGAGGGAGATTTCATTACACCTGCCAATATTAAAAGTGGATCTTGCCAGTATAATGAGCACCCATTTTTACGGCAGCAAATTTGCACTGGAGAGTTTTTGGGGTTAGGTTGTGTCAGTGCTCTCTTCAGAATCACTTCTGAAGGCAGGAGAGCTTGGCCTGCTGTTGACACCAGAGCTGGACAGATCATGCTTTGAAAATAGTATATTCACTCTAGCATTTTACTCTGAAATAGTTCATGTTGTTGTCTTGTGGGTGTGTAACTCCAAATTTATCTGATTAAAATCAGAATTTTGGGAACAATTGAAGGGACTCAAGAACAATCGACTGATGGCAGCAAATTTGTATTCCAGTTTACTCCAATTTCCTTGTTTACTTACAAACTGAATGTTCCTCAAAAAGCTGTGCTTGGAGATTTCCCTAGAAAAACTTCCTTGAAAAATGTAACTGAAGGAAGTGTATTTCTGTTGCTATAGGTACAGGTTGCCAATTAACAAAGGTCTTTTCAGAGAAGGATCTGAAAATTTTACTACAAACTTGAGGTTGCCATGACATCATAAAACTCACTCTTCCGAAATATTCACAAACAAGATTTTTTATAAATATTAATCAGAAAATTTCTTACTGATCCCTTCTATGTAGGTAACATACAGAACTCAAGAGAAGGAGGCAAATTTTAAAAATACAATTTAAAAGAAGAAGATGCACTACAAGTAAGCAGTTGAAGATTTGAGAAAGACTGAGGAAAAGATGACCCAGACCATGTATTTTATATGGATTTCTTTTAATGAAGTGCTCCAGAAATGGCTCCTGACTGAAGCTGACATTCACTGCTGTCTGAGCAGAGATGTGTTTTGTTAGAGAGGTGGTAAAAAATGAACTCTCCAAAAACCTTTTGGATTCATAAAATCCTGGATTAGTTTGCCCATTAAACAGTCTTTTTTTCATTTCTAATATTCCAGATAAAAATTCAAACAAATGTACCTTGTCATTTCCTTATTAAAAAGGGAGAGAAAAGTTATTGGGGTAAAGTGACCCATCCTCAAATCTTCCTGCACTGGAGACCCAGTTGATCACTTCCATGAAAATCTCAAACTTCTGGCAGATGAGGAATTTATAATAAACAAAATCAGGTCCCACCTTCAAAAGGAAATCTGACACTCTTTTTTTCTCAGTTTCAATTGCCCTGAAACCAAAAATTTATGAAAAAATTATTCTAAATATACAAAATTATTTTATTAAATGGGATTTTTATGCAAAAGCACTGGTTTGATTTTGTTTCCAGACACCTCTGATTCAAAAGTTTGAAATTAAAAAGAAAAATACAAAGCAAAAAGAGGGATTTTTCCCCAGATACATTCCTGTGTGAAAAACATTCCTGCCTAAATCCCTGTGTATTATTAAATAGAAGGTATTTGCGATTTTAAGCTCTAATTCCTCCTGAAATTGGAGCTATTGTTTAACTTCTAATTCAACAAGTTTTACTGCATGAAATCTAATTACATCTAAAATGCTTCCTTCACTACCATTCTGATTCTATGAAGACTTATACTTTTGCTGCCTCTTAACTACAAGAATTATCCTACTGAATCAATGAAATTGGTCCTATGTTTAAAATAATGTCAATATATGTGAATTTGGTGTCTCAAGGAAAAAGAATTATAGCACTATTGTCAGGCATTTATTATCATGTTTTTGTGACAAGAAGTCAAAATGGAGATTAAATATTCTTAGATTTTTTTTAAAGCAGCACTATTTTCTTTTTCTTTAATAGTTATTTTCCTTAGGACTTAGCTCAGCTTTTTTTTTTTCTGCTGCACTCACTCAGGGCAGCTATCATATCATAGCCAGGAAAGATAATTGAATGAAGAATTGATTTTTATTGCCTGTAATAAAAAGCAGTTCTTATTACTTTTACAAATTACTCATAATTACAATTGTCTAGAGAATGCCTTATCACCCTGAGTGGAGTCGAAATAAGCTGGATGCACAATAGTACTTCCATGTCTGTGATTTAAAACTTGTGTTCTCATTAATGGCAATGTAAATTAGTACTATGGCAAATTAAGTTCGTATCATTTTACTGGACAGATTCTAATACTGCTGGGGAAGCATCTTAAGCAGACATGCAATTTATTTCTGAGTGGCACCATTCCTGCTGGAGCACGTGCACAGAGTCTGAAACGTTTCTTTAATTATTAAGTTGTGCAAGTTACACCTCATGAAACATTTTGATTATGACTTTTAGAGCCCAAGTGCTGGGAACTCTGGAGTGCTATAAGCAGGTATCTGATTTGTCCCATTGCAGACATGCAAAGCTAGTTCCAGCATTCAGATTGCTCTGATTAGATACAGCAGATATTTATTGAATGGCCTTTCCTGAAGTCTCGTCTTTAAATTTCACAGAAAAGCAGCAGTAAGTTTGCACCTGGCACATCTGAGTTGTTTTTCTCTTGTTTATCAGGCAGTGAGGCAAATAGAGAACATATCTGGCTTTTTTCCTGTCCTTTTTTTTTTTTTTAGTAGAATAGGTAATTCTGGGTCAATTTAATATGCTTCTTCTGTTACAGGACAGAGAGGGAAAAGCTGGAATTAAGCAGAACCTCTCTCACCTCACTAAAGAAAAATGGATTGTTAAAAATCCCCTGGACAGCCAGTCCTCATTAACTTCTATCGCAGAGGTTTTTGACTTGCTTAAATGTGTTATTCAGATAAATCAAGGTATTGATCTCTCTTGGTTATAAAAAAGTGTCTTCCATGAGGAATGAGAACCAGTTTGGGAACGAGAGGTGGATATTTTTTTTTATAACCTTTTGTATGGCTGGGAAATATCTGGCCTTCCCTTGATGTTGTTGAAAAGTGTGACCATAAATGTGGATTAATTATCTGAGGAGTGATTTAACGATAATTTAGATTTGTCAGTTTTTTCATATTATACTTTATGTGTTTTAACTTGCTCACTTAAAACTTGCCACCTTTAAGGTAAATCTTAAAGATGACAGCACCATTCAAACTTGGATTTATGATTATTTTTTACCAATCGACAAGTCCTATTAATTCACTAGAACTTGCCTAAGGATATAATCAACAATTTAAAGAGCAGTTTATACATAAAACTCACATACCAGATATCCAGACATATCCTAACCAAACTGTTCAACACAAACATGTAGCATATGTTGGGCATCTGCAGTTATTCAATACTTAAATTAAACTATCAAAGTCCTTATTAATGTATATGGTACTTCCAATGGTCTGTGCCTCAGGCATTGTTATCAATAAGAATATTTTTTGGTTTTGTCGGTAAAAAACCCCAGTTCAAAGCACCAAAAATAAGAAAAAAAAAAAAAGACCAAATCAGAATAGTCTGTGAATTTGTGAATATGTGATTTGTAAATCTTTTCTCATGATATCCCATTGGAAATTTGAGGGAAGAAATGCATATGTAGACTTAGTCAATAAACTCTTGCAATGTCATTCTACACTCAACAAGAGAAGTTTTTACTGCTAATACTAAATGGAAAAAGGGAACTATAATCCTGAAGAGAAGTCCAAGAAATCCTGGGAACCTCAGAGGAAACAATCTGCTCCCTTGCTGGATTCAGCAGAGCACTCTGGACTCTGCAGCTCCTTCCAAGGTTTCCCTCAGTAACCCCCTGTTCTGCATCCCCAATGCATGGAACATCTGAAGAGACAACTCTATCTTATTCCCTATGGACACAACCCTCAGTTATTCCCCATGTTCACATGCCACCAGGCCCCCAAGTGACACAAATCATGTCAAAGCCATCACACACACTTAGGTTTCAATTTGCTCAGCAGTCCCCAGATTCCCAAGTTGCTTATTTTCCATATTGAGCCCACAGTGTTCCAGGCAGGCAAATTGGGAGGAAAAGTTCTTTATGGTGGTGTCGTTACACTCAGGTTCTGTCTTTACACCTCCTGCAGATGTAACAGCATTGTAGAAACTTCTCTTGCTCTGTCAGTCCCAAGAATATTTTCTTTCAGCAGACCCCTTATGAAGAAACTCTGCACTCATGCTGCAGCAGCAGAAGGTCATGGGGAAGGACTGAAGTTGGCCATTATGTGGAACCATGGAGTGGGTTTCTGTCTGAGAAGACCAATGGAAAAACTATGGAAAGCTAAACATTACTTTGAGAAGCCAGACTCAGGCTGAGGCTTCTGTCAACAGAACAGTGCTTAATTCAAAAAGAGAAGGTGAAGATTTACCTTTAGAGAAAGGACTCAGCCAACTCGGGCTGTGAGATACTCTTTTGCTTTTTAAGATGATTTTCACAAGAAGTTTGGATGGCCAATGACCACGGAATGCTTCAGTGTCCACAGACTCCTGCCAGCAAGGCAGAGCTGAGTGTCCAACAGAAGTCCTGGGGCCACCTCATCAAGGGATTCTCAACACACCTCTGGTTCATCCCACTTCCAAACAAAGACCTGGTGGCATCACCCAAGACATAATCCTCCCAGACCTCTCCAGGCACAGATAGGCCTCTTCCAAAGCCCAAGAGATGGCTTTGGTGAGTACGTTCTTGTCAAGGGAACAAGAATGAGAAGCATGTAGATTTTGCCGAAGGACCAGATTGTGTGGCACTCTGGGCATGACAACTGCAGCAACAGCATGTTCCCTTTTGTCCTAAAACTTCCCATGATCATTTCGGGAATTGATGTCCCCACCCAACTTGCTTGGGACCATTAACTACTTAAAACCTCAGTAGTCCCTCTTTGCATATTGATGTGGTGTAATGTCTTCTGCCCTCCTAATCATGCAAATGAATTGCATGGTTGTTTTGTTTTTTGGTTTTTTTTTTTTCCTTTTCTACAGATATATAGAAAGGAGAGACATTGATACAGGACACTTTCATCATTCAAATTCCAAACAAATTCAACTTGCTCAAGTGGACCAAAAGCAGATAATCTAGCAGAGAAACATCAAGAAAACTAGAGGACTGAAATAAGAAACTGCATCCAAAAGGACTTTGGGAATCCACCTAGTAAAGTCAGCTGACAACAGCCTGGATCTATCAGAAGTTCTTGGCCTACAGATGTAGGACAAAAAAAGCCAGAAAAGAAATGTATAAGTGCTGGACAGTCCCAGAGATACTACCTGCAGCCATAGTGGCAGGGGACAAAGCTCCATGACCCTGCAGGAATTTTGTTCACTGAAACATTTTCCAATATTTTGGGTTGTGTCTCCAACCACGACAAAAGATGGGAATAGTCATCTCCTCTTCCAATGACTGTGATGTGTGAGGAAAACATGTATTTCTCTGCAACAAGCCATGTGACTGCTGCTTTTTTTCCCTCAACGATGTAATACCTCTACAACTATAATAATTATTTGTTCTTAATATTCTCATATTAGGCAATTGACCAACATTTACTGTTTACAAAAAAAAAAAAATGTGTTTCAGTGTTAAAAGTGTGTGCAGTTCCTTAACTCTTTATGTTTTTCTGGGCCTTTCTGAATTTTCATACCATTTGAACCTCTTTGCTAACTAGAAAACAGATTAGAAACTGACTTATTTCAGTGGACAAGAGAAATTACTGCTGTTAACAATCTGTTCTAGAAATATACACATATATCTCTACATATTTTTACATCTTACATTTTTTTTTTTAATTTCATGTTATGAGGATAGCTCTTAATCACTGCAAAACTTGAGTAATGAAAGCAGAAAGGGGTTTTAGACTTTCAGGAGTTTGTCCTCTTTAAGTGGTCCTCAGTCTTTCACAAATGAACTTTCATCTTTTTTTTTCCTCTTTGCTTCTGCTCCACTCCTTCACTTTTTTTTCCCCAAACATTACTGACTTCCCCTTAGGCTTCCCCTGGCTCCCAAAACTGCCTTTTCAAAGGACAATTCCCTCCACTGTGTCAGCTCTGATTGTGCTGGTTAATTCATCCGTGCTCTGCATCACTCATAGTTAATCTGGAATATGGCAAATTTAGCTCTTTCAGACTTGAAGGCTACACTTTTTCAGATTTTATGTAATGTAGGGTAGGTAGCACTATGCCACTCCAGAGCTTTTAACTTGCAACAATAATAGCACACACTGGAACTCTACAGAATACAAGAGAATGAGAAATTCCCACACTGCTTCTTAATTTCTTTCTTGAAACATTGATATAGTAGTATATAGACTGATACCTTATTGCCTGCTGTCATAAAAAGTCAGTCTTGCAAAACAAATCATCTCCTTTCCCTATTTACAAAATTTCTTCTCCTCCACCCCCCTCTTCCAACTGCCAAGCTAAGAGCAATATTGTATTTTTTTTTCAATGTAAATTATTTATTCTTGGACAATAGTCAAGCGGGATGTTGCAAGTAGATACCACTTTTTTAAAACAGGCTGAACCTTCCAACAGCAGAAATCAAAATTAAATCATAAGAATCACTGTCAAACTGTTCATATTGTCTATTCTTCCCTTTGTCTTCACTCACCCTTTAGAGGAAAAGTTCTTCATAAAATGGCTTATCTAATACACATCCAATTATTTCTTAAATAGTGTTCTGGAGTGTATTTCGTGATGGGTTGTGGTTAGTGTTTTAATTAAAATTTTGCAGGGTATCTGTATGAAAATATAGCCAGTGAAACAGACATCCTTGTTCTATGGGAGGTGATTGACAGCAGGGAACAGATTGACTTGGCATGTTAGTAAGACTCATTAATCTTCTTCAAGTACATACTGGGAAAACACAGAGTTCTCTCAACAAGCTGTTACCAAAACAGAGTTTCTGGTGGAACAGTGGGAAAACGAACGGTACGAGGGGAAGTTGTAAGCAAAGAGTGAGATGCTCTTGCATGATGAAGCATTGTAGTCTGGGGGGTTTGTCACTGTGACTGCTTTAATATTGAGAACAGGGTAATTAATGGATGCTTGTTAGAAGTCAATCCATTATCACTTAGGTTTGAAGTTTTGTGCTCTGAGTAAAAAGCTGGATCTTAGATGTTGACATCTTGCTACAAGTCTTGAACTAGAGATTATTTTATTAATTTTATACTGGAAAAACCCGCTGATTCTTAAACAAAAATATATACAATGTGCATTCGTATCTATGTAATGTGACAAAAGTTGGGAAACATAAGTTTCTTAGATGTAGTACAATGCAAGAAATTACAGTTTCACTTAGTACTTCTGAGATGCTTCTCAGTAGAGAGAGTTCTAACATCACTCAGATATGACATGTATTAGACAAGTTTTCATTTTTCTTATACTGAATACTTAGCAGGAAGGATTTTTTTTTTTTTAATATTAATACCTAACATTTTAACCATAGACTACATGTGGTAATTCTCCAAAATCTACCTTTATAATTTTTATTCATGTAACTATGAATATTAATACCTAATATTGTAACCACAGACTACATGTGGTAATTCTCCAAAATCTACCTTTATAATTTTTATTCATGTAACTATGAGTATATTATCTGAAAAAAACTCTTTTTAGCACAGAATTCAGAAAGTGATTCCAGCTGAGGTGTGCTGAGGTGAGACATATAATGAGGCAATTTAAGGGAGATACATACACATACACCATTATATTTATGACATGGTCCTGAAATCTATCTCTAAGGCAGATGCAACCAATGCAAAGAACTGAATTTTGCAAAGGGCTATGAATGTGCTTTTCATTCCCTCACCACATGACAGAACTCCCGAAGACAGAAAAAATGCTCAAGACCCCAGACAGCAGTGGCCACAGGGAGGAAATGAGGCCTAAGTTCTTTCCAAAAGTCTCCTTTCCACATAATAAATTAAATTTACCTCACAAGCCAAAAAGCTAAGATGATCTGAAGAGGTGATGACAAGTAGTCTGTGAACACGACATTTATTTTTTAAAGTTTTTTTTTCTTCATTGCATCTCTCTGAAAGTACCAAAGGGACTGAATTTATAGAATTCATCACTATCTCAAACATACAGCTTAGTTCTCTGTTGTTTTTTCATTTGTAATTTGAAGAGTATTTTATTATTGAAGCTGTAGATAGTACAGGCAAATTAGATGCTATCAAAAACCCCATGAAACATGAAAAGCAGCATCAGGATCTGCTTTACGTACAATATATTGCAAAAAAAGAAAATTTCTCTGATTTCTTTTAGGAGAAATTTTCATGTGCATTCAACATGCTTGCAGAGTTGGGGTTTTTTTTTTCCAATGCAGTGTCAATGGAATATTTAAACATAATGAATCTTAGCAGGCCTACAGACACACAGAGGGAAATAACAGAGACTGCAACACACTAAAGCATAGGGGATGTACATTGGAGCAAAATTGGACATCCTTAATAGGGATTTCCTGCTAGCAGCACCACTGTAATATGAATTTTTACTCAAATTTGGTTTAGTGGCCATGCTTGAGGTCTCATGCTCAGTTCTGAAATGTAAAGCTGACAGCAAGATGCAATGCAGAGCAACAGAGCACATTTCCAAGGGAGGTGTCTTCCCTGCTCCTCCTTTATTATAGTTGTCTGCAGTTCTTTACAAGTTTAGGCTCATCAATACATGTCCCTTCAAGAGGAGCAGCATGGGTATGAATTTTAGAAAGGAGAACAAGAAAGGTAATTCCAGTAATGTTCATCAATGCCTCCTTTTGGGATGTTCTGTGGTTCATTATATCCTTCACTTCCATAGACCAACAAAGTTCTTCCACCATCTGGAATCAGCAGGACTTGTATACTCATTACTTTTGAAAATTTGGTACATGGTTTCAGCTTAGCATACAAACAGCAAAACTCAGATATCTGCAAAGTGTTCTTCAGGCTTTCTCAACAGTGAGTAATGGGTGATAGCAAAGAAGCTCATAAATAAGTCTGCTTAGAATTTTTTTGACAAAATGCACAGTCTAATTGATCCTAAACCTTCACAGAGATGTATACATAAAGTTTTCATTAAATAAGTTTTAGGAGGAGTTAAAAATAAACAAACAGCAAGGACCAAAACTGTTCAGTTTACAGACAATGGAAGAGTAAAGTACAGTTCATAGCTGCTCACAAGTGTCTATATGGACACTTCTAGTTTATGGCATCTTAGTAGAGAACTGATCCTTGTGTTGCTGTCATCACATCTGTGTTAAAGGGCTGGAAAGATTGTTGAGCCTGGGAAAGAGACTTAACTGTGACCTGAAGGCAACCTGCAAGAAAGGTGGAGAAAGACTATTTACAAGAGCGTGAAGTGACAGGACAAGGGGGAACGGATTCAAACTGAAAGAGAGTAGATTTAGGTTGGATATTATGACAAAATCCTTTTCTGTGAGGGACGTGAGGCCCTGGCACATGTTGCCCAGATAAGTTGTGGCTGCCCCATCCCTGGAGATGTTCAAGGCCTGGTTGGATGGGGCTTGGAGCAACCTGGGATAGTGGAAGGTGTCCATGACAGGGGGAACTAGACAATGCTTAACATCCTTTCCAACCCAGGCCATGCTGTGATTCTTAAGTGAAAATTCAAGTTTTGGTCTCCATTTGGACTGATCCAGAAGGAGTTTTTTTCTTCATCTCATACCAATGCCTAATCCTCTATGCTACACTACATCAAAATCAGAGAAGCTGTTAAGAACCTGGCCTTTTAAGAACCTGCCCATCAGGGCAGTTTTACCACAGTTAGACAGTAAAACCCTGTTGTCTGTATCTTCTCTGTCCTATGCTTTTGTCCAGCCATAAGTCCAGTGTTCATCTGGCTGGGGTTTAATGTGCACCTCTCATTTCTTTATATGCTGCATGTTGCATCATCCCCTTCCTGCCTTCCCCTTTCATCCACACACTCCCTTAAATCAGATTTCTCCCTTTGGCAGATGAATGTTAGGGTTTAGACCACTACACCAAAAAGCAGAGAGCTTTAAATGCCTTGTTGGACAATATTCTGACATCTCCAAACCACAGACTACACCAGACAAGTTTCCTTTGAAGTAAAACATCCAGAGCTAGATATTGATGTATGTCCACAGATTAAGAATTCTGGGGAACTTTCCCCAACACTCCATCATATGCACCCAAATAATAAAGGATGGCAATGGTGTTGAGACAAACAGGTTCAGTCAAGTTTGATAAAGCCTAAACTGGAGATGGAAAAAACTCTGGAAATTTCTGTCTTCATCATCCAGTGACATTTGAGGAACCAAAAACGGTCTGTGCTTCTGAAATCAGAAGCTTTATGTGAAAATGTTTAAGGAAGAATTTCTCTTGTAACTTAGTTCAGCTTTTGCCATTTGCCGTTTCTTGAGAAATTTCTGTCCAAGATTTCAGACCATTCTTTGTCCTTACTCTCCCCTCACCTCCCTGATCTTCTGTACACCCTGTGAATCACAGATGGGAGCACTCAAAACAAGCCAAATGTCTGTGTCAGCCCTTTCACCCACATATGCACTGAATGAAGGTGAATAAAAGAACAAATAGCTCTAATGGGGTGCCACAATAAAAGCCTTATAAACCTAAGGGTGATGTCCATCACAGAAAGAAGCTTTTAAATGATGACTAAAAGCATTTCAGAACCTGAGATAAATGTGGATATGCCAGCAAAAGAGATGCATTATTTAGGCATCACTCCAAGAAAGGTAAATGTAAAGCTTTAGGCACAAGAATTGTAGCTCCAACCCTTCAGGACAGGGTTTGAACTCCTACCAATCAGTGAAAGAAGCATTAAAACCAATTAAAAATAATATTCTTTTATAGGGCACCTGGTGCTGTTAATTGAGCCAAAATAGCTTCAGCAGCACCAAAAGTGCTTGTGCAAAAGCAGTTATCTGAGAAACTGCTGCTGAGTTCTTATACCACTTTCACAGACAGGCAGTAGAGGCTGTTATGCTCATGCAGAAAGTGCACAGTAATGGTTTAGTTATTACCAAATAATTCCTGTATTGCTAATTACATAGAGCATTTTGAATAAATTATTCATATGCAGTTTAACCTTTTTAAAACAAATGTTTTTAATCTGTTTTTAATCTGCTGTAGGCAGCCCTTATTTTGTTCAAGTGCGTGCTCCCAGAGTAAATAGTACTGATGCTGGTAACTATCGTGGGGCTATTTTGGGGGAGAGATACTTCAAATATCCATTTCTTCCCTATGTGTGGGTGCCTGGCTATGCTAAATTGTAGCACAGAATATGCAGTAAGTAGGTTCAGCAATAAAACTGACTGTAAATTAATCGAATGTTGTCTTTGTCACAATGATGGATCATGTACAGTCAAAGATCTGACACCTTACAAGATAGGAGGGACTATTTCTCCTCCTTACTTGCTCTATTTTTCAAAATTCATATGGCAATTCACCTAGAAAATCTCAGAATTGTTGGTTGGTAGACTTGGCAAGTCTGTTTTCACCTGACATTTGAATTGCAGTTGAGGCATTATGAAAAGCTGCCTAACTGTCTAGGTGCTAAGCACCTTTGCAATGCAGTGTAAATTATTTTAATACCAATGATTTATATGTGTTTTCCTTAGTCTTCTGAGTTTTGCTAAGATTAGACTTTCAGTTATTATTTATTTTCACATCTCTGCAAATATAAAAAGTGAATTATTCATTTCTGTGTCATAGCCTCATATGGTTGGGAGGGATCTCAGAGGCTATCTCATCTATCCCCTGCCCTGAGAGGCATCAACAGCAGATGTATTAGTCCTGACAGATGCTTGTTTAAGGTCTTCTCATAGATTTGCAGAGATGGAGTCATCACAGTGTCCCAGACAGTCTGCTCAATGTTTCCCTACCCACAGCTGAAATGAGGGTTTGTTTAGGTTTTTTATCCCCAAATGTCTTTGCTTTGACTGAAACTCATTTCTAATACTTTCCAGCACTGGCCTGAGGAATAGAATCCTCACCTTCACACTGGAGCAGTAATTTTGGTATCTGAAGACCACTACTGCTCCCACAAAAGGTTTTTAGTTTCTTTCATGCATTTGTCATAAGCCATATTTCCTTATTCTTCCAAAGGTTCTCTAGCTTGACTCAGCCCCATGTACAAAATGTGATATTTCATCTTCAGTGAAATTTCATTCCAGTCTCTGTGAAGTGGCTGACTACAGCAAAGTCACCATAGGCTCCCTTTATACCCACCAGAAAGCTCATCACCTTCTTAAAATCAGCAGCACTCCAGGCACAAATGGTTTCAGAGCCCCATCCAGCCTGGCCTTGAGCAATTCCACGGATGGGGCATCCACAGCTTCTCTGGGAAATCTGCGCCTCATCACCCCGTGCAGCACTGGCCCATTTTGAGAGCAAATCAGTTTATTTTTCCATGGAAAAGCTACACAATCAGTTATTCTTCATGCTAAACATACAGGTAAAGATGTCAATTATTCCTGAGGTGTTGTATATTCCATATTTTTATGTCAATCTAAATTAATGTGGGAGTTAAAATAAATGTAGTTCTGGTCCATCTGCCTTTGAATGCATATAAATGTAACTCTTATCTTCCCTGAACTCTGAATACATTTATTCTTCAGAACTCCAGGCTTCACTCCAGTGTCTGTGCTTCACAGTTTGGTGCCATAAAACACTTCTACAAAAAAGTGGTGGTTTGCAGAAAATCCATGGGGATCAGGATGCCTAAGGACCCAGCCAAGACCATTCACTGATTTCAGTCTTAGACAAATCTCTTTCTTTGTTTCCCTTTTTATCACTGTCCTTTCAGATCTCTGGGACAAAGAATATCTCTGTCTTTGTGTTTCAGTCTCTGCTGGGATTTCTGAGTGCTATTGGAAACCAATTAATAATAATAATATATTAAACTTATAATAAACCTGACATTTACAGAAAGGAAAGCTACTAATTTTTATTTCTGAGTACGTTAGATACAAGGCCAAATATATCCTATACCAGGAATACTTTTGTATCAGAGGGAGAATTTCTGGCCCATTGAAGAAAAAGTGAGTTTTGCAGGCACAGTTTTAACTGCAATCTATTATTAAACTCAAAAAGAGCAAGGTGTGATGGCAGGGTGCAATGTACCAGGTTTTTTATCAGATAACTGTAGAATTAGACACGGAGGGGACTCTTCTTAGGTTTTAGAGGATTTTCTTATGGATTGTTCCTCTGGCTGGTTTTCCAATACAGTACCCATTTCTGACAAGTTTAGAGTTCACATTGTATCATTTCTTGTGTCTACCTTTGCAGCTCAGAAGCATTTTCTGATATTCTGTTTACAGTTTTCTCTATTCATAGAAATGTCCCTTTAGAGCTTCATTTTAAGGGCTTATCTATTTCATAGGAACTAACGCACTTTTCATTTTCTAGTATTTGGTATTAAACGCAGATAGCAATCTTTGACTTTTTTTGTGGAAAAGGTTATTATTTTTCTTTTTACCACATAGATGTCTGTAAGTAAAATGTAAAATTATCTCTGCTCTTCTCTTGTAGAATTGCAGACACATAGTGCTTGACTGCAAAGCTCTGTAATTTTCATGTTGTTTTTTTTTTTTTTTTTAATACCCTGCATTTAAAGTTTCACATCTGCAGATCTGAAGAGGAGGATGTAAAATAAAAAGCGCACAATGTTCTCAAGAAAACAAAAGAGGAGTGGGTGGCTTTAGATAAAATGATTGCCTTGTACCTCTGACATTTTATTTTGTTTGGTGTGCATAAGGCTCTGAAGGAAAAAGTCCATTCAGGAGGGACACCTGCACTCTCCATTTGCCCAGAACCATGGGATACAGGTTGGGCTCTGGCTGAAGGAAGAATTCAGAAAGATTCAGGCAGAAATGAGCGTTCAGTGTTAAGCAGAGGGTGCTGCATTCTGGAATGGATGTTAAACGACGTGTCAGGCAGCTCTATAGCAGACCCTCTAAAATGAAAAGATACCATTGCCTCCATGTCCTACTTGCTTATTTGCACTGAAGCATCAGTGACAAAATATAGATTGTTTCTCTGATTCTATCCAAAGCAAGGCTTTGATTATCCTCAGCTGCCAGGCAGACTAAGCCCCAGGTCTTATCACAAGACAGACTTTAACTCAAGACATAGTTTACACAGAATTTGTGGTCAAAACATTTATAGCTGTGCTGGGCATATGCAGAATCATAAATAGAACCCAAGATATTTTTTAAGTAAGAGGGATTTTTTTTCTTATTTCTTGTATTTCTTTTTTCAATGCAAAATTTGAAAGGCACCTTTGTCTACACAAATTACAAGGGTTTCTCAGGGAAGAGGAGGGTATATCTGTGTAGAAATGAGGAATTATAAGATTTCACTATAGTAAGCCTAAAGGGAATAATTTTTTTTTTTTCTTACAGGTCAGTGAAAACAAGGTTAGCCGAACTTCTCATTGAATAACCAAAAACCAATATACTATACATCCATGTAAAACTTGTCTGATTCAATATTTGCTTTAATTAGGCTTGCTGCAGCAGCTAGTGATCCCTTTAGAGAGCCAGCATTTCAGGTTAGGAGTCCACTGAACGACTTGACATGCCAATTTAAAAAAAATCCCTCCCCCACCTTACTCACTTTTTCTTGTTAAAAAAAAAATAAAAAAGACAAATTTTAAGCATTAGAATCATACTTTCATCATTAAATAATGAAAAATATTTCAAAGCATGGCATTCCATAGTCTTGCATAAGGCTAATCTAAGGGACAGAGAGGTTATACAATTTAATCTGGGTAATGTGACATATTAAAGGGAGGGTCAGGACTGGAACATAAGAGGTTTGCTTTTTTTTATCCTGGGAATATACATAATTATCATCTTATACTTAATAATAGCATGAGAACAATCTGCTGCTCCTATTATTTTTTAATATGATTCCAAATGGGTGGTGTTAAGGACAATTTAGACAAAAGTCAATGCTTCCAATTTGTGGGAAAATCTTTATTCTTTTGGAAAAAAAAAAAAAAAGACTGAATCTGTCTGAAAATGTTTTATGCCAGAATTTTCTGCAGAGTAGAAGCTCTCAAGAGGCATTGAAATTGGCAGCCTGGCTACATGCATTTCTACAAGGATATGGGATTTACAGGACTGCAGCAGAGATTTCATAAAGTCCCTGGTTTTAGGGCAAATCACCCAGGAAGACTCGCCCCGGAGCGAGGGCCTCATATCTCCACAGTGTCTGGCTTTAAGTGCTATCCTGCCTCACAGCTAAACCAGCACCACAGGAGCCTCACAGGGGGCTGCATCTGGACTGACACATCTAATTTCTTTTTTTTTTTTTTTAACTTTGTCCAAAATATTTCCAATCACTACTAGTGTGAAGCGTAGTAAAAATCCCCTTCCTCCTCCTTGGTTTTAAGATGACAGAATAAGCATCAAAAACTTCTATTAAACAACCTTAAAATGGTTCTTTTTCCCTCAGAGCCTAATAAAATAGCCTTCAGGTGTTAGAGGTTTAAATGAGAAATAAACTTCACCACACTGGGTGTTTTTAGGCTCTTTTTGGATCGTTGATACTCTAAGACTTTTAACATTCCTAGTTTCATCTCCAAGCAGCAAAGGGTAAAACCAATGGATGCAGGTTTCTAATGTTTCCAAAGCATTCCCCAGGTATTAAATGTACTAGTAGGTAATTTCTATTTCTTTTTGGGTAAAGATTCTGCTTTGAAATTAAAATGCTTACTCCTCTAGATATGTAGACGTTTACAGAAGTCTGACATTGAAAAATATCTTTTGGGCACACTGATCTTTGCATTCCACTTTCTAAACCCTCCCTGTCAGAAATGTTGAAGGAATGGACTCTACTGGTGGTCTCTGCCAAATAAAATGCCACATTGTTTGCTAATTATTTGCCACTATTGATGAACATAAGAATCCAGGCAAGGCAACAGAACTAGAAAAAAACCTGTGAAAGATATGAAAAAGAGAAAGTAAAAGAAAACCTGAATAAAAGCCAAAGGTGTAGAAAACACTGAATTGAAAAGACTAAAGAAAAAAGTGAAATAAGTCAATGGAAACAAACAGAGAGAACAGCTCAAAACAAGAAAAGAAATAATGATGCTGCTTCTTTCAGTGTATTTAAGGAATGTTAAACCTAAAGTGGAAAAGTTCAGGAAAAAAAATTTGAATACAGAAAAAGACACCATAAAATGATGAAGAAAAATAAAACCCAGAAACGGTATAATAATTCCAAGCATCTTATTTACAGGGAAGTGTTGTAAATATACCTTCCATATGCTTATAAATATTAATGTTACATATTAAACATACAATAAAAAAGCAAGCAAAAGAAAGAATCCAGCTTTAATATGATTGTGATTTTCTAAGCTGTGACACTCTTTAGCATTGACATAATACACCAGGAATTTAACTGAGCATGAAACTTAAGTATATGCTGAAATTTAAGCATTTCAAGGATCCTATTCACTGCTGCAGCTGATTAAAGCAAGTAGATGCTTAAATGTGTTGCTGGATTAGGATTTCTGGGGACAGGTTAACTTGCAGTGCCTACAAAAGAAGATAATATTTTAAATAACATTGATTTCTCTTATTCAAAGACTTTTTGTGACAGCAGAGGTTTCTATGCAAATATTTGGGATCTCTTTTCAGTTGAATCTCAGCACCACACACTGAAAATTAATGAGGATGGGAGTTTGAATTGAAGGGATGGGGTTTGGAAAGTGGAAAGCAAAATTGCACATGCACAGGATTATTATTTCAGTACATCCACTAATTCATCATAAGAAACAAGGTGATAGCAAATATCAGATTTCCTAGTCTGTGTTCTTGTTTGGTAGCAGATATCTTCTTAAATCCTGCTTATATTATGACTTCTTTGACACAGCACTCAGATAGGGGTAGATCAGCAGCATCAGTGCCAAATTGCATAATTAATCTAAGGTGACCTGAGTAATTCAGCTAAATGAGGCATGATCTGAATATGACAAGGTAGAAGGCATGCAGAGAAAGGGAGCAGAGCTTGAAAGGAGAGGGTCTCAGCTCAAAACAAGGCACAGAGATTCAGGTTCACTATTTCCCTGCACTTTTTATATTTATTTGCATCTCTGTACGAAGTGGATGCCACACTCCACAAAGGAACAAGTAAATGAAAATGCATCTCCGTGGTGCTGTTCAATGGGAAAGTAGGACAGGGCTGTAATTTAACACATGGGACAAGGCTCTGCTGAAAAGCACCAAAAAACCCTGCACTTTAGCAGTATTATCTCTGCTCTCTCAGATCTCTTCACTGTAACTTCAAGCCTGACTCTCACAATTTGTATAAAGATGACAGTCAATTGGATTTCCCTTTCAACAGCTCTAATAGCTCATTATCTTTTTTTTTTCTGTCTGATTCATTTGTGTCTTTCCATGGTACATTTTCTCCAGCTGAAAAGCCTGTATAAGATTTTCTTACCCCATCATGGGCACCTCCAGCCCATGTTTCACCAGAATAATTCAATATACTTCAGCTCTACCAGGGCTGCTTTTGCACCATATCTCAGATTTCTGAAGTGAGCCGAGTTTTGAAAAAATATTTTTTTTTTAATTACACAAATTAAATTACAGTTCTGCAGATGTGTAAAAAGAAATGTGACACATAGGAAAGAATAAGGAGCTTGGAGCATAGCATTTCATGTAAACTGGTAAAAAAAAAGAAAAATATCTTCAAGATCTTGTGAAACCTCAGCTAAGGAGGGTGAAGTATCAACCAAATGGCAAAAGAAAAAGCAGTGTTGAGTGACAACTAACTTTACCCAGTTATAGGCAGAGTTTAGTGAGCTGTCTAAAATCTGTAAAAACAAGCAGTGAAGGAGTCTGAATGGTCTAATAAATCACAGTGCCTTAATAAAATATCATTTATCCTTCTACTGATGCAATGTTCAGAAGAATGAATAATTCCTCAGGTTTTTCTGTAACAGGAGCAGGCATGTGCTCAGGCACCAACATTATGTACCTTTGATGATGCTGGGACATCTTTCAGGCAATTGTCTGCGTTTATACCACTGCTATTAGGATCACAGTTTAGTTCAGAGCAATTTAAATGTATCCTTCTCTATTTCTTACATGTCCCCAATAAATCTTATCTGCTGGCTTTGTGGAGGAGGGGGTGGCAGAGCAGATTGTTGTAAAAGGTGTTTGCTTTACGAGCCAAGGTAAAATTTACAAGATACATTTCCATCCAGCTGCTGGAAACGTGCCTTTTTTCATATGCAATTCAGTCAGTCCTCTTTACAATTTCTTTCTATTTTATTATTTTATGAAGAGAGCTCTTGCAGTCCATTATAGGCTGCTACCAGAATCAATTAAACATGGCACAGTAAAACCGCAGAACAAAGGACAGAAGCTTTGCAGGATACAGTATGTTCAGTTAATTAGTCCATTACGAATTAGTGGCAATTAAGATTGAAATCTTTTTCATTGATTTGTGCTAGTTAATCTGTGATTGAGCCAGCAGATGAATCGCATAAAATGACAAAAAGAAGGAGGAGTGAAACAAGTTCAGAATCCATAGTGGACATTTCTGAAGCCCAAGAATTGAAGCAGAGGCAGGGAATGGCTGGGGCAGAGAATATGATTAACTCTTAATTACAGATATTTGGTGTGTAGGACAGGAGGAGCCCTGGTCAGATACTGTGTCGTTCTGGTGGAACTTTGCTCTGGAGATCATGAGGGGCACCTCCTGCAAATACTCAGAGGGAGCATCTGGATTTTACAGTGCACTTTTCTATGTGGTATTTAAATGCCTCCAAGACAGCTGCGATGGAGCCAGCTCATCTGGAATTTGAATCTAGGAATTTTTGCTTTCAAAGTGAAAATCAGATGCCTCAGTTACTGAGCTGGAAAGAAGGAGACAACAAAACCTAAGTTAGAAAAGTTTGTTAGAGTGTGGAAGTGCATTGTTTCCTATCAGAAATACACTGTTTCTGAGCCTAATTTTCTCTGACCATCTCACAGAACTCCCAGTTACACAGATCCTGAAGAGAATTTTTTCACCATATATTTCCTTTTCGTGGACTACATTTTATTCAACTCTCCCAGTCCACCTCCTGAGCTGGTCAGAAAGCAAGGTCACAAAGTAGCACATAAAAATAGGTGAACAAAGGCAGTCCTCAAGACAATGTTTGTACACATAATAAAATGCCATTATGGCATAGTAGGCTTTTTGTGTACTGTGAAATGCTTTCATTGCAAAGGGAATTGCAACATTTCCAAATCCTGGGATGCCCCCAGATTTACTGTCTCTGAAAAGACGCAGATGCCATTGGAAGGAAAAAAAAAATTAAAAAAATTTTTAAAAGGTAAAAAATACCTTTATATTTAAAGTATTTTTAAGTCACTTAAAATATACCATCTTTATGAATGCATGAGGAAGCAGACTACCCGATAAACTGATACTTGGACCTCAAGAGCTATGAGTCAGTCAGAAGTTGTTACTGTCTATTGGCCATTTTGGAAAGTAAGTTAAATAGTCCACATCCCTGTGGGCAGAACAACATCCCAGGAACGAAGGTATACGCTCTGCTGTTATTCCTGCTACCACTCTCAATGCTCAGTGATGGAAATGACCTTAATTTTCTTCTGCTGAGGCCATGTCTTTCTGTGCAGGCTGAGCTGCTATGACAAGCCAGCATGGGTAACTTGGTGAGACACACGTGGCTTGAAGAGCACAGCAAGGATTTGACACACCAAAAGCCAGCAGCGTGCCTGCTTCTACCATCAGTAATGTCAGACAAAACAGAATCCCGTTTTCTGCATGTACAGTGCATTTACAGCTGGATGTTCGTGAAAGAGATTCCGTGTAAATTCCATATGAATTATGGACTCACAGAATCAGAGAATGGTTTGGGTTGGACGAAACCTTAAAGACCATTGAATTCCAACCCCCTGACATGGGCAGGGATACCTCCCACTATCTCAGGCTGCTCAAATCCCAAACCAGCCTGGCCTTGAACATTACCAGGGATGGGGCATCCACAGCTTCTCTGGCCAATCTCTTCCAGGGCCTCACCACCCTCACAGTAAGGTATTTCTTCCTGATATCTAACCTAAACCTGCTCTCTTTCTGTTTAAAGCTATTCCCCCTTGTCCTATCATTACATGCCCCCACAAAAAGTTTCCTTCAATCTTTCTTGCACAAGGTGGTTAATAAGTCTTTTTAACAGTTGTTTTTTTTTTTTTTAACATAAACTCTCTGAAACTAGCAGTGTGGGCATCACAAAAAGTTTTCTCCAATCTTTCTTGCACAAGTAGGTTAATAAGCCTTTTTAACAGGGTTGTTTTTTTTTTCAAACTTGAAAAACTCTCTGAAACTAGCAGTGTGGGCATAACACAGGCACAAGGGTAGGACAGCTCAGATAGATCTGTTAGAGCCTGAATGCCCAGACCCTCCTGGAGCTGCTGAGTTATGTAACTGCATCTCCATGCACACATTTTGGAGCACAGATGTAGTAAAAGCCTCACTCCCCCGTTAACATTTTAAGCGCAAAGAGCAGAGGAGCCTCCCTGAAAAAGCAACATACAAGCACAGTGAGCTGCCCTGAGCTGATTTATTACTGCTCCATTATGCCTCTGCAGAGATGCTTCTTTTTAGGTTAGTTTTTCATAACTCATAATAATTCTTGTGTACAGTTAAACCTACTACACATGCACCTCTCTGTTTTTGGGTACACAGTCACACCCCTGTATATTCATATATAAGTCAGCACAGAGATACTTATGAGATCTAAGTGGTATGGCACCCTAGATGACAATAAATTCTTGTACATTCAATAAGGAACACTTGCTTTTATACACTTACTTTATATACTTATATATTTTTTAGAACATAACTGCAATTGCAGAATATATTTTAGCATTAGTAAAGTGACATTTTGCAGTTACACTATAAAACTCAGAGTAACATGTAGGATTTTGGACATTTTCAGCAGAGACTTTTCCATACACTGCATGTTGCTGCCTGCTCCCAAGCTTACAATCCCCACCAGGTACATTCCAGGCTCCTACCAGACCTGCCATAGCCAAATGGATGTGACTGAACTCTTCCTTTTTTTCCAAAAAAACCCACCAGCATTTAAAAGATGCAAATAAGCATCTCATTTCATTTGGAATTACAGAGCTTCACAACCCTGGGAAGGCAGGCAGAATTCAGCTCAGATCAAGACTTCTAAATGCCAAAATCTACAAGTCAGACTGTAGCTGGGTGCCTCAGCTTCCACTCTAGTCTTTGGAGATGTGGGATGCAACCTCAGTGCTCACAAATAGGACATTTTCTGGTGCTATTTGGGAAGGACTCAGTCATCCAGCATATCCTCCAGACACTGTTCCAGAAAGCTCCAGGGATCATATATTTTGTCTTATGTATACCAGTCTCCTGGCACAACTCAGATCCTCAAGGATGCATCAGGTGGCACTAGAAACCTATTTTTAAGGAACTTAGTCTTTGTCTACTGTCAGGTAAACTGAATTTCTCCCCAGATTCTTTCAACTGTATTGATTAAGGGATCACCAAATTGTAAAAAAAGTTGTAAAATCAACTCTACAAGTTAAATTATCTAAATATAGCATTTTTAAAATTTTTTAATGAGGGATTCCCTTATGTCAAAGTGAGTTAAATACATTTTTCTTGGACCTACCAACATGGGCAACTCAAGCAGATGAGAAATTGTCTCATTAGTTTACTTAGAATTCAGGCAGCAGATGGCCCACAAATAACTGTGCATGATATTTCTAGTCTGGTCAAAAAGAAGAAATACAAGTTGTTCAGAAATCACCTCAGCAAAATAACTTTTCACAAGGAATGGCATTTAGACAGTCATTGAAGTACAGCACCCCAGAATATAAGTTCTACCCACAACCCAATTTAGTTTTCTACAGCTTGGTTTGAATCTTGCCCTGCTTGCCCATATAATCCCCATGTTTGTGGTGTTACAACTAAATACCAGAAGATTTGCATCACCCCCAAAGATTTTCTATTTGCTGATTGCATAAGTTAAATCAAACACATAGAGTGTGTGAAAGTGCAATACTTATCATTTTATGTCTTTTTCATGAAAAATTACTAGGAGACAATTATTTCCCTAAGTTTTGCTTTTAGAAATTTGTGACAAAACAATTACAGAAAAATAATGACTTTCCCAGTGTCTGAAAATATATGAAAAATAATGTCTGTCCCAGTGCAATAGCTACAGATCCCTGTCTTCTCAATGAGAGCCCTGTGCCTGTCTTTTTTCATTTCTCTAGAGGTAGCTGATCATTCTGCAGCAGGAAAAGCAGCTGAACATTTTTAAGTCTTCTCACTATAAACCTCTGAAATCTTATTCTGAAGCATCTGAGGGTCATTTTAATTGCAGTCACTCACTCCCTAGCACAACAACCCTAGGAGTGCACGTGGATTATTGGATCATTCCTTCAAACTCTGACTGGAGCTCCCCAAAAGTGCTTGTTGTCTGAAAAGTGACAGCAAAATGACATTGTAGGTTCCTATATATCTTTTCCCGATGGACTCCAGATCCAATTTTCTCTGCTCATGAGTGAAAAGAGTCTTATTTTCTCTTCCCCCTCTTGCCAACACAGACTGCAATCTGAAAACCAAGCAGGGTTCTTCTTACTTCTTGCCTCATTACCAGCAATAAAGATCCTGCAAGCAGAATTTTACCTTTTAATGATGAAAATACATTCTAATTTGGTCTTCACTTTTGATTTTATTCCTCTAATCATATCAAGACTTTTTCCTGTCAACAGGATAAACATAGGAAGGGCCAATATCTGAATAGGAAGAGGTCACTTTTATGAAGCCATGTGTCAAAATAAAACAGCATTTCACAGAGACTTGTTAATGTGTCAAGGGAGAATTGATATGTGGAAAATATTAAAGCTTGGGTTTGAATTTCTTGGCTTGAAATATCAATTTAAAATAGAATCAGAACTGGACTCTAATGCCAGCAAGGAGTCACACTGCTTTGTGAGAATACAAGGAAAGAAAAATCTAGAAGAAAAAAAATTATGAACGCAAGAGAGTACAATGTTTGGCTTTAGACCCTTGACAGCCTCATTTTTATTGAACCAGTCATAATTTTTTCCCCTATTTTTCAATGAACTAGTGTGGAGAGAAAATGCTTCCTTTAGGGCAGTGTGAGGTAGTCAACCAGGATCACTCTAATGGGATTGCAAGTGACATTTCACTGGCCCTCATTCCAGGTAGATGTTTCTGCATCAGCAGGTTCTTTTCAGTGCCTCTCTCATATCTCAAAGAGCCAAGAAGCTGTTTCCAGCAATTACCTTGACTATATCTGACCAGGCCAAACTGTAATCAGTTCATATTACTCTGTCATTTTGAAACTAGAGGTGGGAGAAAGTTGGATTTGAAAATGGTAGCAAGAAGAATGTAAAAATTAATATATGATATTATTATTAGCAATAAAATATCAGCCAAATAGAGTGATCATAAAATAGTCACGAACTGAAATCAAGGGGTGTGAAACACATCCTCTAATCTTCTTGCTTCACATCACACCATTGTATTTTCTGGTAGATTGCGCTTTGTGTTCCTGCAGTTGCAGGACTTATTTTTTTTTTTTTTTTTAATGTGTATACTGCTGTTAACCTCACCAGCACTACAAAATCTCATAGTTCATTGCAAAATGTAGTGTAATGCACTTCACCATTCGGATTAGATATGGGTGATTATAACAATAATCGTGTGCATGTGCTATACATCTGTACAATCAAGCCATTCTTTTTTAAATATTAAATGGCCTCTTGGGGCAAAAAGTAGGTTAATCAAAATAATACTGTCAAGTAGAGAGTACAGACCTTTTTACAAAAGAAAATTAAGTAGAACTGGTAATTATAAGTAGTGTACAACCTTTCATTGTAGTCAATAAGAAAGTCAATTTGCTTAAAATAATGAGGTATTCTGGCATGAACAATCTGTTCATACTTTGTTCCCAAGAGCCTCCAGAGGGAATCAGAGCCCTAGCTGACATTTGATACTTTCTGTCAATTTATCAGCTCTGTGTCAGTCTGAGTTTGTAAGATGGTGGTAGAAGCATGCTTGGGGACTGATACGAAAACTGGGAAAACAGAGTAGGTTTCTAATGCCTGAGCTTATCCTTATTAAAAATAAATAAACCCCTCACATTTCCATCCACACTCCCTTCAAAATCAACTTGGGATGTTTAGATATGGTGTTAAACTAACAAGAATAACTAGGGTAGTAATAATAATAAATGTAAGCAATATTTGGGAGAGCTGAGGACATCTTAAGCTTTGGGATTTTCTAATGGAGATCTGTTTGCAAATTAATGAGTAAGGGAGAAAAGAAATTGCCTCCCATTTTCCATTTCTCTCTGAAGTTGTTTTTGTGCTGCCTTGAGCTGTCAAGTGCTCGTCTTGGTAGGACAAGATACTAGATGATGTCATTTTGGTGGCAGTTCAGAACATCTGTGAAATGATACAGATTTAAGCCCAAACTGTGAAGGATTTTGTTCCCTTCTGCTGCCTTGACTTCAGACTCGCTTGCTTTCCTTGGAGAATAGGAACAAACAGCCAGATAGGAACAAACAGCCAGATAACTGGTGAAGGCTTAGGGTCGTATGAATATGTGGTTATGGTAAGTTATCCTTCTGGTTTTTACACACTGTTCATGGCCAGCCTGGAGAGAGATTTGTGGAGCACCCCATAAATCAATGGTGCTCCATCAAAAAGCAGTCTCAGCAGGACATAGAGTGATAGGACAAGGGGGAGTGAGTTTACACTAAAAGAGGAGAAATTTAGGTTAGATATCAGGAAGAAATTCTTTACTCACGGAGTGGTGAGATACTGGAAGTCTAGAGAACAAGCTGTCCAGAGAAGCTGTGGCTGTCCTATCCCTGGAAATGTTCAAGGCCAGGTTGGATGGGGCTTTGACCAACCTTTGAGAGGCTTTGGATGGGTTGGATGCCCAGGTTGGATGGGGCTTTGAGAGAGAGTGGAAGTGTTGCTGTCCATGTCAGGAGGGTTGGAATTGGATGAACTTTAAGGTGTATTCTAACCAAACCATTCTGTGATCCTATGATTCTGTGTCTGTTAGGAGAGATATTTGTACATGTGCCACAGAGGTCACAGCTAATTAACAGTTTGTGACTAATGAGAATTCATGGTGATTCATGCTGGTATTTACTGGTTCATTAAGATATTGTGCTGCCTGTTCAACTGGTTTGTGGAATCACTCGTGTCTGAATGGAGATGATCTTCAGATCACCAAAATCAGTCTTTCATCTAAAAGAGCCATCCAGAACAACTCATTGAGCCAGGCAACCAAAGCAGGGCAGTGGCTGGTCCAAAACCTCAAATCCTGCTCAGTTATGGCCAGGTGAGAAGGGTCAATTATCCTGTGCTGTGTGGACTCATGGTGGAGACAAGACAAGGTATTGCCCCACCACCTCTCAAAATAACCCCTGAGGATGTGCCTGTGAGATCTAAATGTAACACCACATTTCTGCAGTAATGGAGATGTTCCTAGAAAAGGGGGGTTTTGTTACTGGTGATCCTTTTGACTGTGACACAACTTAGGAAAAGGCAGATACATCTCACTGAGGGCAAAAATGGGCTAAAAGAAGAGAGGAGCAGAAAACCCTGAAAGCTGAGAGGACTGCAAGGTCATCTACTCATTCTATCTGAGCCAAATGAGGAACTGAAGTGTCCTTCAAAGAAAAGCTTGTGTACATTTGCAAACAGTTCAGGGAAAAGCTACTGAAACAGAAAAAAAGTGGAGGTTTTGAGCTCCCTGTGCAGCACATCCCAAGCACAGCCAGCTCACACAGAGCCCAGGACCTACGACCTGGGGAGTTTTCTCACTTCATAACAGGAAATCCTTGCCCTCACTAGTGCTCTGCCATAATGGAAGTAAAAAGCTGCCCAATTTCTTTCGACCTCCAATGAGCTCCATGGTTTGTTTATCCTGGCAAAGGAAGTAAAAGTATTTGTTTTCCCAGGCCTCCCCACAGGCAAAGAGAGATTTGCCAGGCATTCCTGGGAATGTGCAGAGCCGTGCAGAGCCTCTGACCTTCCAGAAATCCTCCTTGAGACATCCCTTCATGAGATCACAGCCTTCCCCAGAGACATTTCTATGTTTCTCCTGGTCACAAATGTGGATGCAGTGTGTCCATTGAAATGGAAATGCTCTGCAAAGTCACAACACCGAAAAAACTTCCCTCAGGGAAGCTTTAGAAACACCTGATTCCTAGTACTGTCTAGCCTATCTGGAAGACAAATATTTGGTCCTCAAAAAGGTCTTTCATGTTTCCCAGAGTTGAATGTCATCCCTAGCAAGGCCACTAGCACTGCTTTTGATTTGGCTGAAAAATAGATATATTACAAGTTCTTTCCAAGAACACTCAGCAGCACATCAAACCAGTCTGGGGAGTCACGATAGGCAGGACAGCAGCAGCCTGCTTTAAAGGATGGAATCAAACAGTTGAAGAAGAGTTAAAGGGTAGAAAGCTTTATTAATCTCTAATGTAAATCAGAAACAAGAACTTCTATATCATGACGTTTTCCTTAAAGAAACATTTTACTCCTTTTCCAAACTGAACACTTTAGGCAGACTGTGTAAATTTCCAAACTAAAGCAAAAGAAAGAAGTACTCACTTTAATGTGTTACATTTCAGCCTGTCAGCATCCTCACACATTTTTTTTCTGGAGTGACCAAGCAGGGAAGGCATCAATCAGCAAGTTCTTACATTTCTACAAATAAGAAAATTTGGAGGGAAAAAACCATATTTCACTCTAATGTTCCTTTTAAATCTTTTCACTTAAAGAACTGGCTAACATTAACGTGTGAAGTGAGTTGCAATGGCAAACACAAAGTCCTGGTGCTGAAAATTATTCTCACTGCTTCCACTGCTCTACAGGCACCCAGAAACCTGCTGTTTAACCATCAACAACCATTAACCATCAACAACAGACACCAGAGCATCTCCTATGGAAACATGCCATCAAGCAAGGCCTAATTACACAAAATTTCTTAATTAGTTCCAGGGAGTGGCTAAAGTTTGACAGGAATTAAGGTGATAGCAGGAAATATTTCCTACATTCCCTGGTTAAGAAAGAAAAGGTCAAAACTTCTCCACTATCCACACATGTCAAACACAGACCCTGAATCCCTAAAAATGCATTGCAAGTGATGGAATTATTTTCTATGAATGGCCACAGAGTTATTTTAAGATTAAACCAATCTTTTGCTATGAAAGTTCAAATAGATAGAAGGCTTTTTTTTGATTTTGTGAAACTGAAATTACGGGGAAGATTTTCATACAGATAGCTGTACAAAGCTAGGAGTAGTTTCAAACTCCAGCAACTCATTCCAGGGTGTATTTATGCTCTTAACTGGGTTTATGTGCAAAACTACAATGCCCTTGTAGAATCTGGACTGTCTTAATCTCTCTGCCTAAAATGAACTTGTTTTTTTGGCAGACCACCCACTGGTGATTGGACCCCACTGATGTATCACAGACTGAATACAGTAAATACTAATTGAAAAGTACAAGCTGCTCCTGAAAGTGTTTTCAGGGTTATTTATAAGAGAAAAGAAATGTAAAACATTGGGCTTTTTTTTTTTTTTTTTTACTATATGCGTGTTGCACAAGCTGGAATTCATCCAGCCACACAGGAGTTTCTGGATGTACACAGACAAATTGGTTTCAGCATTTCACCAAGTAACTCCAAACTCCCTTAGTAGAGAGAGACAGTCAATACATCCAAGTGTCTCATCCTATTTTAGACAGCTACATTTCATTAGACAAGTCCTGCCCCTAATCTCCACTGACTCCCATGGAGCCCAGATTCTCAAAGCTCCAAAGCACAAGCTCAGACAAACACTCACCTTTTGTCAGACAAATCCCACTTTGAATTTCTGATGCTACAAATTAAGATATTTCTAATCTTTAAAATTAAAAAAGCATTGTTTCCCCCCACCCCGCCCCAGGAAATTAGAATTTATGCTGTTTCCCCAGTTAGGGTTTTCTAGTCCTAAGGAAAAACAATTCAACCTGCCCACCTTCACAGGGAATTCTTCATGTTTTCAACAGCAGCTGGTTATGGATACACCAGTCCTTGTGTGTTTTAAAGTCTCATCTATTCAGTGTGTCTGGGTTTCATCCACACACTAAAATTACGCCTATCCCTCAGTATCACACAGGCTGATTTCAGCCTTCTTCTCTCCACTTTTCCTAGCCTAGATATGTAGATTCATATGTAATTCCCTGCATTAAATTATGACACTAATTTACCAAATTTTAATGGCTGTTCACACAGGTGCCTTGTTAATCCTGGGTTAAGTGATTTCACATGTTCACTTAGCAAGTCAGTGGCAGAAATCCCACATCTCTCCATTCTCCATCCTCTGCATCTGACAGCCAGTGAACTCTGCCTCTTCATGGCATGATGAACACAGGCAGTGAGCACTAAGAATCATTAACTGCATCCACAATCCACTCCACAAATGTCTTTCACTCGGCTAGATCTCATTGCTCAATTATAACCTGTATTTTTCAGCTCATCATCAGAGGCTTCTTATCACATGTGGCATTTGCTCATTAAGGCTGAGATGTTATTCCCAGGATTCAGGCAAGGGTTAACATCAGTAGGAGCTGAATCCTCATTCTGTAAAAAATGTTCTTCTGAGGCATGACTAAACTGATCATCTCCTGTTAGAAATTTGGAAGGTTACAGAGCTCCTCGGTATCAAAATGAGCCGTGCAGTGCTGTCTGTGTTCAGGCTGTCTTGAGTTACCAGTAGAGAAGTCACCAGAGAGACACTGGGGACAGAAGGAATTATCAGCAATCAATAACCATTCATAACATTCCTGCATTGTGCTGGAATTACTGTGATCTGGATTCCCAACTTGAAAAATGACATAATAGTTTTTCTTTCACAAGGTATCTCTCATATTTTTCTTTAAGCTTATATTCCTAAGCACCTCAATGGCCTTACTACATTCACAGGTTTTTGTTTTTTGAAATTGTGCCTGCTGGATCTCAAAAAAAAAATCAGTACATTTTTAATCAGTGCTCCTAAAACTGGAAGGGTGCAATACAAATCAGGTTTATTTTTTGTTACAGCTTTCACAATCAATGTCTAGCCAGTCCTAAAAGCATATTCAAATCTGTTCAAACACAGGAAATATTCTGCTTTGGAGACAGAACTGGAGAAAATAAAAGTTCACAACCTTTCAGAAGTCCAAAGAGTTGAGATTTGAAGACAAAACTTCTGGCTGTTTTCTAGAGCAATCCTCATCTCACAGACACCCTGAGCTGAATCTCTAAGCACACAATATTCCTCAGACAAACACTCCATGCCCCCAGCCCCACACCTTATCAAGTTTCAATCCTTCAATAATGCTCACAATTTCATGGGAAGTCAGGACTTCTTCAGAGAAAGTGGAGGGATAAGCTGAGGTTATTTGGTTTGCTGAAATCAAAATGTGAAGGCAAACCTTTCCATGAACTAAATCCCTTTCCACTTCTTCTTTATAGACAAGGTATTTAGGATCAATTCTTTGCTAGAAATTCCCTTTGATAGGTATACGAGAGCACAAACTTAGCGGATAGAAGATGACATTTTTTAATTTTAAGCTTGTATGGTTCACAAGCAATGCCGATATACTTTTTTCCTTGCTGCCCTCTCATCACCCTAAGAGATTATACATTTTCATCTGGGTAATCTTGACTGATCCATAATTATATAGAAAATTAGTAAACAAAAAGTAAATTCTACTATATGGAAGTTTTGGGGAGGTTTTGGGGTTTTTTGTGGGTGGGGGATTTTGGGGAATTTTTTTTTGTTTTTTGGGTTTTTTTGTTGTTGTTGGTTTTTTGGGGTTGTTTTGTTTTGGTTTTTCTTTAAGTTTCAGAGATATGGTGTTTAAGAAACAGCACCCATTTCATTAATTCTGTGTTTGGCAAACACATTTGCCTCTACCACTCAAATTCTTCTGATAAACATCAAAAAACAGCCAAACATTTACTACATAATTTGTAACATCAAATAATTACTCTCTATAGCAGTTTCTGTATTATATAATATGTGAGCTGGGAAATTAGCTGTAGACAAGTTCTTGTTATAATTTTCCATGAACTTACAAATAGGTTAGTAGCTCTTAAAACAAAACATCAAGCATTTTTAAGGAGCAGTTTCTAACAAAGGAAGTGTCTCTAACAGGGAAATTTTTCTTAGAAAAGAACTGCTCTCAGGCTAAAAAATCTCTGTGTTAGGGCTAACAACAATATCCAGATTACGTATCAATTTCACAGAATTTAATTAAGATAACCAATCAAATCAAGCATTTGAGAGAATTTATTTTCAGTAGTTATGAAGTAGAAAGTGATAGTAAACTGTGAGAACTGTTAAAGTAACAACACATCAACCACTACAACATGGAAAATAGTCTTATGTAAAATGGAGAGCTTGGAGCACAAAGGCAAGATTAGACAAAGAAAGCAATTATGTTCTTATCTACTGACAATTGCAAAAGGAGAAGTCAAGTGTAATATCATGCATTAAGGGGCAAAGTACCAAACATGAGTCCATAGCCATAATTTTTATTTCAGGTGTGTAATTGCATGAAGCTGTAATACAACACAAAAAAGAAACCTTTTGTTTTTCCAGCTCTGTGATTAGTTCTTGTTAAATCACCAGTTTTCTTTCGGTTCAATTCTGAATGGAATAAAAATTTACTCAACTGCTTCGTTGCTTAGTTTTGAATGGTGAAATTTTGGTGGATTGCTTTAGCTTTCCCATTGTCCATGCAAGAAGTAAAAACCTCAGAAAGGAATTCAAGTAAGGAAGATTCAGTCCTTTAGAGTGGGATATAAGTTGCTTTATTTGGAACAACTTTCCAGTGCCCTTTTGAGTATTTTGGCTAAACAGTTACATTCCTGTAATGATTAATTAACTGAAAGCTTTTTTGAGATTTTCAATGTTCCTTATTCTCTTTGCACTGTCGAGTATGAAAGCTTCAAAATAAAAATTGTCTGACACCTGTTGACTTTGTCCTGGAGTAATACAATATCAAATCTGTCCTTTACTTACTACCTGGAAAAAAATTAATATTTTGGTGGTTGCAATTGCTTATATATATTTTATTAAAAACATTAAGCTGTGGCTGGAAGCATTCAAGGCCAGGTTGGTGCTATCTGATGTAGTGGAAGGTGTCCTTGTCCATGGCAGGGGCTTGGAAACAGATGAACTTTAAGGTCCCTTCCAACTGTAACCATTCAGTCTGTCTATGAAGTTTTTTACCTTTATTTTAGTAATGGAAAAATCTGGGTAGATATTTGAACCAAATCAGCATAGAAAGAAAAAAGACACAAGGTTTTGTAGGGAGCTGTCATAGGCTGCTGACTGCGAATACTTAATATCACAGAGAAATAACAGGACAAATGTACCATTTCACAAAAAAAATGGAATTCAGGCTCCCACCTGTGGGTACTAGCAGCACCAGTAATGATGGTGTTGTAACAGCACAGGATGATATTCTGAGTCACTGCTGAACATCCCAACACACAATGTCACTGCACAAAACAAACCCACAACACCAAGGCCACCAGTTCTACAGAACAGAAAATAAGTTGTTTTTAGTTGTTTTACTGTGTTACACAAGAGTCCAGTGACAAGGATGGGACCCCATAGTACTGGTCTCAGTACAAACACAGAGCAAAGAGGTTGCCTGGGTCAGGAGTTTACAGTCTAAATATAGCTCTTGATTTGTGGAGGGCAGGGTAAAAATTGTCTGCTCAGTCTGGCCAGCTCCAGCTTAGCATGTGCATCACATTCTTTTTTCCATTCTGGTTTCCAAGACCAATCAGGAGGGATCAGCTAAGAAGTGTAGTTCAGGCAGAATAGACTTACTATTTTCATTTCCTTCTACATAAATAATGCAATGTTATTATGGAAAGGAATAGAAATAGATTATCCTCTTTTTAGTTCCAGTCTCTGGATGAAGGTTGAAAAATATATTATTGTAGTTAGCAATGTTACACTTGCAGAAAGAATTTGAATATCAATAAGCAGAGAGATATTTAAATGGATATTTACATATAATATCACTGTATGTTTACATTTAATATCATATTGGATTTAATTTTATTATGTTCAAGAAAGCAATTGGGTGAAGAATAAACACTGTGGGATGTTATCTCATTGATATGCAGAATCAATATGATAATCAAGTTGCTGATATAAACTCATAAGAAAAAGCTTCTGACATTTCATCTAGGATCCCTAATTTCATATTTACAGTGTGGTGTGAGACTCTATAATGCAGTCTTAGTGTTTAATTAGGAAAACAGTCTTGTATCCATTTTTTTTTCTAGATCATTTTACCCAACTTTCAAATGATAAAAGACTAATACTGGATTCTACCAAAGAGTCAGGAAGCCTTTTTTTTTTTTTTTCCAAAAGCAAAAGAAGTTTAATTAACAAATACAAAGTGAATTTATAAAACAAAACATCATCCTAAAAATTTCCAGGGCAGTCTACCTCCCCAGAATCCTTGTAAGAAGCGTGAGAAGTGTGGGTTTTTTATGGGTTAGTATCATGTATTTCCAACATGTCAAACAAGTGTAAGATATTGAAGTAAACTGAACTGAGTTTCCCTTTTTTTTTTAAAAAAAAAAAAAAAGAAAAAAAAAAAAGGCAGGCATGATGACTGTGAGCTGTGTTTTAGGGGAGTCATTTCTTGTCCCTACTTTTACTACTCCTTGAGTCACTTATTTAATGAGTGAAATTATTCATTTCCTTGCATTTGGCCAAGTGTCCACTGCCATTAATGGATGGCTTGTTCACATGTGCACTATCAGGTTGGTTGTAATGTGTACTTCAGAAAAAGAAAAGACAATAAAAGAAAACAAAACAAAACAGAACAAACAAAAAAAAAAGCTCCTGAATGAAGTTCACAGCCAGCACCCAAAGACCGGGCTTGTTGCATGACCTAAGGGTGTAAATACCATCCTTGAAATCCACAGCCAGCTGCAGCAGAGCCTGGTGCAGGGAACATGGCAGAGCTGGGACTTATTGTGGCTTTCAGGTAGAGCCCTGGAATGCTGCAAGACTGGAGAATGGTTTACTGAAGATGTTTTAGATCCTTAAAGATCTGGGTGCTGAAGTAGATGAGAACCAAATGTTCTCATCTCCTTAGACCCACCTTTAACTGCTGTTAACAAGTATTTCACTCCCTGCCAGACCAGAATCTCACAGAGGGCAGATGTGCTACCCTAGCAATGGACTGAGCAAAGACAGCAGTGACAAACAGCCTTTCACACATGTCTTCAGTGATGTGAGAGCACCTCATGAAATATATTTCTCTGTCTGAATTAAATAAGCTTATCCTTTAGCAAACTGTTCTATAAAAAGTTATGAGAGCCAAACGTCTCTAAAACTGAGATATCATTAAAGCTTCTACAACATTCCAGGCATTGCCACCAGTAATTTTATGAGTTAGGATTGATTGGGTCTCTATTCAAGAATAAAAAATGAGCAGCGTGCAAAGAATGTTGACAAGGAGCGATATGAATCCAGTCTTATCTCAGTGTTATTGCTCTTGCCAGTCACTATCTTACTATTAAGATAAAGCAAGTTAGCCCAGCCTGTGAGATACTGATTGAAGGCTGGATAATGATTTCTGGATTTCTCACCACTGCTGCAATATTGGAAAGAGTCTGGAAGAAGATGGATTGGCAAATTGCAAATTTACGTTTGAGGATGTGCACATAAAAAGCAATTTAATGAATTTATATACCTGTTCATATATGTACTTCTCCCTGTCTTTCATTGGCATAAACAAATGGCACCTACTTTTCATAAATAGTTGTACATAAACATGTCATCTCTTTTTGTTGGAATGGCATTTAGGTGTGCAGAGATATTTAAATATAAAAAAAAGACATTATTTCTATTCTGAACTGTTCTGTTTGACTGATATATATCTCAGTATTCAGGAAAAATTGGTGTAGCTTTCATATTGTATATCTATAACACTATATGCATATATGTGAAATCTATCTGCGCACAATCCAACCCCATAAAATGTTTCATGCTTTTAAGTGGCTTTTGGATCAGTCCTAGTATGTATTTCTTGTCTAGATGCAGCAGAATTTAATACTGGTTTGGGTTCTTTTTTCCTTGTTGGCTGCCTGATAAGTTATGGTTACAGCAAGCAGGAGTAGTGCTCAGGGAAAAAAGTTATGAGATTCCAGAAATTTATGTGTTCTAAACAAAAATTAAACTAAGACTGTAAAGATTTTCAAAGACATAGAGGCAGTCCTCATGGGACAGTAACAGGGTACTCCAGTATGGTGTTAAAAGGAATTTTTCTCTGTACATAATTCAAATCAGGAATCTGAACTTTAATTTTCACAACTCAGATTCATCCCTTAGCCACCCAGTTATTAACAGTTCTGGAGTGACATTTGCTTATACTTGTTTTGTGAGAACATATTTCCTGTCAAGTCTGTTGTGCCCTTCAAACAAGAATTCTTGTTTCCTTGGGAAACCTTTTTTTGGTCAATTCCTGCCCAACTCTGCAGCTTTCAGTTTCAAAGTTGGATGTCTCCCAAACTACTGCGGCTCCATCCTCTGAGCTCTGTGGTGAAGCCAAGATGTGCTCAGTGCCCTGTGTGTCTTTATCAAACATCAACAGAGCAGTTGGAGGAGGACTGTGAGGCTTTCAGGTGTTCATACAAATTTTAAAACTGACAGAGATGTTACTATAGGGCTCCCTTTGAATTAAATGGACAGCAACAAGCACCTCAACAGAGTAACTCATTTAAACTCTTGCATGGAGATGGGATTAATCTTCTGGAAGGAAGGCTACCTTTTGAAGACAGTCTTCCCAAACACTGTCCTAAAATATCTGCAGAATTCTTCACACATCACACATGTTTCTTCTCTTTTTTTCATGTTTTCCTAACCATTTATATTTGGGGGTATTTTTCCATACAATTATGATGTATTCACTTGGAGAAAAAGCTACATATAATCATCTTGAATGTTAAGTTTATATTGAGTTAAAGAGCTAACAACATATGAACACTATTCATATATTCATTAGATATTTGCATCCCACCATTCTCTCTATAACTGACAAAATCCCCCAAACCAGAGATGGTTTTCCTCCCACTATACTAATTCAGGTAGAAACTGCTGCTCTTATTTTATGATACAGACAAGTTGTTATGACTTCTTTCTTTGTTTTACAATTTTCGTGAGCTCAAAACACTGAATTCCATAAAAAATTATTTTGTTTGAGGTTGTTTTCTTTTTTTTTTTTTTTCATTATTGTTGGTTTTGTTTGCTTTTTTTTTTTTTTTTTTTTTTTTTTTAAAAATTTTTTTTTTTTGGGTTGTTTTTTTTTTTTTTTTTTTTTTTTTTTTTTGGGTTTTTTTTTTTTTTTTTTTTTTTTTTTTTTTTTTTAATATTATCTTGTAACTATGAAACCAACGCTGTTCTACTTCTTGGTCTTGTGTTAGGCAGTGGACTGGATTCCACTTCAGCCCCTGTCTGCAATAGGCTTTAATGTCAGTGTCCACTTTTTAAACAGAGATAAAAAGCAAAGGCTATGTGAAAGTATCTCAGACACAGCTAAGGGATTGCTGAAAACCTTGTTCACAATGACAGCTTTTGGATTTATTTTAGTAACCGATTGCATTAAAGGGTAGTCCAGCTTAAGTATTTTCCACATTTTAATTATTTTGTAATGGATTTTGGAAAAACAATAATGTAATCTGCGCTGGTACCAATTGTAAAGTTTGGTGTGAAATTCAAACAAGGAAATTAAGGCACTGTCTACCTACAGTGTGTAGTTCTAAGTATTTAATGAAATTTTATGTGGGCTCTGTTTATGTTACAAATATCATTACATATATCATACTTATATAAGCTGCCATCCTCTCCAGGCCTCAAAATCCCTTGTAGACTGTAAGCAAGAGTATTATCTCAATTTTTTACACTTGGAAATTTAAGCATAGGGGCTAATCTGAAGTTCTGTTTAGCATAAAAGCTTTTCATCCAAGGTTTTATATTAGCTGCTTCTCTCTAGTGTGTTGGTATTTCTAAAGAATAATACATATATTTTACACACAACACTTGCAAGAATGAAAATTTTCCTTTGGTCTATACAGAGAAGCTGAGAAATAAGAAAAAATTACATTTCTGAAGCTGGCCAGATGATGTGTGGCAGAATACACATCCAGCATCCTATAAGTCTCCTTCTCATCTGGAGTGGAATCCTGGATTTTTTTCTTACCCTTCTGTTTTAACCAAGACCTTCCTATTTAATTGCTAAATGCTGACAGATGTCTTTGGGTCTGAAGGTCATTCTTGTGAGGAGCTTAATGTCTAAGCAGACAGTGTGAACTGGAATGCCTAAATCCCAGTTCCACCTGAACTGGAACTAAGGCTTCAAAAACCTAAATCCCACTCAATGATCCAGTTGTCCTTATTTCCAGGGAGTCTACCAGAAAAGAAGACCACATTCATCAGGTATCTCCTTGCTCAGTACCTGACTTTAATTGCCCAAATATGATCAGGAATGCTTACTGTACAGTGTTGGAAGACGTCCCTTGCTATAACTTCTGGTTTTGCACTGTGCTGATGTGCCCAGAGAGACCCCAAGGCTGGGAATGGATAACCTGGGTCCCTCACATCTCTGCATTATGTCAGGGCTGAAGCATTTTGGATGAGAATACCTTTCCATTGCTCCATTTACATTACTGCAAGAACAAAAGCTCCCAAGGCAAGGTGGAAATCCCTTGGCTAACCACCTTTCACTGGCTGTCTTCATAAACTCTGACTTCTGGCCCGTGACTTGCAGAAATAAGCATAAAGTGCTTCATCTTCAAGACATTCTCACTCAGTACACTCTAAACTCTAAGAATTTTGCATTTAAAGTTGAACCTGGCTCTACATTTAAGAGGCATCAATCTCTCCCCATGAATCATACACATTGTACACAAACTAATTTGGTGGATTTGATTTCCCCTCTTCTCCAGCTTCTTTTTTCTCAGGGTTCACATTCCCAAATGTTCCATAAGGCAATGTTAATATTTGACATTGAAATCCTCAAATAAGTATCCCTCAAATCTATTGTCCTGTTATCTGTTATTTTTTGGGGGTATCTTCTGACACCTCTTAATTTAATGGTTTGGAGTAGCTGCTTTAAGGATGAGCCCTGGGTAAACATTTTGAAGGGGACAATGTGGATAAACATCCTCAGCCTGAGGGAGTTCAAATCTATACCACAGAACTCCCTAATTATTCAGGTTCGGAGTATTCTAAGGAACAAAATATCAGATTGGGCAAGAACAAGATCTTTAAGGCAGAGCAAGGAAATATTAATAGGAAAGGACAACAGAGATGCAAACAGCACTGAATTTGAAGCTCAGAGAGACTCTGAAAGGATGAGGCTCACTGGTATCCAATCCATATCTCATTGATATTCTCTTATTTTTTTTCTGTCAAAGTCAGAAGGATCATGATATGCTGATATTTCAGAGTGCTGCTGATTTTCTGCTCAGACTGCAGCCTCCCCTTTATAGATGTGCTGTAACTTCACTTGTAAACTACTGATTATTAAATTATGCTCTGCTATAACTAACACGTTAATGCAAAATTTTATCTGTCTGTACTAGTTTTTATTAATCCAGCATACATACAGGCCTAACCCAAATTAAAAAAAAAATATATGTCTCTACCTTCATTGATTTACAGTATGAATTACAGACTGTCACAACTCAAATTACTTCAGGGTGTGCAACAGTGCTTGGACTCACAGTTTCATCATTCAGGATTAGTCATTAAGATATTGAGATAATTCTCAAATTTAAATCCCACATGTGTGCTGAGCTACTTCTATAGGGTGATGTGTGGTGTAAATGAGGTAAAACCAGAGCAAAGGCTGTAAATCTCCAGGAATTTTGTATGCAGTTAGCAGCATGTAGATCCCTGAATGTGATTAACAGTCTCATGCAATGAGGCAGCTCCTCTAGCTGTCAAGATTTTCACAAAGCAAAACCCAATTACACATAAACAGATCTTGAATTTTCCCTCTGGGCTTGTATTTCTCTCAGCTATAGATTTTCATTCTTACCTCTTTTTTCCCCCCCAGAATGTATATTTAATACATCTAAAGGTTGCCATTTTATTGAGGAATTCAGGCAGCACAATCCCCTGGGTGGCTTTCTTTGGTCATATGTTGTACATGTTAACTTGAATATATTGACAGCCCATTATGGCATGCTTTGTCTTGTAAATTAATATTCAGTTAATTTTTAATGTATGTCAGATCTGGATGGTAATCAGTTCTGGTGTTTGTCTTTTAATGTCATGACCACTTCTTTCATGAAAGGACAGAAACCTTGTGTAAATGGCTTAGGGCTACTCCCAAGCATGTCATTTTATCTCAAAGGGCACAAGTGAGGGTCCCAGAGAACAAAGTTCATGTTCCTTAAATCAGGTATCTAACAATTGCTTCTCTAAATCATGCATGTTCCCTGCATAGTCTACAGAAAGAAGGGACACTTTTAAGAGTCAGTAATTTTCTGCAAAACTGTCAAGTTTTTTATGTCAAAGGGATAATCTTGTGAAGGGGCCCATTTCTCCCTAGTGACTCCAGAAAAAGCCTGTACTGTCTGGCTCAGATCTCTACAATTCACTTCGCAGACAGAGCAGGCAAGATTCTCTTGTTTAGAAAGACACTCAGGGTCCCTTGAGATGTCCTTTGGTGTCCTTGGGGTGGCAGGGATGGTGCAGAGCCTACAGCAGATCTTTAAGTCATCAGTGTTAGGGACAGGCTGGATGGGGTTTGGAGCAGCCTGGCCTAGTGACTGGAACAGCCAGCCTGCCTCTGGCTGGAGCCATCATCCATTATCAGTGTTAGAAGGGAGAATAAGACAATTTAGGGATTCCTCTTTTGGTTGTCTGTGGCTGTGGCACTTCTGCTGAAAGCTGCTCGACTGACCTGACTGTTCTTAAAAAAAAATAACCAATAAATTAACAATATTGTATCCCATAAAACAGTACTTTCTCTGAAAAAAAAAAAACTCAGAAAAAAGAAAACACAGCACTAAAGAAACCAGTTAAATACTGGTAGCAAAGGAAATTTCTGTTTAGCTGCTCAAATGAGCAGATTTGCAAGTAACTTAAATCACACTATGTGTTTGTACAAGTACTTATGCTGAGTTTGAAGGGGCCTTTAATCTAGCAGACAGAGGAAGGAAAAGGTCTAGTGATTGCAAACTGAAATCAAAAAGTTCAAACAAGGAATAAAGGGGAACTCATTTATTCTTTAACTGTATAATGAGATATGTTACTGGGGCAAATTACTAAGTGTTATTGTAGTCCTTAAATCTGGATCAGATGTGCTTATAAAACATACATCTTAGTTTAACAACACAGAGCTGGACTTCAGACAGAAATCCCTGGATGAAGTATGACCTGTGCTGTGCAGGAACTCAGACTAGGCAGAGCTTGAACTAGTTAATCATAATGATCTCCTATGGTTTTAAAATCCACAATCCTATTAATTTCAAGCAATATGTAAGATATGCTCATGTAAAACTGAATTTCCTAAGAGTCTTCAATGGGACAAAAAGAATAACAAAGACTCAACTAACCACAGAAGAAGTACACATCAGATGAGGTGTCCTTTAAAATGTAAGTGGCTAAGCATCTTCTTAGCAGTCGCTTTTCTGTCCAAGAGAGAGAATTAAACTTTTTATAGGAGCATGCTCGTGTCAGTTGTCTAATGGACAGCTGGAAAATCAGATTTAAAAGAGTCTTTAACACAATGAGCTTTGCTAGCCCTAAAGTTCTAAAGTCCATCAGCAACAAACTTCAGTACTAGCTCATGATGGGAGAACAGTGGCTTGTGATATATATGGAGAAAAATCACATGAAAAGAACAGCAAGCCTGGATAGTAATCTGTATGTCTATTTTAATGTGACCTGTACCTTGGAGAAGAGAGAATTATGCAGGAAATAGAGACACTGCTATTACCAATATGAAAAGCTCTTACCAATGTATCAGCTGGGATAAGTTGTGCTCAGAAAGACCAAAATCATCAAATGTTGCTGCTGTCAGGCACCCTACAGTCTGGTCCATTTCTATATGTGTAGTATTTTCTGTCAGCATCAGTAGACTGCATTTTGGAGTGTGGATGCACTGTGAAATCTCTATGCATTATATTCATGGTTTTGGATACAGTACTTTTGGATTTTCTGACTTTTGTGCTGCAGAATACTCAAGAATGGCACTTTTCAGTAATGGAAATGGGAAAGTAAAAAGAGGTCTTTTTCACTGCATGCCTCTGGTCTTAAAAACATGTATGTGCAGGAGGGAGAGGCTGGATTTGTCACTGTAGCCACGTCTTTCATTCTGGTGAGAACTGGGATGCAAAGACAGGACTTCATTTCCTGTTAATATCAATGGGTTTTCCAACCCTGCAGGAACGTGGCACTTTGCTTTTCACAGTAGCCAGGACTGCACTAGGAAGACAGCAATTATATTAACTTCATTTGTAATATTTGATTTCTTGCAAATCACAGAGCTGCCAAAAATGAAATCCTACGTCAGTACCTTTTTTCCTCAATTTCTGCCAGAAATGTTTGTTTTTTTGTGTCTCACCTGATTTGATCCACAGATTTCCTACTAAGTGCAGGACAATTGATAACAAGCTTACACAAGGAGAAGTAGGCAGCATACAGGACTTTTGGGGACAGGAAATGCTGAACCTTCCTTTGTGCACAACTTCCTTTTGATAAGTAAAAATTCCATTTTGTTTGAGCAAGTGAGAAGTTTTATCAGTTTTGTTCATCACAAACCTCACACAAGAATCACAACTTTGCCACTTTGCTAATTTCCAACATCTGGTTCTGGTCATGCAGGTGTGAGCTGTAGGTCTAAATAGTCAGACATATTTGCTCTAAAATTCCCTAGGCACAAGATGAAAATTTTGGTTCTAACCAACACATTTGTAACTTTACATCCTGGAAGGCATCAAGCCAGGATCCATACATGTCTTTGGAATTATAAGTTCTATGGAAGCTCATGGGAACTAGCTGTCAAAATGCCTCATGTGTTTGGGCTGTATGAAAGTGTAGTTTTCAGGTTATTGGGCTCTCGTTGACTGTGAAAGATTTTATTTTTCTCTTTGAAGCTGGACAAATGCTTGCATTCTTTGCTCTAGATGAGTATTTCATCTGTCCATGGCTTTTAATTGGTTTTGAATAGGTCCTTTCTACTTATCACTATCCTTAATTCAAATATGGATTGAAAAATATTTATAAAGAACTCAATCTATCAGAAAGACAGTTTTTAAAGAAAGACAGTTTTTAAAGGTAAGTCCACATGGCTTGCTGTGATACAGACCTAATAACTGGTTTTTCAACCTGCAATAAATATTCTTTTCCCTGTCCTCTTCTGATTGCTCCATAATTAACACTAGAGAGACACCAGATTTAACTATCTGACAGATATTTATTTAAAATACCTTCTGCTGAATATATTAACATTTCTGTATCTACTTTTTTTAAGCAGCTTTGAGTTCTGCAATAAAATCAGATCCAGAGTTTGGTTATGTTAATAGCCTTGCATGGTGGTATAGATCAATTTGGAAAAAGCAATGAATCAGTCATCTGCAATATAATTGTATGTGTTTACACTGTAGAAATGTTTTTAGCATAAAAACACAATAGAAACATATGAGTCACATCAATATCACTTAAGCCGGATAAATTGTGAGAGGAAGTTCGCTGGAAAGGAGGATTTAATGCTCTCCACATATGTGTATATTTATGCATTAACTGAGTCCCTCTCCTGAGGCTCTGCAAAAAGGCAGGACTGAAAATAGCTGCTGCCTATGGAACTCACAGGTTAGTGAATGCAGTTGTGCCACTTGAAAAGAAGGCCTAAGTGCATGAAGTCAGTTTTATTGCTGGCTCTTTTGCTAGAAAAGTCTTTGTGTCCATTCTTTGTGCAGATAGAATAGACTCAAAGAATCACAGAACACCCTGAGTTGCAAGGGATCCACATGGATTATATACATGAAGGTGCATCTGGAATAGAAGCATCTATTACAGATATGTTCTAATATTATTATCACAATACCTGGGTAGTTTTATATCAAACCTTAAGGCCCCTGGTCAAGATCTGCTCCTTGTTGTTCAACTTCTAGAGAAGAATCCAGTGTGACATGCAAGGCATTGCTTTGAGAGGGTTTTATTTTGTTTGGGTTTTGTTTTCAGCATATATGCTGGGGTCTGACAAGATGAACACTGTTTTCAAAAACAGCCAAGTTGCAGATGGAGGAAATGGTTTGTTTGTGGTATTCTCTATCAAAGAAGTGTCACAGATAGATGGGTTTTACTCAAATATTAGAGTTTTCACCCAGTTCTCTGATTTAGCTGGGTAATAAGTATATACTCAGGCAGCAAGACAGCTTGCTGTTGGCTATGTGTATCATGCTCAAACGTACAGAGGGATCCCAACAAAGCCACTTGTAATTTACACTCACTAAATTGGATACAGATCCACTTTTTTTTTCCCAACAGTAGCCTAGAATAACAAAGGATTTGGGAAATATGCCTGGTTTTGGTTGAAGGTTTCTTCTTGCTGGCTATCTGCCACCACAAACACAGAGGGGATATAATAACAGTCATTTGGAGTTCTGTAAACCTTGTCATCTGAGGACCTCAGAACGCTTTCCAAGTGTTAATTAAATCCTCACAACATCCCTGTAGCCATGCACAGCAGATTCCAGGTTGCTGGGCTCTCCCTGTGACCACAGTGGCTCACTGACTCTGCTGCTCTGGGAGGCTTCAGACCCTTCTGCACCACAGCACGAGTTCCATCCCAGCCCCTGCCCTGCCAGCCCAGACTGGCACTGTGCTTCCCACCCAACTCCTTCAAAACAAAATGAGAGGGATTTTTCAGAGAAGCTGAACCCCAAGACTGTAATTGCAGTGGAGTTTTAAAACATGTTAACTTGTTTTCTGAGGATAATGTTTTATTAGCAGCTTCAGACATAGCAGCTTAAAAAAAAAACACTCAGGTCAGCACAGAGAGAAATCATTCCTTAGAACAGAAAAAGCACACAATACCTCCCCATGCTGCTGACTCCAAGCAATAAAAATCATGAGTTCACTCCAAAAAGTTATTTTAATAGTCTTTTTGTCTGCAGGCTTTTTGCTCCCTTCCCAGTTCTTGAGATATTACAGTTTTGAAGTTTCTTGAGGTGAGAAAAGATTTTTCCCACAACCATAAAGAAATGAAAACAGATATTCTTTTCAAGTCACTGGAGTCATTAAGCTAGGGGAAAAAAAAAACCAAATATTGCAAGACCTGATATAAAACCATGAGAGTTAACAGAGTTGCTTGTTTACCTCTTTAACACAACATTATTTTCTCTTGTCAGTTCTGAAAAGACACTCAGGCTCAAACCCTGTGCATAGAGAGCTCTTTCTCTCTTAGTGCACTCTAATAAACATCTTGCAACGTGTCTTTGAATTTACCTATGATGATCTCAAACAAAATTCCATCTGAATTATGGTTTCATTTCTTCCCCCTTCCTGTGCATATTTCTTTAATTGACTGAGTGTGTGGAAATAAGCCCTGCACCATGCCCCATGGAGACACAGGAGTGTCCACAGCAGGAAAGCTGGAACCAGAGGAACTCTAAGGTCCCTTCCAGCCCCAGCCATGCTGAGATTCTGTGACTGCAGCACACACAAAGCTCCTGTGACACCTCCCGTCAGGGCAGTTTGTGTTCTCTGTTCTCATCATCCTGTGTTCAGATACCAGTAAGTCACCTATGGAGACAGGTATCGCATGCACATAACACTAAATATTCTCCAGGCAACCTTCTAGTTCCTTTGCCTTGAAATATCAATGTGCAATGTTTTATAACACCAATAGTGCACTCTGAAAGACCAATAACTCCTTGTGAGGACAGAAGAAACTGCACAACGTTCTCCTGCTGTAGAGTAGAGAATACAAGAAGTAACTTTAAAATGGATCATTTGGATGCCATTACAGCCCCAATGCAGTAGCCTAGAGATCATTTGCCCTGCCAAGAAACTTCTTCAGGCTGTATTGCACATGCAAATCATAATGATATTTCTTCTGTGTTCAGCAGAAATCTGTGCAAACTGAAGGGGGTCTGAAATTGTTCTCTATTCCATTTTATAACTCAAGACAAACCAAATAACAAACTACATTTCCAGAAATTGCTTTCTCTGACATTGTTGTGATGAATAAGCTTCAGCAGTGTCACATACAGCACCTTTCCAGGTTTATAATTAGTCATAAACCACTAAAATATGTATTGTCTAGAAGCAAATATTATTTTCTTTGTATTGTCTCTTGGTGATTGGCATGAAAGTTATGAAAGTCTCACTGGGTAACAAAATATAACACCTAAACATCTTGATTTTTCTTTTAAGAGCTAATATAATTTTCAATTCATGGTGTTGTATATTTGACTATGGCAAAGTCTTCCAAACTGACTTAGATAAAAGTTGCAGAAAATGTTGGTTGTAATTTTTTTCCCAGGGAAGTTTTTCTTGGAAAACTCCAATTCCATTCATCTGTTATGCCACATCTAACACAGTATCTGAGAGCCTTGCAGCATGCAGTAATACAGCTTTTTCTGTTTTCTGAACACTTTGCAGTGTGCATGTACAGAAAAAATTATTTACATTATCTATTTGTTATTGGGGCAAGTTCAAGGAAACATACACTGCACATGGGATGGTTCTTGCTCCTGTGGGATTGTGATTCAGATATTAAACATTAATGACTGTCCATCTAATTGATGCATCCCCCAGCTGTAGCTTCTCAGACTTTTCAGACTGGAGCATCATTAGTAATCACAGTCTTTCTTGCAGCACCTTCTGTTGGTCACTACCTTTTAAATAATGATCCTCAAAAAAGCTAAACAGCTCCTAATTTCTTCTCCTAAGGCAGCCCCAGATTTTCCTTACCCAGCTTATGACAGGCCAAGTGACAAATCCTGCTTTTCCCTGTAACTGCAGTGCTCTGACCTCTTCCTTCCTATTTGTTTCTCCTTCTGGACAGTCTTAAGGAGCTCCAAGGCCCAGCTGCTGAAGACAACCCCTACAATATCTCCCACCTCATTATTCTCTAGGAACTATTTAGTGGAAATACACTCATCTAGGTACTTACAAATGTTAGCATAAATTCACCAGGCAGAATGTGTGCCAAAACAATCTAGATGCCACCCACCAGCGATGGGAGGGTTTGGGGACAAAGGAGAAGCAGTTGAAAGCAGACCTTTTAACTTTTTGCACTGCTTTTGACATTGCTTTATGTGATGTCCTCACAAGGAAAATCAGGAGAGGGAAGGGGCAAAATCATTTGAGTTATTCATCAACAGCCACTTGTTATCAAATTTGACCCAGATAACAAGCAGAGTTTTCAGGGAGTTCTGCTCTGCCTAAGATTGTATTGGGAGTCTCCACCAAAACCTCAGCAAAGGAGTAAAGGCTGTCCACTGAAACCACAGATGACACAGCTCCCAGAGGGACAGAAACCACTCTGAAGGACAATATAATACCTACAAAAATGTCAATTGCACTTCTTTGGCTAGTTTTAGTTCTTCTGGGAAGATCCCAAACAGTAATGATGGCAATGTATAAATTTTTCCAGATTTATTTAACCTAAACCCAAGAATTCTAAGAGGATATGGGAAGTTGTAAAGGTTTTAAAGGAAGTTTAAAGTGAAAGGCTATTAGAGACAGAAGCTGATGCAGTGGACAGCACAAGGCACCCCAGGTTTACAATATTACGGCCCAGATCCAAAAGGTAGTCAGGAATCTCACACTGCTGACAGGCTGGTGACCCTCTGTAAGTCTAGGTCAGCACTAGGAACTTATTTAAGTCTCCTCTCTCCATTATAACATCTGAACTGCATCACAGTCCTTTGTTCTACTTCACATCCCAAGAGTAAAAACAGATGCTCTTCTAACCTATCACTAGAATGTGCAGGCTAGAAACACCATGCATGAAACAAGAGATCTAGTAAATACAGTCTATAAACCAATATATAGGTCTCTTGACAACTTTACACCACTTTTCAACTTTGATCATAATTTAAAAGGTGGCACTTATGTGTATCGTGACTGCTCTCCTTTCAAAGTCTTGTTTCTCATGAAAAAGATGTCTTTGAAGCTAACAGCCATCAGGGTATTGCATTAATGCTATATTGACTCAGCCTTCATCCTTCCAAGGTGTATAAATTGAGTTGCATGCAGGCAGATATATGATGAGACCTTTCAAAGGAGATATCTGTGTGCTCATTATCATCACTATTACTCCATGTGTCCCAGAAAGACATCACTGTGGGACATAGTAAAGCACAGAAATGAGGGGCTTGGGAGATCAGACTGATGTTCCTGTCATGACCTTGGACATATAATTTTCCCTTCCTGTGCCTCAGTTTCTGCTTTTATAAATTAAGATAATGATTCTTTCCAGAGTGCATTAATATCTGCAGATGAAGAGCATTGCCTGAGAGACAGCTATTGCTATTATCTTTATAGGTATTTTATTTGGGCAAAATATTTTCCACCCCTAACTGCCAAAGCTTGCAGCTTCAAATAGGAAACAGAAAGCTTTATACTCTTTCTAGAAAAGCAGAGACACACAAATCAAGCACCATTCCTTTGGTCACAATGGAAATTTGTAGCTAAATTGAGGAATCCAATTTGCAAGTCAGTGTTTTAAGCATAGGCTTTTTCAGGTGTTCTCCCTGGACATTAAAGATTTAGTGGGAGTTTTCATGAGAGTGGATTTGTGCCAATATCCATGACTAGAATTTTTCCCTTCCTCTCAAGTTGTGCAGAAAACTGTTGGCTGATAGTTTGCTGGCCTGCCTGACACCCCAGAGGTGACCATAGAGGAGTAAAGGTTGTAAATTATACAGACCCTTTCATGCTTTGAAACAGCAATCAAAATCTTACACAGCTTTTCTAACCATTTATTTGAACAGAAAGTGCACAAGAAAGAAATTCAGCACCTGCTGCAAGGTGCCAGAGGTTTAGAAAAGCCCCAGGGACAAAGCACAGCCATTCAGATGAGAGGGAAGATCAAATTTTGAAACTGGGTCAATAGACTGGGGTATAAACCACCCTTGTTTTGCACAGAAGCTTCTTTTCACTGTCACTCTGACCAAGGGGCAAATCTGGCACAGTGTAAATTGTTACATTTGGCTGCTCTTATAACCACATTATGCACCTTTCCTCTTGGCTGCTCTTTCACCTCACCACCTCTTTCTCCCTACATCCTTTGTTTCTGAACTTCTTTTCCTCAGCATTTCATTCTCCAGTGCTGTTCTCGCTTTGAAATGTAGTGGGCCAAGCCCCTTCTGCTCACCAGAAAAATAATCAATGTCTATACAATATCATTGATACTGAAGTATCAGTACAGCTCCTCCCACAGATTAAGCTAAGACTGGGGGGCTCGGATTTCTGGCTCACTGTTTCAGACTGTTGATGGGTGTGAATTCCACAGACTGAAATCACCATATGCTTTATTTGCATGGAAGGTTACATTCTCTTTGAAGGCTTAGATCTTGGAGGTCAGGTAACTATAGTAATTAAGTGGATCTTAGCCAGGTATTCCACGTGGGCACCAGTACAGGCTGGGGGCTGACCTGGGGGTCCTGGTGGCAGCAAGCTGTTCAGGAGCCCTTGTGGCCAAGGCCAATGGTATCCTAAGGTGCATTAGAAAAAGCATTGCCAGCAGGCTGAGGGAGGTGACCCTGCCCTTCTGGTCAGCCCTGGTGAGGCACATCTGGAATGCTCTGTCCAGTTTTGGGCTTCTCAGGACAAGAGAGACGTGGAGTCCCTGCAACAGGTCCAGTGGAGAGTGACAAAGGTGATGAAGGGACTGGAGCATCTCTCTGATAAGGAAAGGCTGAGGGAGCTTGGACTGCTCAAGTTCAAGAAGAGGCAGCTGAGAGGGGACCTCGTCCATGTCTCTCAGTATCTGCAGTGAGGTGTCAGAGGAGGGATCCAGGCTCTGCTCAGTGGTGCTGAGCAATTGGACAAGAAGATGCAAGGGGCAGAAATCAATGCCCAGAAAGAAACTGATGCCCAGGAAGTTCCACCTGAGCATGAGGAAGAACTTCAGTCCTGAGCAGTGACCAAGCACTGGAACAGATTGTCCAGAGAGGCTGTGGAGTCTCCCTTGCTGGAGATATTCCAGAACTGTCTGGGCACAATCCTGTGCTGTGTGCTCTGGGATAAGCTTGCATGGGCAAGGAGGTTGGACCAGATGAGCCACTGTGGCCCCTTCCAACCTGACCCATTCTGTGGTTCTGTGATTCTGTAAAGAGATCTAGAGAGCTGAGAGAAGGAAGTCTCCAAGAAGAAATACCTTTCTTCTTGGGGCAGGTGGGACTAGTTTTCAGGCAAGCTGACTGAAAGATGTATTTTCATTTTAATGCTAAAAAAGCTGTGTGGACATCTAGTATAAATATAAGAAATGTCATTTAGGTCCTTTAAATAAATAAAACATAATAATAATAAAACAAAATCCACTTGTTTTGGCACAGTTACAAAATGAACGGGAAGGACTAAAGAGTATTTACAGGCTTTTAATAACACAATGCTGTAATTTAGGTTTCCTTTACAAAATAGTGTCCAGTATCTACTATCTCATGATAAATAGAAGCTGTATCGCATGACACTTGTGAACAATGGGTGAAATGGATATTAGAAAAATCTCATTTATCTTCTGCTTTATTCTGTGATAGAGGTCCTTGTCACCCTGGCTATTATGTGACTAGCCCCAGAAAGGCCACGTCATTAGTTTTCTTTATCAAGATAGCAAGGTCTCCTTTAAAGGGACAGCACTTAGATTTTAGATTCAAATAGAAAATAGATTTCATTATGTGAATGTTCCCATCTCTGTTTTTGCTGGTTAAATACATAGGTTATTTCCACAGCTGTCAAACAGATGAAATTGACACTCCTGTGATGAGGAAGGTGTTCCTGGAACAGAAATTTTAAAAAATGGAAATTTATGAGCAGTTTGCTTGTATTTGTCTCATACATTTCTTTAGAGCATGTGGCATTTCTTAGTTAAAAAAACACACAAAGGGGGAAAAAATAAATGAAAGCAACTTTCTGTATATTCTGTAAATCTATTTTCCCTTTTGTCTTTTCCACTCACAAATACATCTTCCTCTTGTCTGACAACCACTTTGAAAACTTTCCTCTATTGCCACCAAAGCAGCCGTGTGAGTGTCAACAAATCTGTAATGATTTAGACTATGTCAAAGGGAATTCAACATTTTTGTCTCTTTTCAAAAATCTTAATGACAGGTAGATAAAGTTGGACAACACCATCTCTATTGGCTTTCTATGAGTTTTGATGGGCATTTTTCATTGAACAAAAGATCTGGCTCCCCTTCTGCAGCAGACAAGGCAGGGGAAGAGTAGCTGTAAAACCTGATAGTGCCACACAGTTGTATTAACCATGTCTAGTTCTCTGCCTAATTATGAATATTTTGGATTTAATGATATAGAAGATCAATGATTACAAAATAATGTTGTTTTTCCTTTGTCCTAGCAATTAACTCTCAGGATACTCTCCTAGCTTTAAACAGATGATTAAAAGCACCCTCTCATTTGCTAACTCACTACAGAAGAGCCTTAGAGGTAAAAGGACACTGGATCTGTCAATAGTATTAGCTTACTGTATAAATCCCAAAGAATTCTTCAACTGAATTTTAAATTAGGATAAAATTTTAAAATTAAAAAAATTACATTAATACAACATTAAGGTTAAGAATTTTATGGCACAAGATCAGGAAATGACAAAGATAATAAGGCTCCCTCAGTAATAATCCGTATCAGTTGTGTGTATTCAATGAGTAACCTGAGTGATAAATGTATCTGAATACACTGAAAATATCCTCAAAATAATGTGCCAACTACATTTGTTAGGAATTGATTAGGTATGGGGAGGTTAAAAATCCTATCTATCTTGTATTTACCATTTTGAAAATTAAAGAATTGAATTGATATTGTTGTTTTTCCTTGACGTTGTTGTATGTCCTACTGCAAACCTTCTGGAGTAGTTTATCTATGTGCAATGTCCACTAAAGAACAGGAGCAGCTGTGTTCCAGAGGTTTGCTACAGAACCCAACAAGAAAGTAGATGGTGCTACTTCAAGGAATTTGCCACTTTAGAATCAGAGTTGCAGAGGCAGAAGAACCAGAAAAGGAAGATAAAATAGATCACCACAGTGCATGGATAGCCATGGACACTGAGCCTCTCCTGTCTGGAATCCCTTGGATAAATGACCTGCAGACTCTTTGAACCACCAGTGCAGAACTCCTTGTTAGGCTGTTTGTGCCTAAAGTGAACTTGTGCTCCTTCAATGCCAGTTTTGCTGCTCCACAACTATGGGTGATTTTCCTTTTGGAATTTGCTCAGTGCCTAGGAAATAAAGAAATCTGAGATAGGAATGGAAAATGAAGATTTTCTAGCACTTCTTTTCTCAGTCTGTTCCTACCTTTCTAGTCAAGCAGATGTTTTCTCGAGGTGATTCTTTAATTGGAAGGCGCTTAAAAGTCACATTCCTATTCCACTGGAGTACAGTCCACTCTTGAATATATTTTGTGACAGCAAATGCCCTGTCACATCAGTAACACATTTCACATTTGTTACTACATTGTGTTGGTCAGCATGCCATTAGTAACAGATGCAAATGAGCTGAAGAAATCAAGAAATCACCTGAACTTAGAATAATTTTTAATTCCTAATGGAAATTTCTTTTCAAGGCTCTGAATATGAGTTTTGGCTCAGGCCAAAGCCACAACAGCAGCAAAAGACAAGAGCCAGTAGAAGCTCTTGTCTAAACAGATAAAGCAAAATGGGGAATAAAAGATGTGGAGGCAGAATACAGAGGTGGAAAGATGAGGGGAATAGCCTAACAAGTAAAGATGATGACAAAGCTGGGAATAGAATCAACTGCACAAACTCTCAGGTCAGGGCAAAATCTAGCAGGTTTGGCGGGTAACCATACTGGGAACCTATTCAATTTGTTGATCTGTCGCAAGAAGGTCAAGAGTGGGGGTGGGGGAAATCTGTGTTTTGCACCACATCTTTAAAATAATAATGCCATTGCATGTAGGGAGGATATTTTAAAAGTCACTATTAACAATATATTGCATATATTGATCACCCCCATGGTCCAGATGACCACCACACAGACCAGATTGTATAAAAACCATAAGTACTCATTACATAACAAATCATTATTTACCTTTCAGAATATTAGATTGATCTCCTCTGAACTTTGGACTTTTAACAATCATAAATATTATTGCTTCCCATTCAAGGCAACTGCAGACATACCAGGGATGCTGCTGATGGAAAGACCATGACCTTATTTATTATGCCACCTGTGTACTCCTGAGAACCCTATAATTGAAACATTACACGTTGACTCACCTTTTTCTCATGATGTATTGTAACTTCTCAAGGCTAGCGTTTTCAATCATGGGTTTTCAGAGTTATATGAGTGAAACAGATTTTTAATCTATTCTGCTATGAGACAAGCTGGTTCTTCTCAAGAAACTCTCACTCTTTCCCAGTTATTTTTTTATTTCATTAAAATGAATGTTCCAAAAAATTCCTTTTTCTCCTATAGTCCTGTTTATTCTTCAATGAAATTTTGCTGCAAGGTTTTCTATTAACCAGGTAGGGTTCAATAGTGTAGAGGAGCCATTAAGGACTCCAGCACTGCACACCTTGTTCCCCCCTCCCTCAAAGACCCCTAAACTGATACATAAAGTAATCTTAATGATAACCAGACAATGTTTTTGAGCTTCTGATCACCCTGGCTATTTTTCTTTTCATATTTCATCACTTTATGCTTGTCAATTGCTGGTTAAAAACCCTAATGAAAATCATGTCAGCTCCCATAGGAATAGCTGGGCATGTTACAAGAAGTTATAGAGGAAGCTACTCACAGGTGAGAAGGTTACTCTAAAGTGTCTCAAACACTTTGAAATGTACTAAGGTAGATCAAGCTAAGGAATTATTATTGACAACCATTTAGACTGGAAATATTTAATTCCCTTCATTCTCCGAAAAAATCTCTTAGTTTTGAGAAGGGGCATGCCATTCCTCACCTAAATTTCCTGGCATCGTTTCCAGCTTCTTTCCTCTTAATAAAAAGAAGTTCCAGAACACTGCCTCCATATTTTACATATTTAAATAATGAATGTCTACTGAAAGAATGCACAAAAATTATCCTTGGCTTTGGTTACTGGAGAAGTTAACATAAGCTACTTAGATTACTATTATAAAAATGTTATTCAAATGTTTTTACTAATGTAAGTCCATATTGAGAGCTTGATCATGAATGGCATTTGTTCTTCAAGTTCTTCTTGACCTGCATAATCCTTTGGTTTGAATTCTTGAGGGGAAATAAAAGCGCATTAAAGAAATCATGCTCTGTATACAAATAATTTTCCATTATTTGCATAAAGAAGGAGTATTCCTTCCTATTATGCACTGATTTCTTCTTACACTGAAATTTCTTCACATCCAAAAAATATAGAAACTTGAGTCACCAAGGTCTGAAGTTTGACAATGTGTTAAAGTATTTTTGCTGCAGTAATTTAAAGTAGGCAGCACCAGTTGCTACTTTTTCTGTCAACCAGAAGATTTTTCCAAGAGGAAAAAAATACACTCTGCCTCTTTTGCTGGCCTATGAACAATTCCCCACCTGCTTTCTATTAAAAAAAAAAAAAGGATTTAAGAAAATAAAAACTGAAAGGAAGTCTAAGGCAGTAACAGAGAAATCCACATTCTGCTGAAGAGTTGACAAGGTATTTCAAATTTTGAAGACTACTCTGCTGACAAAGTATCAAAACTGGACTGAGGAAAGGCAGGAGACCATTAGCATGTCCATAGTGCCATGGAAAACCTTCCTGCCACAGAGTGCCCCTTTTTGCCTTCCAGAGTTTATCCTGCTTGACGCTGTTGGTGACTGTTCTGCTGTTAGTGATGAAGTTAATGGTTCTGGTATCATCGGTTAATCAGCAGAGATTCCCATTTTCAGACATCCATATTCATTCTCGTAGACGATTATTCTCGGGAGCTTTATCACGGTTTGTAGTCATCAGCTGATGGCAATTACGGAAGAAAAATATTTCAGATGAAAGAGAGATGGAGATTGAGTGGATTGAGCAAGGTCATTGAAGTGATTTGGGGATTACTTTCCCAGCCTAATTCCCATCTCCCATGTCCCAAAACATATTCATCTGCAGGATGTATTCTTCCCTTGAAGACAGAAGGCATAAATATTATTGCACAACTTTTCTTTTACTGTAGGAGTGTGGTAGTGTACTGCCACCCTCTGCTGGAATATACATGGACCAAGCAATTTCTCCACCTCCCCATATCTATTCAGAAAGAAGGGTAGGCATTGTGTTGTATTTTCTTGTTCAATATAGAAAAAAACCTAAAGAACGTGAAAGGCCAATTTGATATTAAGCTTAAAAAAATCAGAATTTGCTCGTAATAAGTTTTATTACAAGGTTATTGTATACTCAGTGCATTAAATTCAATTTCTACAACTCCTACAGAAGAATTTGGTCAGGGAGCTTTGATGTCACTGGTTGCAGAGCTGTGATCCTCTAGGAATTCAACTTTATAATCATTGTGAGTGCACTCAGACAAACTTCCAATGACTTCCTGCAACACTTTTAAACTCTTCTAAAGAACCATTAAAATCAGAAAGAGACACAAGATCAGCTACTGTCCTTTCTTTGTATGAACTGAGGCTTATCTGGTATTACTCAGGTTATAAGCTAGAATTTCCTACTTTGTCACAGTGGAATCAGTCTTTTGAGTTACAAAGGCAAACAAAGGGTGTGTTGAGGTGGGCAAGAATAAATTATTTAAACAAGATCAAGAGATCAACAGCTTTGCTTATATATGTTTGCTCTAAAGAGGTACAGCAAGGCCATTTTCAAGTGCAAGAGATGGAACTGGGCACTTCCATTTCTGCTTGCCCACTTTGGTGGTTTACATGCAGATGAGCAATGCTCAGTCCTGTCCGAGTACCCAAATATTCCAAATATTCAACACCAACAGGCTGAAAACAACAATATCACTCTGAAATCTTACTTTTCCATCGTCACTAATGCACAAGAAAATCTGTTTAGACATTGGGGACTCAGAATTGTTTGCATTTTGAAAATTGTCTTATGAGTGCTTTTGATTGTTTTAGTCATTTTGTGTTGATTCAGTTGATCCTTCAGAGAAGCTTTCTTAATAATATCAAAAAGGGGGAATTGTGGACACCCTGGGGGGGCATTCCCTGGTTTTTAGGAGACACAAGAAGCATCCCTCAAAAAGCTGCTAGACCCCATTGGCTCCTTCCCCCGTTCCTATGTCTGTTCCTATGTCCCTGAGCCACACTTCTCTATTCCCTGATTGACCCTCATCTTTGTACTGCCCAAAGCCAAGGTCAGCCCCCAGGCCCCTGGAGAGAGAAAACTGGATCTTCCTTGTGTGTATGTGTCTGGGACTTGAACATCTCACCACTGAATAAAACATCTGTGGATACCATGCAAAGGTACTTTTTGCTTCCTTACCCTGGACTATGCTAGCAGCAATTCAGCTTGCTACAGGCACCTCCATCTCTGCTTGCCCACTTTGGTGGTTCACATGCAGATGAACAATGCTCAGCCCTGTCCGGGTACCTAACTTCTCCAAAATACTCAACACCAACAGGCTGAAAACAACAATATCACTCTGAAATCTTACTTTTCCATCACCACTAATGCGCAGGATGAGTTCAGCTTCTAAAAAAAAAAAACAAAATAAAAACCAAACAACAAAAACCTGTGCTATTAAGATTAAATTCTGACCATATGGGAGTTACAAGAAGGTCTCAGCACAGGAATATTCCATCATGTTAATTGATTACTGCAATATGCTGCACATGAGGGGAAGGAAGGCAAAAGAATGTTATGAAGATGTTCCAGCAGGTCCCATCTTTGAGTAATGCAGATTACTGAGAATTTATTGCCAAAGAATTTACTGCTTTTATTCACATTTGGCTCTGATTTAAGGATCTGATCCAGACTCTTGAAACAAATGGTAGACAAAACCTTGAATGTACTTGAGCAAGGATTTTTACAAAATGAAGTTAACTACTAAAAACAACACTTGGCTTATTTAGGACGATCAGATTTTTGCACCTGGCAGTCCATAGCTCTTGGACAATGCTGACTAAAACAGTTCTGTGATACTCCCATGACCACAGTCTGTGAATGACCACCTAAGGGTTTTTTCTCTTTTTATTTTATAACTTGGAATTATATTAAGTAAACAAAAATAGAAAACATCAGTTTGAGGTAATCACTTATCCATAAAGTGTTGTTCACATTCATGTCTAATTTATTTCAAATCCAGATTGCATTCTTTATTATTTCCACCCAGAAACGCCTTCTTTCTGTGTTTGAACCTTAGCTATAGCCAGGAAAAAAAAAAAAAAATCAAGGCAACTATTGTGTAAGCAAGGGAAAAACCATGACAGTTTGGGAGGGAAAGAGTAGCATAAGGAGAGAGTTGGGTTAACATTAAAGCTCTGTATTTCAATGTCTTCACAATAATTTGGAATTTAAAATCAATTCAAATTACTAACGTGAGAGAGTTTTCAATGAAATCATGGAGACTGGACTTATGAGGCATCTGTGCCATAAACTGAAGCTTAACTGCATTACTGTGGTCAAAGTGCTGAATTAAAGGGAGTCAGAAGGGGGACAAGGCAGGAGAGACAAGTGGTATTGCCTCTAAAACCCCTATAAATCTAACCTCCCTCCTTCCTGCTGACATCATTAGATTCCTACTTTGCCACTGAATAGTCTCAGGTACGGCTTTAGCATTTGACAAATGATGGCAATTTGAGGGTTTTATACTTGTGGATACATTGTAGGACTTACTGTGGGACTTAAAAGCATTTTTCTTTAAATCAAATATTACCTTGGAAAATAACAATACTGGCAAATGAAACCAGTGAGGTGCCACTCAAAGCTACAGTCCTGCTTTAGTCATGTTGCTCTTTGAGAATCTAAAGCTTTTAATCATGTCAGGTTGCCACATTTTGGGTTAAAATTCATGGGTATTTACAGATATTATTTTGGCCACTGGAGAGTTCACTTACTAATACAATAGAGATTCTATTGAAGTCATGGAAATTTTTGCAGTATTATTTGTTGAATGCACTGCAATGACTGCAAAGTTCTAACATACCTGAGTTCATATATGACAAAGTTAATGAAAAATTGACTTAATTTGCAATGATTTATTGTCTTTTGTTCTTCTATATTTGGTCTGTGTGCTGTTTATTAGGAACTTATTCAGTATAAAACCAGAATATTTTGATAGCTGAATATCTTCATAGCAATAGCTTGTGTTGACTTTTCTCTTAGTGTTCTAACCTTGAATTAATAACTAAATAAATGATTTCATACATCTACACTGTTTTCAGTATCCAGTCAAGACCAATGTGGTCTTATCAGAGGATACAAGCCAACAATTACCTGCTTAGAGATTCATTCAATAAGGTGATTCTTCATTTTTCAGATGAATTATCAAATAAATACCCATGAGATACCAGTCCAAACTATAAAACCAAGGTTGTTAGAACCTAGCCTTGGGGTGTTTTCCTCCTAGGTTTCAGGAGAAGCCTAAGGGCTGGCAGCAAACATCACGGGTAAGTTCTGTTTCCATCCTCTCCTCTACCTGGCATTGAGAAGGTTTAGAAAGCAAGAGGGGCAAATAATATATACAGCAGACAATTGTAACCAAACAAAATCTGAAAATGGCACCAACCACTTGCTATTGGAAATAACCACTGCAAAGATGTGCTTTACTTTCATGAGCAAGTGTGATTTTACAGAGTGCACTGCATGAAAGCCTAAGCCTTTTGAATATGCTTTCAGCAGTAATATTCCTCCTGTTGACAAATCTTTTAAATACCTTAGGCAAGCATTACTTCATGCAAATCAGATTTTCAGAGGTGCCGTGTGAGAACTCATGCATCAGACCCAAATCCACCGGGATGCCAGGGATAAACCCACATTACCAAATCATGGGAAGATCAGAACTGGTTTTAAGGAGCAGTCTTCCTGGAATGCAGATTCATTTCTCCATAACACCATTTCCCAGACAGATCCATTTCTGAGTATCAAGTTTTTAGTTCATCTTAGTTTGTATTTCTGAGCCCATGACTGTCAGCCGCATATTTGAAAAGCCATCTATTTCTCAGGCATTTAAACTAACCTGTTCATGGATATGCATGGCTTGTAAACCTCCTTCCATATACCAATCTTAATGAGATTTTGCTCTTCAGCCTTCCAGTTACGGGCAAAACAATCTGGTTTTGTGACTCTGGTGTGTCTGCTTCGAATGTGAAATAGGCTGGCACATTTCTGTCTCTCACTTTTGTATCTGGGTGAAAATTTACGTTATGCACCGAGAAGCACAGTTTAAAATCAATAATAAAAATACTTTCATCTAACTTTTCTGGATTTCATTTATTTTCAGGTGTGTGTAAGGATAAAAAAATTTACCAGAGTGACAGTCTAGAAAATGGAGCTCAAAAAAAAAAAAAATCCCTATGTAATTGTTAACAGTAATTGTGTCCAAAGTAAATTCCATTTAATATGGACTAGAGGATGTATAGGTAATTTCCAATTTAGGCAGAATGCCAAACAGCACAATAGATTTTATATTTCTCTCCAGGTGTGTAAATTGTTAATTAAACAAATTCAATTAGTTAAGTGAAGTATAAAGGACTGTATCCCAATAATGCTCAGCACTTAACCTTTACCTCTAGCTATGGATTATTAGCAGTATGAAATGTCTTTTGTGCAGCCTGAGAACTCATCCTTGGGCTCCCTGGGTGCTGGCTGTGGACATGCTGATGTTGCTGCCTGTGCCCAGGGAACTGCACGTGGCTGACACACTTCTGGCCAGCTGACCCATGTAATCTGACCTTCTGCATGCTGCGCTCTTGTAAAAGGAGGCAAATACTCTTAAATCACCATCGGGATAGTTTAACACATTTTAATTTGCATTTACAAGAGGTGACAAATGGGCTTAGAGTCACATTCTGTGGAAGTTTATCAAAGAACTTTCATTTACTGGGAGCAACATGTGAGCATTGGACCAGATGATTTCAAGAGGTTCTTTCCACCCTAATTTTTTCCCTGCAATTTTAAGAATTATGTGATTGAGTGACTAAATTGAATCAAAGATTCTCAATCGGTGAGCTCTGATAGCCAAAAGTAACCAGACTATCTCAGTTGGAGTTATCATCACTATGCTGATGCTATAGTGCATCTTAGAGTCATGGAATAAAGGTTGGGAAAGATCTCTGAGATCATCAAGCCCAACCTTTGAGCAAACACCACCGTGTCAACTAAGCCATGGCGCTTAGTGCCATGTTGCATCATTTTTTGGACACTCCAGGGAGAGAGTGAATCCAACACTTCCCTGGGCAACCCTTTCCAGTGCTTGACCACCATTTCAGTGAAGAAATTCTTCCTGATGTCCAACCCAAATCTCCCTTGGTGCAGCTTGAAACCATGTCCTCTTGTCGTATCACTGGTGTTGCTGTGAAGGAACTCTTGAAGGGAAAGGGATCTCAGGCACCAATAAATAACTATGGTGCCAACACAAGGAGGTTATCTTGAAATACCTGTAGCCCAGACTAGCTAACCTGTTATGTCCCTGAACTGCATGAAGCTTTTAGTGCTGCTGAAGAATTTCTTAAAGCTCACCTGGAGCAAGAATAAATTGTTGAGGAAGGAGATGTGGGAATGGGGATATTACAGAGCTCACTGGTGAGGTAGTGGTTATAGCCCCAAGCTTTATAGGTTTAAATCTTCAGATTTGTTATTGGACTGTATCTGTTTTATAATAACATGATGATTTTTCTTCACAGACTGGTGGTCTCAGACAGTTCGAAGCAAAAGTGTGACTCTGTTTGTCTGAACTATGAAGGTTGATTCAAACCCAGGAATTTTCTGATCAGTCTGAGAAGCCCAAAACAGACAAACTAGAAGTCAGATGACTTAGAGGACTTAGTCCTGGACCACTTCCTTATCTCATAATCTTTGAAAATTACAAGTACCCATGCCCTACAAAATTAAGCCAAATTAAAATGGTGTTATTATTGATTTAAAAGATTCTAAAACCTCAGAATCAGATGCAGAGCACTCACAGAGTGTGTCACAAATTGAATTCATTCTTTTCAAATAAATGTTTCCATTCAGGAAGAGAAAATCAATTTTTGAATGTAGTAGGCAGACAGATCAATTTGTTGTAGAGCTGTTGTTCAAGGAATCCTCAGTCTCATATTATCCAGGTTTAAAAAAAGTTGATCTAATTTAAATTTTTTAAATATGTAAATTATGCCCTCATCTGATTTCTGATGTGAGTCGGTCAAAGACTGGGACTGCACCACAGGAATCTGTTCACAGATGGTTTGTGAGCATTTTTATTTATCTTGGTTTAACCATCATTATGATGGTATCGAGGAGCCCTTTTGAGAAGCTGGTTCAGTGTGGGCAGGCAGGGAAGGGGATGGATCCTGCAGGAGTTGAAAGGGCACAGCAGAGAGACAGGAGGCAAATAGGAAAGACAAGAAATGGATATGCATGAACTGAACAGCCAGTGGAGAAGGAAAAAGGACTTTTGGTCCATGGCTCAATTAATTAATCAAGGCAACAACACACAGGCACCACACCAGAAGATTTAATTGGGGAGATTTTCAAGCCACAACAATGCACACCCAAACATAAAAATATAAAAAAGCCAACATTCTAGAAAACATATGCCAATAATTCTGAAGTTAATATTACTTTTTCAGTAATAAAATCCTTGGTAGTGTCACCCTTGTTTTTGTCATGCTCAGCTTGGATCACTTCAACACAAACAGCAAAATTCCAAACATTTATGACTCTTGTCACAGTTTACTTTGCCTGCATTTTGGGACTTCCTATCACCAATGTTTAGCTGAGGATTTTCATGGACCGCATATTCAAGTAGGATTATGCTTTCCCTGCCCTGAATCAGGAACCTAAAGCTGATGACTGGGGCAGCCTGAGAGTCTCTACATCACTGTCAAACTTCTTTCTCATATGATTATAATCTGGAGAGCAGGTACAAGGCTACTCTGTATTTAGATTAATGAATGGAAATTCTCTGCTTTAAATATTTCATATTGACTGAAAGACAATGATTTTTCTGTGTTGTTCATATCCAAATGCTATTCAATCCCTATGCTCTCCTAAGTAGCCATTGGCTCAGGTACCAAAACTTCTTTTCTCAAGTGGGATAATGCCATCCCTGGAAACATTCAAGGCCAGGTTGCTCTGGGCTCTGAGCAACCTGATCCAGTTGAAGGTGTCCCTGCTCATTGCAAAGGAGTTGGAGCAGGTGAATTTTAATAGTCCTTTCCACCCCAAACCATTCTGTGAGTCTATAATATCATTTTCTTCAATGAAGCTCCACATCAGTCACCATAGGAAAAGTAACACTTACCTCTCAGTACATCAATAATTTTCTTTACTTGCAGTTTTGATGGGCAAGGACCTGAGTTATGGCTATCATCCTCTGTAGCTACATTTTTCTTTGAAAGAAATAAAATTCCATCCAGTCATTTCATGACACCTTTTGAGTTTCATGGTGTTGGTACCATGATAAGGTTTTGCTTTCTAAATATAGAGTAGACATCTCAAGTGAGCATTAATAACCTGCTTAATGTTTTTATCTCATTCACATATAAGCCCAACTTTGGGCATGCAAACAACTTTTTGAAGATGGTGGGAATTTGCTTGTGAGGTGCTACATTTGCTTTAGCCCAATGTGCATTATTGGGGCACTTAATGATTTTTGTCCTGACCATTTTAATGCCCATTCTAGCATCTGTCATGCATGAAATTCCTCTTACTGACACACTTATGTGGATAATCTGGCATTTAACTCCTATCTTTACTGAGTCAGGTGCATTTTGCTTTCATCTTTATTCTAAGCCAATATGGTATTTGCTGATTACCTTTATCAATCTCTCTGCGCTAAATTTGAGTATATTCACTGAACAAACTGCACTATAAACAACCTGTTTGGTATGTAGATAAGAACTGGATCCTTGTAATCCAAAATTGTTATTACTTCAGGCCCCAAAAGTGCAATTTAAGATCAAAGCTTGAATTGGTATCATAAATGCAATTCAAATAAAAGGAAAACCTGAATGATTTTCAGATAAATAAAATCAGGCTAAATAAATGTAAATCTATAACAATTTAACTCACGTAATTTAGTGTATTTAATTTAATTGTTTATTTTTTGTTAGGTCTACAAACAGAAAGAACTCAAGGTGTTAATCAGCTGAACAGGTGAGAGCTGAGAGTACAAGTTTTTCCTAGTACTTCAGAATTTTACAACAATCACTCAATTTTTCTACTGTATGTAATAGTATCATATCATATCATATCATATCATATATATTCTAACTTCTAAAATCTTATTTGCTACAATTTCACACATTATTTTTTGTGTTTTATTTTCCTTTACACAATTTTTGTTGTCCATGCCCATTACTTCTCATAGCTTTAATACTCATGGTTTTGCTTGGATTAGGTAAAAAAAAATTTATACACACATGCAAAAAAGAGCAGGATTACCAACAAAATATTTTTAGCTAGTAAGAAAAAAAAAATAAATAAAAGTCCTACAGTTTGATATTAATTGAAATGTTGATAAGCAATAAAATATACATTACAGACCAGCTCTATAAACAGCCCCAGTATACTGGTCAGTGTTTTGAATATAATTTCTGCATTTTCTTGTTGTCACTTAAATATATACTGATGCAGGCATCAAAGTCCTGCATGCAACTTTAGTCTACCTATGACCATGTAAACTTATCAACAGAATTTAATAAATAACTGAAATGGAATTGTATACTCCCATACATAGTTAAATTTTACTTTTTCTTTTTTGTAACAAAGGTTTAATTACATTTACAAGAGCTAAAGAGCTAGAAGAAAAGTGACAGCTAATATAAATATTTTCTTGATCATTTGATAAATACTTTTTTTTTTCTTTTTTCCTTAGATATTCAGCTCTTTTCAGCAGAATAACAAGGAGTAGGTAAGTTACAATGATGAATTATTCTTTCCAGTTTCATGTTCTATTTATAGCCTTTTCATTCATTAGAGCTTTTAATTTGTCTTGGGTTTGCTAGTTTTCACGCTCTCATGTATTTTTTACAAAATAATTTATTACAATCTATATTTCTTTCTTTTCAAAATTATAATCCAATTACTTTCTCAGTAAACAAGAATTCCTCCTTTTTTATGTGAAATGAACTACCAGCCAAAGCAGTTTCTGATTAGACAAGCTAATTTTGAAAGAACAGATAGAATGAAGCAATGAACTGGATAGAAATAATAATGGAGCATACCTTGTTAGATAACAAATGGAACAGACTTTGGAGACAATTAATGCATGAGATACTTAATTCTGAGGTATGTTAAACAAATTTTGTCTTATTTATTTGCTGCTATAAATCATAGTTAGTTTCCTTAAATAGCGGGCTCTAACCACCCAGGTTACATCATATTTCTGTAAATAAATGCTGTGCTCTTTACTGGAAACGCCAGCACCCTTTGTAGGAGAGCATGTATATATTTATATACACATAGATATAAATATAGACAGATCAATCAATTGGTTGATCCAGTAAAGGACACTGGTCTAACAATGTTTGGGATTAACTTTGCTGTGAAATACTTGGTAATTTCATTCAATGGATAAATATTATTTCTTCTACTTTGGGGTTTTAAACGAGTTACAGACTGAGAGGTCATTACTTGCTGGGGTTGATTCTGTTTCAAGTCTTATACTAATGTAGCACTTTTTATTGGGTTTGTTGTGAAGAGAGGCGTGTCAGGCCTTGTTCCTCAATTTCCTGCACTTGAATCAATCTGACCTCCTCGAGTCTGAGAAGCAGCACTTTATAGTCCAGTTGGAATAGGATAAGGATGACATCTCTTATAAATATGAGAAAACATCTTCCCTCACTAGCATTGCATCCAACTCAAGTTAAAGAGCCATCAAAAAGACTTCATTTTAAATGTGTGCTATTAAAGATATTAGTAGGAAGGCAGCAAAAACCACCAGTCCCATGAACAGTTAATCTTTAGCCTTGAAGAAGGGAAGGGAATCATGAGTCTTTACCTCTTTCTGCAAACCCTGTAGGTACTCACATTATGCAGATTACATTGTTTTCCTGTGCTCTTATAACTTCTATGAAACCAGTCCTTCTGCTCCTGTTCATGCTGCAAACTTCAGGTTTACCTAATGCTTTAATAACAAAAACTTCTGATGGTGGTGTTTCTGGAGAAATAAAACCAATCCTCCTAAATGTGTGAATGGGTTTTGTTACAAAAGCAGTAGCCCATTCCATCTGTGTTTCCTGCTTCCTGCTTTTATTTTTCAGCACTAGTCACATGGATGGTAATATTTCTTGGTGAATGGTAACCTACCTGTAAGCATAGCATATAGTGATTTTTTTTTTTACTTCCAGATGCTTCCCCTTATTAACTTTCTCTCAGAGATTATGCTGCCAAATCCCTCTTGTCTCTCCTCTCTGTATATGAAATCATCTCTAGCTGCCTTCTCTCCCTTACACAAATTGAGCCTTAGTACTGATCCAGTAAAATAACTTCATAGTTTCAACATCCTACTTTACTTATGAATCCCTGACTAATTCTGTATCATTTCTCATATCCTCTATTCACAGTTTTCCAATAAGGACTTTTGATTTCCTCTTGAGAGTTCCTACTTTGCATGAAAGTCCTTTCCAAGATCATTACCTTTCGGGCCCTGTGATTTCTCTTAGAGCACCCACTCCTATCCTCTGACTATCCAATTTACCAGTAGATATTATTTTTATATAGATTTGAGCCTTTCTGCCTTTCAGAAGTCCTTAAAATATCAGAATACCACTCTGCCAGAGAACACACAAACACATTATAACTGACTGACTGCCAGTTATTAATAGTATGCGCTATTAACATATATTATGTGTTAATAAATATGACCAAATCTAACTTGGCCTGCCTGCTCCCTCTCATTATATATGTATTCAGTTAAGAACAGAGGTTAAAGATTAAAGAGTCATCTAGGTTGGTGGAAAGGTGGGTAATAGACAAGAAAGTCATTCCGCGTTTTATTTGTACATCCTATTTTCATTTCTCATGGGATCTGTTGCCAGAAAAAGACTTTTGCTTTTTCATGTCTCAATCAGATCCTCCAGGTGCTTCATACTTCTGTCAAATGTGACAAAATTTAGTAATTGGTCTAATGTGGGCTTCTATTTGGCTATTATTTTCTTCCTGGCCAGGTGTAGGCCAGGGTTTGATGCTGGTGCAGAGCAAAAGATTTAGAACACAGGCAGGTTGTGCTTTAAGATTCAGCTGTCTTAGGATGTGCAATGAAGGGATAGAGACAAGCCTTGGAGCACAGATTGAATCTCTCACATGGAAACACCAAGGCTGATGTGTTCCCAGTTTAGCCTGAATAAGTTGGAGAGGCAAGGGTGGAAAGACACCTGAAAGCAGGAACCAGGGTGATGGGAGAGCAAGAACGAGTCTGAGGAGGAGAAAAATGATGGAGGCAGATTGTAACAGTAACCAGTGGTGATTTCCAACACTTATTCTATCAAAGCTCCTCCAGCACAGCCCCGTGAGGGGCCTGGGGACCAGGGAGCTCTCTGAGGAGTGATGGTGAATGACCTAGCCTGGAGACAATGAAGATTTCAAGGCTTGCCTGTATTTCATCAGAAAACTGAGTAAAATCAGCTCATTTCCTGGGAAATTGTTCTCTATTGATGAACCAGCATTTTCTGTAGGAAGACAAATATTCTGTTGATTATTTTGACCATCGTAATTTTCATATCTTGTGCTATTTCTGTCTGCTCCTTGACTTGCAGGAATTGTCATTTTTAGTTACATTTGCACATTGACTCAACACTGGCTGGAGGCCATAGATTACAGCACAAATAGCCATAGAAATTGAGAGATTTAGGATGTTTTTTTGTTTCCTATCCAATTAATGAACCCCCTAACTAATGCTGCCAGAAACTGAGACCATCACATGACTGATCAGTCCTGAAAAAATGGAACCATAATGCAACATTTCAATGTTGATATGTTCAGCATGTTTCAATATATTTTTTTTGTATTGCTGGCATAGAAATATACCACAGCAAAACATTAAATTGCTAAGTGTGGATAGTTTATACCCAAGCAAAGTACAATCACAAGTGATGACACTGTACTCCTCCTTTTGTGGCAAAGCTGATTTAAATTTAAGTTTAGTTCACACTTTTTAATTTATTTCTCCTTTTAATTTCCTCTTTTCATATAGGGAAAATTATGATCTTATGAAACTGACATGAAATGATCAAACAATATTGAACAACCTAATGAAAATCTTAAGCAAAAGTCATTGTGAATTAGGTATTTGCTAAACTGACAACACAAGCCTTTGTAAACCTGATATTGTTCTTATGTAAACTCATGAATGGAGACTTTCTCAAATAAATTACTTAATAACATCAGAGTCATTGGCTGAGTAAATATATCCCAGGGGCGCATACTAAGATTCCTGAATTTAAATGTTGAATAGAACTTCATATTTGTCACCTTTACTAACGAGTTTTTCCTTATGAAATCATTATTAGCATGAAAAAGTTAAATTTTGTATCTAATTTCTTGAATTAATGCTGTTTGAAGACCCTAAGGGTTTGAAAGTTCTTTCACTGGAATTCATCATTTACATAATTTTCATAGCCCCAACACTTTGCTCTCTGCTATGAATGCACATTGTGGAGTTTTTATGCATTAAAGCAGCAACTTCTATTTTTCTCCACACAAAACAATTAAGAGAAGAATAACAGGTAATAAACATTTTTAATCTTTAATATTACATTAACAGTGAAGTGCCATATTTCATGCTTTCACAACCACATTGCATGCTGAATGATGCATTTTTGGTCCCTCACTATGAAGATATTTGATTAGAAAAGAAAAACAATTGAGTTATTTGAGATCAGTGGAGCTTTCCATCATTTCCTGCTTGAGAAACTTGTGAGTGCACAGCAGCATGGCCAGATTTTTAAGCAGACTAGACCATATTTTCTCAACTCTACATTATCATAGTTCAGCCATGATCTATGAATGTTTACTTGATTTTTTTTTTTTTTTGTTGCTAATATAGCTTATTATATGGGAGATTTATTCTCTTTTAAGCTGAAACCAGCGCTGCACAGTTTCTGACCAAAATCTCTCTTGATGTTAACCTCTCCTCTGCTTACTGTTATTAATAATAATTTTTATTACTGCAGGTCTTTTTCACTCAGGGTCATGGACATATGGTAGAAGTAAGAGATACGGGTAGGATGGACCCAAAGTGGAAAACCAAATTAGCAGCAAAGAGAGATTTAATTTTTGCATTCTTTGGGCTTAACATAACTGCAAAGGTAACATGACAGTCCAGACAGTGTTTTGTACAGAAAAACTGAACTTATCTCTGTGTCAGGGCTAAACTTGTTTGAAAACAGCCCACAAATAATCTTTATGTGGTAGACAAATCTGTTCCCCAATTTAACAATGTGCATAAGAATTTTTATTGTTATTGTTGCCATTATTATTATTAATAATAATAATAATATAATATTATTATTGTCTGTGCACAGTGAAAACACTAATGTAAATAATGCATTCTGCTTTGTGGCAAACTTTTGGTAAGGATTCAATGTGAGATGAAGATTCCTCTCTTAGGTATACATTTCTCACCCCACTATGGGTGTCTAAAAGGCCATTGTACCCACATAAGATGAACTGACTTTACCAAATGCTTCTCCCTTGGCTGGGATGGGAACACATTTAATGGAATTACTTCTATATGTTCAATATTTAAAGTCTGAATCTGAAGCCAAATGTGATCTTTGAGTTTGATTCATTTGCCCATATATTCACATCTAGTACTATTTAGGAAGCCTAGTGTCATGTACTCATATAATTAAAGAATTTATGCCACCTTCTTACAGCAGCCCCTGGAATTACTCTCTACTATCCCAGCTCAAAATGAAGAAGCAGCTTCATGTAGTTTAAACCAAGCATAATTTACCTTGCATTTCTAAATGCAATGCAATGAGGTGAATACTGACTCTTTTTAAAGCCAGTTTATTGTGTGTCAGATATCCTCCAATCTTCTTCAAAATTTATGTAAAAAGCATGCTCTTGTTTTTCTATGGAACTAAAATCACACATCTGTGTGTTTTCTCCAGTCACAAAACATATAGAAATATCTTCTTGGTGCATTATCTAGATTATTCCTGTTGTCTTCCAACTGAGCTTCAAGTGCCACGTTATGTTAATCTTGCTGCTCTTCCCACGTAGGGACAATACCAAAGAGTGTCAGGGATGGAAAATAAAGAACAGTCTTGAATATAAACTATTAAATCCAGATGTTACAATTTTTGCTGATCAGTGTTTGATATACAAAGGTCTTAAATCAAATACTGGCAGAGAATGAACCAATGAAACCCTGTAAGTCTGTCTTTTGAACATCAGCAGCTTCCCTTCAAACCTTGTCCAACATCTTCTCTCTGGACAAATCATTCTACTTGACAGAGTGGAGGAAATCCAGTCTGTGTGATCAACTGTGCACAGTTTTAAATTTCCTACAAATCATGTTAGTGCTTCGAAAACATGTGGTACTGCAGGAATGAACCATATCAAAGTTATTCATTTTGGACTCCAAATGAACAACCTCAGAACAGCTTGTTGGAAGCCCCTGGCACTTAGTTACAGTCAAATGTGATGATGGCTTGTAATGTGCATGTCAAAAGGAGGTCAGCCATCGGAGGCTGCTCACTACCAACCTTCCTTTACCATGAGCCAAATCGCTGCCCAGATGCTCATCGAGCCTCATTACCATAATGCCAATGTTATCCAGGTTCAAATGTGGAGTTCGCTGGCGCTCCAAACACACACTAAAGCCACTGAAAAACTCCATCAATGACTGCTATGCTGCTCATGGGTGCCAAAATTCAGCTGGCTCAGAATTTTGAGGGATTTTGAGTCATTTGCTCTGTCCTAACTCACTGTGTTGTAAATTCTGGTTTGTGAGATATCAGACATTAAATGAATCTGGATGTTTGGGCTTGTTTGGCAATTTCCAATATCTAAACCCACAAATCAGCACTTCTCAAAGTTTTCCACTAATTTTTGTGGACTCTGGATGCAGCTATTGGAAAACCAGCACCTGACATCCATTGCCCTAGTAGCATTCACCAAAGTCGTCACCCTGTGATGATGTGCTCTTCAGGCATAATTGTCTCTGATTTGCAGTATCTCCTGGTAACCCAGGCACATTCCTTCTTTACTCACTCCAACAATAATGGGCACAAATTGAAAGGAAAGCACTCATGAAACTCAAATTAAAATATGTAACACAAATATTTATACCATAGCAAAGTTTGATTATAAATCAAAACTATTTGGACTTATTTTAGGATTTCATGAAAATATATTGCTGCTTTGTAAACCAAAGTTATGAAAAATATAACTAATGGTACCAAGACAACATTAGTTACATAATCATATCTGTTTATCTATTCTAGTTTAAATAACTCAGAGACATGTTCCATTTCATTATGATTAGTGCACTGATTTTAGGTTTGTTGACCTAAGTTTCATCTATCTATCCATCAGAAGACCTTGAAGGCATATCAAACTTGAGTTTCATTTAGTCATCCCACTATTTTCAGCTTTTTAAAATGTATTTATTAGATAGAATCAAAAAAAATCTCATTTATTAAAATTTTTCTCAGTGTTACATTTTTCCTTTATGCACACTAGTACCTTGTAATGTTACTTCTGCAAAATACACACTTCTGAGAAAATTTTACTCATTGGTGTAGAATTGTGTCATAAGTTGGAGGAGAATATTTAAGAACAGAAAACACTATTATTTTTTCTATGTTGTTTTCCTGTCATTTTGACCTTCTCTTCCTTAGTTTTTCACTTTCTTTTCCTTAGGTTTTGATTATCCTTTCCTTAGTTTGGGTACACAGTAAAGTTCCCCATGTCATTTATTGTCACCATTGTCATTTCTCTTGTGTGACACACATTTTGTCTTTCCTCTATTCAGAAAAGAGAAGATGGATGGTCAGAAAAGATTTCTTTTATTCTTATTGTTATTTTTGTAGCATGTAAGTTCATATTTTTTCAGTGGTTTTCATTGATTTGAATTGCTGTAACAGGTACTCAGTGCAAAGTCTGAGCTTGTACAGTAATTAAAGTGAGAGAATCTCAAGCTATTTAACTTAATAAGGGGAAGTTAACCGACTTGATCAGAGTCTAATACTTGCAGAGGGAAGAATTTCTGATATTCATTGACTCTTTAATTTAGCAGAAAAGTATATAACAAGATCCAGGCAATGGAGATGAAGCTTGACAAATTCAGAGGTAGAAATAAGATACTCAGAGTGTAATTAACCGTCACATCTTCCCTACAGATGTGTTAGACTCTTTGCTGCCTGCAGTTTTGAAGTCTTAAAAGTATTCTGACAAAATCTCAATATTCAAATTCAGTTTACTGCCTGGTTGTGATGATGATAGGCTGAGATTCCTGATGTATATTGTGTAGAAGTGCAGGAAAGTAGCTTTACAAGCCTTATTGGGCTTCATGGTTTCACCCATGTTTATAGCAGAATCCTCCATTGAAGTTCTGGTTTCTGGTGAAAATAATACAGAAGGAATAATAAGTAATAGTAATAGTAATAGTAATAGTAATAGTAATAATAATAATAGTAATAGCTGTTGTTGTTGTTGTTATATATTTTGAAAATAATAATTTAAAATAGATAATAACCCCTAATGTAAAGGCAGTTATATTATTATGCACTATGGAGACAGAGGTGCTTTCTTAACAGCCTGACTTTGACAAAGCATGGTCCATACTCCAAGAGATTAAAATAAGACAATGAATGTGAATTTGATTTCCTGGTGGAAAAGCCCTATTAATATCAGCCTCTACTCAAGAAAAAACACATGTTCATCCCACACACATTAGGAGTGTGATTCAGGTCTACAGATTTGACATCAATTTGGAGACAATTGTCAAGTTATGCCAAAATATCCTTCACAAAGTCAACAGAAAAGGTCTTCCAGGTCCCGCCTATAAAAGTTTAGGTTTTATACCAAAGTTCTGGGCCAAAACCACTTTCTGGAAAAGCCTGTTTCTCTTCTTTATCTATGTAATGGTTCTAAGAGATTAAACCTCTAACTTCAGTAACTACTTAGGATTTCAGGAAAACACATAAGTAAATCTCTGACAACCTTCAAAAATTGCAACTTCCCATTTGCATTTTGCTCCCTAAATAATTGTGAGTGCTGTCTAGATGCAACACTTGACAGACCTTCTCTTTTTGTCTTTGAACTCACAGTCCTCTTAGGTAAGCTCATTCTTTTAAAAAATTTTGGAGGGATTTGTCAGGCTAATTGTAGGCTTCTTGGGACAATTATCCTCAATTCACTTTACATTTAAAAAAAAATTGTTTTCAGGGCATGATTCACATCCTGTAATGTACTGCTAGATATGAACTGCATTCTAATAACGTCTTTTTCCCTGTAACCACTAAGTCAGGTTACAGAAATTAGTTAGGGTTTAGATATTGACACGGGAGACATCTGAAGTTAGGTCATATGATCTTCCAAAGGTTGCCATTCCAAGCTTCTTCATCTGGTCAAATTAAAAAGGGTTGAACAGCTCTACATGTAAATCAATACATCTTGGAATAACAGTAAATGAGTTTTTTACTGCATTGTATGCATCATTCATTGACTATTTTAATACAGGAGAGAAATCCTGTGTTACACAATGGCAGAAATAAATTTTAAACACACTGTAGAGAACATTTCTTCTGAATAAATCTTTAATATGAAAATGGCACATCATACGTGAGGTTCCATCAGCATTTCTGGAACTCAGAACAGGGTTATTATGCTTTGGAGTGTACACATGACATTTGGGTACTTTTAAGTGATTGAATGCTAGCAAACTACATCACATCCCTCTTTTTGAAAATGTATGTGCTCCCAGAGTTCATATCCTGGAAAAGTCCTGGGTCATAGGTATAAGGACAAAGAGATGAGGAGAAAGGGAAAAGATGTTACCCATAAGGTCAAAAGGCTCCTTTTCATTTTGAGAGAATAGGGTTTAAGTCAGAAGAAAATTTGGAAGAGAATAGCAAAGCTTTGAAGGTAGAGATTTCTTTTTCCATAGGGATCTGGAGTGGAGGAAAATGGAGGTATGGAAGAATGCCAGGTTTAAAGGCACAGGCATTGGGACTATCCCAATATGACCAAGAGAAGGAGAAGGATGGTAGAACATGAAAAGGAAACATAAACAAGTCTGGGACAATGTTGGTCCTTAACATTGAAAGACTTTAGAATGACAATGAGCTCATCTCTTGGTAGTCTCAGACCTCAGAGACAAGGGTAGAAGTTTGGAGAAAGGAAGATTTCCCCTTGGTCATGAAGGGCTGGGTTAGAGGTCAGCTAGACAGATGTAACACCCATAAATCCATGGGCTCTGGTGGGATGCAGCCATGAGTGTGGAAGGAGCTGGCAGAGGTTTTTTGCTAAGCCACTTGCAATCATTGAAAGTCACGGCAAACAGGAGAGGTGCCTGATGCCTGGAGGAAGGCCAGTGCTACTCCCATCTTCAGAACGGGCAAGGAGGATCCAGGAAACACCAGCCAGTCAGTCTTACCTCCATCCTTGGAAAGGTGATAGAACAGGTCGTTCTGGAGGTCATCACCAGGCATGCAGAAGAAGATCATCAGGAGTAGTCAGCAGGGATTCACCAAGAGGAAATCATGCTTGACCTGTCAGACAGCTTTCTGTGATGGCATGGCAGGGTGGGTCAATGGAGGGCAGTGTATGTTTTCTGCCTCAAGTTTAGCAAGATTTTAGCACTGTCTGCCATAACATCCTCATAGGTAAGCTCAGGAAATGAGGGCTGGATGAATGGACAGTGAGGCTGAATGGCAGAGCTCAGAGGGTTGTGATCAGCAGAGCAGAATCCAGCTGGAGATCTGTAGTCAGTGGCATTCCCCAGAGATCAACATTTATTTAGCTTCTCTTTTCCAGTCTTATTTCACTTGTTTACCTATGGCTTGGAGAAGGGATAGAACACACCCTCAGCAAGTTTGCTGGTGACATGAAACTGGGGGGAGTGGTTTGATACGCCTGAAGGCTGTGCTGCCATTCAGCAGGAACTGGATCAGGGGGTCAATCTCCCAGGTTGAAGAATTGGGTCTAGAGAAACCTAATCAAGTCCTACTAGGGCAAATGTAGGGTCATGCACCTGGGGAGGAATAACTCCAAGTACCAGGACAAGTTGGGAGCTGAGCTGGCAGAGAGCAGCTCTGCAGACAAAGACCTGGGAGTGTTAGTGGGTGACAAGTTGACCGTGATCTGGCAGGTGAGAGTGGTGTCATATCTGTGGTGACTGTCAGGATCCACACCTCAGCAATATTTTTAGAGAGAGCTCTTTCCCACTGAGAACCTGATAATGAAGCAGATGTAATTGCATCAAAGTATGACTGGCTCATCTCATTGCAACTTTAAAGCCTTTCACTCCTTCTGCCTTGGAAGCAAGTGAATTTAGTTCAACTCTGTGCTTCTGAATGGTTTATCAGGAGTAAGTGACTTTGAATTTTAGTCTTGATACAGTTTCAGAGTAAAAGCTTCCTAAGGGTTGGCTCTACTAAGTAAACACAGCAGGAAATCCAGCTGTGAGTTGCTCTGTAGGCTTGGCTGTTTGTTGAGAATATCTTTTGAAGTTCTCAGATTCATACCCTATCACACTAAAAAGCAACACCAGGTAGCATCTCCTGGCAATGTTCATGTACTTGCTAATAAGGACTCCTCAAAACTATCAAGTTGCTACATACAATTCTCAAGTGGTGGAACTCTCATAAAGTAACTATTTACATTTTATTTCCATCAACCTGCAATAAAATTTCACACTGCTCAGGTAAGATTGTATTTTTAACCCATAAGACTACACTTTTACCCAAAGCAGAAACAGAAAAAAAAAAAAATCAACACATTTGTGAACATATTGTGAATCTTGTCACAGCAATTTGCTGTTGGCCCATTTCTAGGTTTTATTTTCTTAGAATGCATCAGAGCTACCAGTCTGGGACATTTGAAAATGTAATTGAGCTTGATAGCAAGCGATACAGTTAATTCTGTTGGTAAATGTTGTGCAGTGCTAATTGCTAGTTCTAAATTTAACAATTAGTTTAGAAAATCTGAAGTGCAATTTATAATGGGATATAAGCTGCAGGCTTCAGCTTGTACCAGCTTTTTTATTATTATTACTTATACACATTTAGGAGGATGCAGCAGAAAAAATTTAACCAAGAATCAAGATGCATGCCTAATTTAACTTCAACCAAATTTGACTATACATCTAGTAAATTTTCTATGGCTGCAAAACGTTCTAACAAATTAAGCTTGTATCAAGTATTCTGCTTTCTACAGTTTGTAATTATACATTAACTGATATTGTCATCCTAAACTTCATTAAATTCTTTAAAATTGTCATTGATGTTGTCTATCAGAAGAGTAGATTTGTACAAGTCTATGTTCTCCCTCCTTTAAAGACAAATGTTGCTGTTTTTCAGTATATGGGATTTTGAAACCCGGAATGACTCTTGCAGATTTTGCTTTGGACATTCTACAATGCAAATGTCTTTGAGATAATAAAACATTATCAGGAAGGAATTAAACCTGAGATGATAAAATTAAATCATATTTTCCTCACACTAAAGATTTTGTGTTGCAGAATCACTGGACAGTTGAAGTTGAAAGAGATCTGGATACCTTTTAGTTGACTTGGAATTGTTCAAGTCCAGGTTGGATGGGGCTCTGAGCAACATGGTCTAGTGGAAGGTGTCTCTGCCCATGGCAGAGGGGTTGGAACAAAATAACCTTCAAAGTCTCTTCCATCCAAAACCATGCTATGATTCTATACTATTAAATCCCCTGCTCAAAACAGAGTCAGTTATTGCAGATGATCCAAGATTATGCCCAGAAATGTTTTTGACTCTCCCTAAAGACAGACACTCCACAGCCTTTCTGGGCAACCTGTTCCAGTTTCATGACACTCACAGTAAAAGAGTTTTAATGGAATCTCCTGCTCTTCAATATGGGTCTCTGACTTCTTGTTCAGTCACCTGAGCCTTCTTTCCTCCAGGCTGGATAACCCCAGCTCTCTACACCTCTCTCTGTTTAGGAGGTGCTCCAATTTCTTAAGCATCTCAATGGCCTTTTGCTGGACTTCCTCCAATGTCAATGTCAATGTCTGTCTTGTTCTGGGAAGCACAGAGCTGTGCACAGCACTCCAGAGGTGTCCCTACTGCTGAGCAGAGGACAGGATCTCCTCCCTGGACCTGCTGGACACGTGCCCACTGCAGCTGGGGAAACCAATGGCCTGGCTTGCCACAGGGGTGCACCATCGGTTCATGGCCAGCTTGATGGCCCACAGGACACACAGGTCCTTCTTTTCCAAGCTGCTTTCCATCTGTTTGGACCCCAGGATGTGTTGGTGTGTGGAATTGTTCCTCTCTGTGTGCTGGGCTCTGTGTTTCCTTTCAGTGTCTTCATGAGGTCCAGGTTGTCCCATTTCTGCAGCCTGCTGAGGTTTTTCTGAACGGCACCACAACCAACTGGTGCATCCATCACTCCTCCCCGTTCCATAACACCTGTAAATGTGTTAAGTGTGCATTTTGTCTCATTAACCAGGCCATTAATGAAGCTGCTACACATCACTGGCCTCAACATTAACCCCTGGGATTCTTCACTTAACTTTTCTAGTTTCTCTATATTTATCCTGATTTCTGTCTCTTTCAAGTATGCAAATCTGCCTTTAGTCACTCTTTTCTGTTCAGATTTTTAGATAGAGTAGTGTAAAGATACTTTGGTTTTGTCATTGGCAATAAACATAACTGGATTTACCAAGTTACATAACCCTAGAAAGATTCACTTTTGAGAAAGGCCAGGTCCTTGGCTAGGATAAACCACCATGTTTCGTTAAGTGTGTCCTGCCAGACTTGCATTGGCTGAATATTTGGCTCCAAAAGCTCCTTTTGAAGTCAGTGAAGTCCTTATTGCCATCCCTGTGGAATGTGAAAAATTGCACTCCTGATGTAATTTTTTAGGTAGAACAGAGACAATAATTTTCCTAACCAAAAGAGTATTATAGTTTTTTAAACTTTACAGTTTAAGCTACTGCTCCAGCATGAGGGAAAATAATGATGAAAGAATGATCACACAGTAAATAATTTTCAGCCCACAGAAAGAGCATTTTTGCTCTCCCACACAAGTCCAAGGGTAATAAAAAAACTCGAGAGTAGTAATGATAGCTTGATTTTCTCCTGCACTGCCCCAGCCTAAATAGTGTAATTTTCCTGTCATATAAAAATATCTGAATGACAACAAGGCAATACTGTAGTTCTGCACCCTACTTAGTATCGACCTTAGGTGTGAATTGCCAGTTCATTACTCTGAGACAGTTACCTGTCTTCTCTTCCACTTAATCTTCCTTTACATAAAATAATTCAGATACCTTGTGCCTCTACCAGTCCTCCATCACAGTCCTCCTGCGATGCCGAGCACAACAAAAACTCCAGTGACCTTAATGACTCTTGCCCTGGGTCCTCAAGGGATGGGCTGTGATGAAGTGAGATGTGCATCACACAACCACAATGGACACAGCAGAAGGAGGAAAAGGGGGAGGATATTTCACCTTGCCTTCAGCTCTAGGATGTGCTTAATGGATTGAACGCTTTTTAAACCAACACACAGTGCCTTGTCCAAGCCTGTGCATTTTTTTTTGTTTCCTTTCAGTGGCAGGTTCACAATCTGACATTCATCTTTCTGAGTGAGAAGAAAATAGGTTAAATGGAGTAAAAACGTTACTTTGCTAAAGATGACTTGCATCCAAGTACACCACCTGTTTTGTAGAAGTCTTGTGCAGGATTGCTGTGGCATTCACATCACCAATCTGGAAATAACACGCTTCTTTTATGGTTTTGCTGTGACCCCTTGCAAGACCTCTTTGCCGAAAGCCAGGTGAATTAAATGAGCTTAAAAGCAATAAACTATACACTCTACCCTATCATCATTGAAATGAACAAGATTATACTTCCAGCCCCTTTCAGAGATTAAGGTTAGTTCCAAGCATTATGTTCTCTTCATACAGTATCAAAGAAACAATAAATTGTTACTACAGTCCATAAAATCATTGTAAATATAATACATCTCAGTTGATACAAATCAACTTTTTTAGGATTTTATATAACAAAGATGAGCTTTAAATGATGAGCAGTATTTCACTCTTTTATTGGTTGAACTAGAGAAGGTTTTTATCTTGAATTTGTGAAGAGGCAGTTAAGATGTAACTTCCAGGATTCTCATCAAATGGATTTAGAAGATTCCATATCAAAAAATCAAGAGAGGCAAAGGGTCACTAGACTTCATCAGATAATTATAAAAATTACAGAGATAGCTTGGATATTTGTAAAGTTTCACCACTGGGCATTGCAAACATCATCATTTTATCTACTTTTAGTGCCCAGCAAGGACTTTAATAGTCAGCATTTAGATGAAAGAACACAAAATATTTTGATGATATTAGATACAAACCAGGTAGGAGGCAAAGAGTTACGGTGAATACAGGCAGCTTCTGAGCAGCTCTTCAGCAAAAGAAAATACAAAAAAATATTTTTCACATTTTACCCTTCAAAACTAATGCAATATTAAAAAGATAACTTCAATAAAACCAGAAAGAATTCACAACTAATAATGCAGAGTTTGTCCAAGGCCTGGTATGAGTCCTGTCACTGCTAGTTGCAAAGCTCTTATGCCTCCATGTATTCTTATTGCTTTTTAAAGCAATCTGGACTTGAAAGCAATCCAAAGCTACATTGTTATGTTGTAAATTGATGTACATCAGCGTTACGCCAGTCATTAGTGCAAAGGGAACCAGAAGAAGACAGGGAGGACATAAATTATTCAGCACACAGGGCATCAGCATTCAGCATAATATTTTTCCATATGCTTCCCTTTTTAATATAAAAAATAAATGTGCACACATATACACACACCCACAGTTACAGACGTTTTCTATCAACCCTTCAGCTCTGAGCCCCTCTGAGATAATATCACTCAGATTTAATCCAAATGCTTTGTCCAATTGTCTTCATAATGTCATTATTGTATCTTTTGTATTTGGTGAGTAGAGGGACAAATATGCTAAGTCTGGTGTTGACTAAGAGGTACCCATGGTAAGGTTTGCAAACCTCTCAGGTCTTGATCTGTTGTTTTTGTTAAAAACACAATTTGTTTAAAATTAAATGCTTTTCACAATTTTAGCTATCATTTTTTGTACTAAGATCAATAGACCCCGTTTGTGTTCATACCTTTCATGGTTCTAATTAATTATCCTATGTGTCGAAAAAATACTCAGCGACTTTACAGAGAAATTATTTCTGCAACTAGTCATAAGAGAAAGATGTCTTAAAAGGGATGTCTTATAACCCAAGAGTGTACCAGAGGAAGAAAAAAAACCTCTTCTCTATTAAAGAAATAGAAATCATCATTTTTTAAAATCCAATTTTCTTTTACAATTTTCCTTGTATTTAATGTACAAGCTGCACTGAGTGAAAACTTAATTTGAACCAGGCAATGTCATTTTCAAATTTATAATCAATAATAAAAAAATGTTACCATGTATTTGTGGTGCCACAATGGAACATTTATGAAGCTGTATCTGTCCACTCCCATTTGCATGAAATATTTGTGGTCCTGCCATGAGTCACAAACCTCAGGACTTAAATTTGAAACACATGCTTCTTAATAGCCTCTCTTTAATAATGTATCTGTGTTCCTAATCAATGTGAGTGAAATGTTTTCATAATTTAATAATAGAGTGGGTGCATTCAGAATCTTGAACAGGTGAGGATAAATCATGTTTGCCTGTGAGTAACAGCTTTTATCATTTACTCAGTGGGATCATAATGTATTCTTTCAATCTGCACCAAAGGTAGTAGCAGGAAGCTATTTTATAGATTTCTTGGTAATCTGAGCTGATGTTATACCTGTTACAGGACACTTCCAATAAAATAGAAACACAGCAGGATGAAAAAAGATACAAATGGTGTATTTATACCAGTCAATAAAAGCATGACTCTGTAGTAATAGGAAATTTGTTCATGAATTGTGAAGTACCAGTGGCTCAGTTGGTAAGGTATTAAAGTAATTCATGTCCTGCCTTTGTAACTTTTTCTTACAATTGTACCTTTAATTTGCTGTCTCATTTTCATTGACAATGAGAAAAAGTAAGCCAGGTATATTCACAGATCTTAGAATCAAAGCAGTTTAGTGGAATGAGTTTTTATTTTGTAGATCATCCTCTGTAACAAGAAGGAAGTCTAGCACACATGGACACGTAAACTCATTTCTAATGGCTCAAATTCATGTTTTAGAACTTGTCTTTTAATGATGCAAGACATATTTTGTTTGGGATGCCAGGTCTACTTAGCAACAACTTAGCACAGAATTGCTTCCAAAAATGTTAGCGCTGTGAACTGCTCTCTGCAGCTAATACATGTCAGCAAATACTTTTCTCCTCTTTGCTGAAACTCTGCAGATTTTAGGGGTACTGACATCAGGCACAAAGGCTGCCATTTGGGCTCAGTTTGCAGGACAGAGTCAGTAATTTGGGAAAGAGCATTACAGATATGGAAGTTAATAGGATGTACCAGACTCCGACCCTGGTCACACTGCTGAAATGCCGTCATTCTAGAATGAGTAAAAATTATTCTGCTTTATGGTTACTCTCAGTAAGTTGTGATTCTCATCAGAGTGAGTCTTGAATTACTTTTAAACCAGGAAACGAAAATTAAATACATTGAAGAGAAATGTAGTAGCCATACTGCATCAGAAGTGTAATTTCTATGTCTGGCTGGAGGTGATTTTTATAGCTCAGTTATTCTCTAAATTTTGGTAAATAGAGTTGGTTTGGCATATTTGGGTGTCTCCATTCTTTTAACTGCGCATTTTCTGAAGAATTTTAATGTCTAAAGGGATATTTCTCTATTGCTTTTGTTTTACCACATATACATTTGTTATTTTTTTCCTGGATAGGAAATTCTGATTTTTATAAACATGTACTTTTAGAGCCTACAACTCTAACCACATTCAGTCTGTAAGGGAATGTTCTTTCTACCTTCTATGGGAAAAAAGAAATCACGAGTGGTATAAATTTTGCATTTCATTTCCTCTTTAGTATATAAATCTTGTGCAAAGGAAATAGGGCCTCCATTATCTCTTAGAGATGAAACAGCTTCTAATATGGATAGTCTGCATTCCCTCTGTCATGTTCCTGGGGGATAGGTTAATAAATAATGAACTAAATGTCATATTTTGAAGTCTCTTAGTTCATGGTGATGCAGCTTTCTTACATGTTTATTAAATTTCAATCTTCATTAGACAAGGTTAGTGGAGAAATTAGGTCCCTCTTGTATTGACTTAGTAATGCAGAGCTATAAAATAAATAAAAAGCAGATATATTTTTGCACTTTTTAATCATCTGTGGGTCTTCCCTTCATTCTGACTGTGCCAGATACACTTCCTAAGAGTGAATCAGATGAAATATTTGTCAAATTTTGACACTGTCCATTGTAAAGATTAAAAAGGGAAAAGTTTGAAATTACAAGCTGGATTTGAATTGATGATTTTGAGCAACTGACAAACAAATCTGACAAAACTCCTTATAAAAGCTCCTGCTTAGCACAAAATGCCCAAGACCTTGAGATCTGTTTGGATCCCAGGCACAGAATACAGAAGCAAAGAAAGACTCCTGAATAAAATTGTGATCTTAAAATTAATAGCTGCAGCTGGAAAAGGTGAGAAACAAATCCCCAGCTGAGAGGCCACCTTGTTATAATTACAAACACACAACTCTAATAGTAGCAACTTGTACAATCACACATGAGGAACCTGTTAAGGCAGTTAAGTAAAATATATGGAGGAAATAGTTATAGATAATCCTATGATTAAGAAATGGATTTTGGAAAACCATAAATTTGAAGTGGCATCATAGTTGAGGAACTATTTGGTAGAAAATAGCAAAAAATTTCTGAAGGAAAAAGAAAATTAAAAATACCACACAAATATAGTATTGTCAGTGGCAATATACCTGTCTAGTTAAGGGGAATTTGAAATTTACTAAACTGTTTCCTCTGGTTATTACCAGATGGGAAATCATTATTCTATTGGAAAAAGGTGGAATTAGTCTAGAAACTGTAAGGAAGGTCATCTAAAAGAGACAAAGTGGGTAAAATAGTGAAAGAACTATGGGACTGTAAAAAATTTATAGAGGGATCCCGGTGTTATTGGGGGTGGTTGGATATAAGTGTAGAAAAGGTTGTGAGGAGAATGATTTCTGCTATTCTTGCCGCTTTCCATAGAGTTTAGGCCTCTCTAGGAAAAGAGAATGCAGCTGTGATCACTCCTGTGTGAGGAACATGGGCAGGCACCAGCAGGCTGTCAGGACGAGCACAGGAGAGAGCATTTCCTTGCAGGAGGACACAAAGAGAGTTTGGCTTGTTTAGCCTTGCAAAACACAGACGAAGACAGGATGTGATTGCTCTCTATAAACTTATCAGGTGGGTAAACACCAGGGAGAAAAACTGCTTAAACTAAAGAACAATGTTGGTCCAAGAACAAATAGTTATAAATTGCCCATGAATAAATTTAGGCTGGAAATTAGATAAGTTTTCTAATCCTCTGGTGGGTAAGATTCTGAAACAGCGTTCCAGAAAGAATAATAAAGGAAATGGGAAATCTAGTAGGTTTTAAGAAGGGGTATTAAATAGTTTTTGAAAGGGATTATATGGTGTGGGTGCCTGTGATGAGCAGATTGGATTCGGTAGCCCAGTGGACTGTTTCTTATTTTATAAGCAGATATTCCAGTTAGACTGATTCCAATGCATTACATCCAACTCTTTACTCATGGGTGTCCTGTTTGAGTGGGTGAGTCCTCCCTGACAGCCCTAAACCAGAACTAATAATTTGCTTTTCTGGGGTATTTTATGTGAACCTGAAGGGAAAAGACACCAGAAAATGGAAACAAATGGAACATTTAAAGCAGGTTGTTAGCTGGACAAAACAAATTACAAAGAGAACAAAAAGACACTTGATGCCCCCAAGAAACTGTGCATTTCACAAATACAAATACTCAGCAGTTAGGTGGGAAAATATGAAGAAATAATGAGGCTTTTTGGTCAACATGCTGACTAGCTGTGTTAGCATGTGGCAATCTTTTTGTAAATATGTTAAAGGTGAATTTTGAAGAGGAAAATGGGGTGATGGCATTTATGTGAATTTGCTTTAAAATTTGTATGGCAGTGAAAGTGGGAGGGCAGAGGAAGATGGGTGCAGGGTAGCAGAGAAGATGAAGGTGTGAAGAGAAAGGTGATAGGCAAGGCTGCAGGAGGTATGAAATTGAAGGGAATTGCACTGAATGCATGGGAATGCAGCAAGCAAGAAAAACAAAAATACTACCAAAATGACAACAAACAGAAAGCAAAGTTTGAGATGCCATTTCAATTGGACACAAGCAAGCTAAAATTTCATGTCTCAGGGGAAAAAATGGTGGTGTGCAAAAACAGCCTAGAAAACTTCAAAGAAACTCTATCACGAAGATATTGCACATATCAGGAATTCAGTAATTCTAATAGGATCCTTAAATTGTCTATAAATGGACATTCCAGACAGTGTCAGATGCTCAATTACCTTCGACCCCCAGTGAGCCAAAAGCTCTTCAAACACTCATATGGGTATTGTTAAAAATGCTCTCTATAAAACCCAGGTTTAAAAGTTGTCTTTTAGCAGAAGATAGGACATTTCATGTGTGTTTTCTTCCTTCTGCACTTCTCGTGGAAACCAATTCATGTCAGACCTAGCATTTAAGTTTTCACTGTCTACAGTTATAACTTCAGAGAATTATTTCCTTTGATAGATATGTTCTGTTTCTTGAGTATGGCCTTTATGTACTCAATCTACCCCTTTTTTCTCCCAAGTGATATTTAGCAATTATTGTTACTTAATTCCTGAATGAAAAATTGCAGGGCCCTGCTCTGTAATTATCAATGACCTTTCGGTGTAGAAAAATGCAGCCAGTGGGATGTGATGGGACTGCCACAGGCAGGCTGAGTATTTGGACAGATATCAGCAAGAATGCTGCCCCTCCTCCTGAGCTGCCCTTTGTTAGAGCCCATTGCAGATGTAGGGTACAGCTTTGAACAAACTTTTCTGATTGCTGCTTGTCATGATGCATAATGAGGAGGTGACAGCCAGCAAGTAGCAGCTATCTATGAAAAAGCCTAGAAAAAAGCCTAGCCAAGCCCAAAGCACTAAAAGCCCTAATGGAAGCTTCCTTCTCTGCTGTTTCTAAATGTGATTGCACAAGGAGTCATCTCTGCTGATTTGTGTTTGGTGCAATAAATAGACACAGCAAAGAAGAAATATCTTCTGTGATACTCACTGAGTGTTGCTATATGGGAACCACCCTTCCTGGGGCAAGGCTTGCCCTCTGTTCATAGAGGGAACAGCACAGTAACTTTCTGAGCTTTGAAACAGAAATAGAGTTGGTCCATGTGCTTCCACAAGCATTTTTCCTCAATCTATCCATTCAAATTTGTAAATAGGGCACTTTCCACATATGTCCATTGCTGTTCCTGTATTCTGCCAAGAAGCTCCTAACACTTCAGGTATTCCTTTTATTACTCTTGCTTCTTTTTTCCAATCTGATAGGAGCTAAACTTAAAAAGTAGTCCACTTTTCTAGTTTTGACAGGATTTTTGGTCAGTCCATAGTTATGCTAACCCACATGTGTCTGGAAGAACCCATCACTCCCACAGAAAGTGAAAGCCATTTCTTTAATGGTGTAAAATTGCCATGTATTCCTTGGTTACTCAGATTTTAACAGCTTTTCTTTCTGAATCATTTGCCCTACTAAGTGCTACATTCATAGGAAAACCTGTCACCATTATTGTGGATATTGTGTTGCAGAACCACAGCAACAGAGCACCACCTATAACTATCTGCACGATGTTTATGTGTAGGTAGATCCAGGGGCATATGCAGGTAAGATTTTCATACCTATTTGACACTGTGACAAGCAAAAATGCCTTAAAATTGGACAGGATCAAGAAATGGTGAAGCGTCTTCACAGAATCCATGCATCAGAAAGGGTTATATACTTAAGGAATTTTTTCCATCCACTGACTCAGAGTAAACTGTGGGAACTGCTTAAACCACACCATTTAGGATGGGAAGTGAAGGCGACTTCTGTCTCAGTAGTAGGGATCTAATTATCCTTTTGGAAATCATCCAAGATCCCATATCTAATATAGATATAGTATTCCATATCAAATGATGCAGATTTTTAAGGACCACATGTTGCCAACTTTACGCTGCACTTCCTTATTAAAGACATTTTCAGCAGCCTCTTGTCTTATGATAACACAGACATTACCTCAGGCTTGACACAGTGGATCAGACTGCCTAGTCAATTCATCCACTCTGGTGCCTTGTCTCACAGAGAGGGATGCTGTGCACAAACTCTCCAAGCTGTATATCCCACATATCCCACTAATCCTGGAAGATCTGAGGAGATAGCTCCTGAGGTTGAGTGGCTGCAGGTGGTGGGATGATATTCAGTGTAAATGAGAGGAGAAATCGGAGTGTCAGGATCTTTGCTGAGACTCACCACCACATCCAGCCAGCATGATATATTAATTTATAATTAAATGTTGACTTTTTTCCCCCTAAGGATATTTTGGCTTCTAGACCAGCACAGTTCATTAGTTAGTTGCTGTGTTTGATTCACTTATTGTCATGCCTTTGATCACTTTCCATACAAATGAGCATGTCAGAGTGGATACCAAAAAACCTTTGCGTTTCTTTGTAATGGCAGGCAGAACACTCCTAAGCAAGGAATGGCATTTTCTCAGCCTCAGTCTTTGCTTCTTATGACAATTCCCTTATTTCACTGAAATTGATGAAACTTGCTCAGAATCTATGTTTTGTATCACAACGGTTTCTTTTCCTGGCATCTACTGTATCAGCAAGATAACAAGTCTTATTTTCATCAGACTGTCTAGAAATTATTAAATGAGTAATTCTTGCTACTTGAGATGAAAACCTCGGATTTAAAAAAAAAATCTAGGTGAGATACCATAATGTTATTTGTGCATTGTCTATATGAACTCTAAATAATTATATTTCTTTGCTTAAATATGGGATTTAAAAAAAAAAAATCTAGGTGAGATACCATCAACGTTATTTGTGCATTGTCTATATGAACTCTAAATAATTATATTTCTTTGCTTAAATATAGTGCATGATAGAATTCCGGTTCTGCATCAGCCCTCAAAGGATAATGGTGTTTACAACTGTCAGAAGCAAAGATATAGAAAACATGAAGTTTGTAAGAAGCCTGATTAGAATTTAAGTACCTGATTTCTAGTATAAGTTCCTTCACTTTAGTTACCAATTTGTTGAACTTTCTTGCTAAAAACAGCAGGCGTCTAATTCTTTACAAGATATTTTCTAAGTTTTTATAGCCATTAAAAAAAATTGTTCAGTAAAAAAGAAAAAAAACACAGAGCTGAAAACACTTTTTAGGAATCTTGTCAACACTGATGATCTGCAGATGATATCAGCTTGTTAAAATGCACCATCAACTTTATAAAACATTTCTTACATTTCTCACAGCTTTTGCTACGAATAGCACCTAAGACTCCTGTAACTGAAGGATTAATATATTTTTTAAACCTGCCTCTTTAATCTTTAAGTATTTCTCTGAGCGTTTGTCAGAACTTTGTGCTTACACACCTTCATTAACTCGCCTGTACAGTCACTCAGTTTGGATTCGTTTACTGTAACTTCAACCATCTAGAAGTTACCATGGGGAGTAAATGAGCTTTCTGCAGGGACAGCTGATCCCTCACTAGGACACATGTCTGATACACATGGAATTATTTTCTTCTGAAGTTATCTCTGTCTGCTGACTACAGAGGAAGGCGAGGCAATAACATCTAAAGAAACACCAAATATTTTAGCAGCTAAAATGATGAGACAAATTTCATTGCCTTCTGTTTTGTTTATGCAGTTGAGTTACAGGAGAGGGAAGGGCAAGTTTCATTTTTTTTAACAGGATATCATGATTATGCATCAAACAGCAGAGACAAAATTGAAAACTCTTTTGGCTCATATTTTTAAATTAACAGTAATGGAAATTATGTTCCCCCTGCATTCATGCATATCACTGGAAGCTGCCTATGGCTGTATTTCTGTATCTTAGCTACAACTGCCCCGCTGCAGAGCTAAGAGGCAATTGAGGTATTTATCACCTGATAACTTTAATATAATAACTAAGCTGGGTTTGTCACCAAAAGGAATTGTTCCCCCTTCCCCATGCATTCACAGAGTCACAGAATCATAGATTCATTTAGGTTGGGAAAAAACCTCCAAGATGATGAAGTCCAACCTTTGGCTGAACACCACCATATCTACTAAACCATAACACTAAATTCCAGATCAAGACTCTTCTGGAATAATTCCAGGGATGGTGACTGCACCATTTCTCAAGGCATCCCTTTCCAGTGTTTGGCAACCTTTTCAGTGAATACTCTTTTCCTGATGTCCAACCTGAACCTCCCCTGGTGGAGCTTGAGACCATTTTCTCTTGTCCCATCATTAGTAAATTCCCTAACTCTTCTTTGACTAGAGCTTGTATTGAGTGGGGATTCAATGCCAAACTGTTTTCAAGATGAATTTTGTTTAAAATTTACCCACTGACCTTGCTCACCAGGTCAGTGATGGGAACACACTGGTTGGGTTGGCAATGGGAGAAAGAGATGGACTGTTCCCATTTGCAGCCCTCAGCATTTTTAGATAAATGGCAAATCACATCCTAAACAGCACTGCATGGTTTGGAACTCGTATGCAAGATGTAAATAGAAATGTAAGCACAAATACGATATTCAGATAATCATTCTTTGCTTTACATCTTAAGAGAAGCTAAATATTTTGTATTTATTTATTCTTATCCTCTATTATTCAAAAGTGGGTGCTGATAAGGTTTCAAGCCCCTGAAAATAAATTCTTCACTCTGGACTCATAACTGGATGATGCAAATATCCTAACAGGCTGCTGTTCCTCTTTGGGTTTTACAACTCCATTGAGTCTGGGATGAAAAGTCCAATCTTTCTTTATCCATGCTGGAGGATGGAGAAGGAGGGAACATAATCAAATTATGGTCGGGAAATTTATCAAAAGCACATCACTCCTGAAAATTGTAGTCAAACATACAAAACATTGCCTTTCAAAATATGTTTCTGCAGTGCTTTGAAGTTACCTTTTGCTACTTAGACAGGATTTTATATCATTAATGATCTATCTTGTTCATACATTACTTTTTATGGCCTCTGTTCATTTCACATTGATTTTTTCCTGACTTATTAAGGTCTCAGTCTCAGACCTTAGGCACTCTGCAAATGTAAATTGCGGTACAGAAAATAAAAATGCCAAAATCAGGCTGTGCCTGCCAAGTCATAACTCAATAATATCTACCATCTATGAAAATAAAATCCATAAATACTTCTTAATATCTACATTAGCTTCATAGAGCATAATCTGTAAATGCTGTAAACCACTCCCTCCTCTGATGCATGAAGTTGCTTAATCCAGATGCTAGAAGTATTTTTTTAATGAGCATTAGTATTAAAGTGCTGATCAAAGTGAATCTTCAAAGCTTTCCCATGTCTGAGCATTGGGTGATCTGCATATAGTCTTGTCACTGTATTTCAGACTGTTTGGGTGCTAAACTTCATGTCGAATATATAAACAAGACTGAATTGCAGCAAGTGTGCTGTGCAAACACTGTAGTGTGGAGAAGTTCTTTCTCTCCCTGGCTGCACAATACCAGGGAAATTCTGGGGAGATCTTCATAAAATCAGCAGGAATTATTAGAGGAAGAACTGAAGATGGAAGAATGTAAAAAATTATCTGACTAGTTTTGATGAAACAGTGTCTACAACTTATGAATAAACTGGCCTAAAAAATCACTTTTAAGTCTGTGTCCATTTTCAGCAGGCCCATAACCAATTTTCATTATGGGATTTACAGCACTCACTGATAAAATTCACATCATGGTGTCTTTCTATCTTATGGATATGCAGGTAAATATATCATTTATGATGTGCTTCTTCCTATTCATTTAGAAGATGGAGGAATATTTTGCAACACATTCCACAGGGATATGTAGAAAACATTGATATCCTGGTAGGCATGAGCCTCACAGTGGTTTGAGAGTTTAATTTGCACAGCAAATAAGAAGTATAATGTACATGAATTATAATGCAAAATGGCTGTTTAATTCAAAAGACATCCAAGGATTTAGATGGCTGCAGATATATACAATATGTATGAGGAATATAAGTATTTTGAGCAGGAGGACCTGACATCCACAGGGATTTCAGTATTACGAAAAAACACTAGGTTTCTTAGCATCTCCTACAAGTACAAATCCATCTTGATGTTCAAGACATCATTTCAGTTTACTTTAAAATTCAGGAATTCAATTCATATAATAAATGGGTATATTTGTCCATAGAAAACAAATTCACTGAGTGTTTCAATGGACAGCAAACAGGAGGAAAACAGGATGAAAAAACACTGGGTAGCATCTAAGCAAAAGCTGATGAAAGCAGGACAACCTGTCCTTGCATCTTCTTCAGCTCTTCCACGTGGATTCAGCCTAGGAGACAGCTGGGTGGGCAAGGGAAAACATGCCCAGCTCAGGAGATGGGTAGGTAAGCGCTTCAAATGGAAATATGGTAGCTTTTAATGAGATATTAGAAATAAATTCTTCCCTGTGAGGGTGGTGAGGCCCTGGCACAGGTTGCTCAGAGGAGTTGTGGCTGCCCCTCCCTGGAATTGTCCCAGGCCAGGCTGGACAAGGCTTGGAGCAGCCTGGGATAGTGGAAGGTGTCCCTGCCCATGGCAAAGGATTAGAACAGGATGATCTTTAAGGTCAGTTTTAACCCAAACTGTTTCATGATTCTGTGATTCTATGAGATACTCTCTGCACAAAAACATCCTCTCCCAAATTTGACAACAATTTCCATGGAATTGAAGGCTCCATCCCTGGCTCCATCCAGGGGGATGTCTTTGCAGCCGTATTAAGGGAAACCGGTTTGCATTGGATTAATTTGGGGAGTCCCTACCCAACTCATATCCAGCTTCCCCTTTTTGCAGTGCTGGGGTGGGAACCTTCTGCTCACTCTTCCCTGGGGAAGAGTGCAGATAGAAGGACAGAAATACCAGGATGATTTTCCTTGAAGGTGTAGGTGTGGCTTCTGTTCACACTCTCCTGCAGGCATCATGCACATCAGCAAAGTCCTGTACAGTGGTGTGGTGAGCCCAGAGGCTGACACAGCCAACTTCCTTTTCATCTCAGCGTTGATTTCTGCAGTTCCTTTCACTGTGGTTCATCTGCTGACAAAGTTTCCCTCCCATAAGAGGCAGCAGATTTCTTCATTGCTATTTCTTCCCTAGCTGGGAAAATCAAGCTGCAGAGCCATGCTTCCAAAACTGCAGGGTGAAAGAGCCTTTCACTGCATGAGGAAGAGGTAAAGGTGCTATTTCTGTCATGGCTGGGTGAGGAATTGAGACATCTGTAAGGACTGTTTTCCTAGAAACTGTATTTAAGTGCAGATAATGAACCAATTAATGCAAGACAAGCAAATCAATTATGCTACTGTTAAAGTGGGAGATGGGACAGTTGTTGGAATCACAGGATCACAGAATCACAAAATGTTTGTTTGTTGAAAGAAACCTTAAACTTCATCTATTTCCAATCCCTCTGTCATGGGCAGGGACACTTTCCACTGCCCCAAGTTGCTCCAAGCCCTGTCCAACCTGGCCTTGGACACTTCCAGTGGAAGGGCACCCTGCTGTATCTGAATTTTAAACCTTTTGTAGTTTCTCAGAGAGAAAAAGGGAAAATTTGATAAATAACCTACATCACCTGAAAACTGATACATTTCACTTGATAATGATGTAAAGTAAAACTTCCATCCAGAAGAACTGAGGCAAGCCTGGGCCAGACTCAAATGTAGGCAACTATTAAAATATTAATTATGTGTTTGCTTGCAACTGATATAATTTATCTGTGTTAATTGACAGCAAAATAACTGGGAAGTTGAAACTGCTCTATATACACAACCATGAAACACTTAGTAACTGCTTAAAGACAAAAATATATGTGTGTGTAGCTATAGATATAGATTTAGATTGATGTAGATGATATAATATAGATATAGATACAGATATATATAGATATAGATAAATATATCTCAGAGCTGCTATTTCTAGGCTTTGACCAATGCTTTTGTGTCAAAGTTTTAAAACTAAACCCATACATCATAAAGATTTTTTTCTTCTCCTTTTAAGCACACAGATAATCTGCTTGGCATTCAGGGCTTTTTGATGGCTGAAAAAGGAATGGTCCCAATTTAGGAGGACAAAGGATTACATGGAAATTGGATGTGTAGATAAATTAATGGAAGTTTTCTCTACCATGAGGGTCCTATTGCAGCAAGAGACAGGTTAGAGCAGCTGAGAAACTGCTCCAAATGACACAATAGGATGAAGAGACCAAAGGATTTGACAAGTGAAAAATAATTTTTAGGTCCCTTTTTGCAGTTATGCACTGCTGAAAAGCAAACAGATGCTTTGCATCAAATGATCCTTATGGATTTTAAAATAAAAGCTCTTTGTAAGACGTTGCAACTTAATACATGTCCCTAACTGCAGGCAGAACCAGGCACTGCTTTTAGTTATGATACTGAAACATCAGCTGCATGTTGAAATTCCATTTTTTATTTTAAGCGACCTATGGAAAAATTACACATGTGCATGGTAGACTTAGTCCTGCAGCAGAAGGACCCAGACATCCTCATCTCATATTGTGCTTCTTCACACCAGCCAGGGGTGGGTAAAGGGTGAAAGCAATAACAGCAAACACTCACACATCTACACATTTCTTCAATTACTTCATTTTTGCTTAGCAGTCTCTTATCTAAATGGGATCTGTTCTCAAATGAATGCTGAAAAGACTTGGTAAATCAAATTTCAAGTTGATCTGACTGCAAATTTTCAGTTAAAAGCATACAGATTGGATGATTGGAGCTAACCACTGCTCAAAAATTTGGCTAAAACCTCAAGGAAAAGTTTTATTTGTTTAGTAAAAATTTTAATGAAAACATGCTTTGTCTGAAATATTTCAAGGAGGTTGAATCTCTTCAAAAAATCCTGACCAATGCACATTTTGCTGACAGTGTAAGCTACATGCCACAAGACCTTTGGATGTAAGTTATGTGTACAGATATTAGCCTTTAGTATTTTCATTATATAGCATATGAAAAACTGGCAAAGTTCCTGGATGAATCTTTGAACTAGAACTGTAGTTCTATCACAGAAAACTTTTGGACAGTGCAAGGTGGTGGAGATTTATGCCCAGTGTCCTGCCAAGGCTTTTGAAGGTCTTCTACACACTTGAGCACACGCAGAAAGCCTCGCAGCTGAGATAGACCCGTGATTCAAATACACCTCTTGCCAAACAGATGAAATCCATGCACCTCAACTATTTTGCCTATCAGTTAAACATGTTGCTTAAATAACTTATGCTCTCTGAAACAAGGTAGGAAGCAAAATCCTTCTTTGTGGTGTGGCTATTCCAAAGGCAAAAACAATTTGCTTTTCAGAAGCATTTTTCAAAACCCCAAGGATAAGTCTTCTCTGGCACAGAGTTAGCTGTACACAAAGAGGGGGTGGACTCCATCAGAGACAGAAAAATTCACACCTACTCTTGAGGTGGAGGAGGATTTCTTAAGATGGGGCTCCCAAGAGCCCCCTCTAGCACTCCATCACTTTGAAGATCTGTGATGGAGAGCTTTAGACATATTCTTCAAAGGGTAATGACTGGATATTTTGTTGTTATTAGACAACTTCAGCAAATAAAGGGTAAGCCAGTTAAATATTTTTCCTGTATTTCATGAAAGAGTTTTAGACAAGAGGTTCCACTGACTGACAAGGGGGCTTGTGAGTTTTAAATCTACCACTTGAAGAAGAGGAAGTGCTATTATCTCCTGAGGATAATAGAAGCAGTGACCATAATATTCTGGAAAAGGCTGAGTATTCAGTAACATACCCCATCGAAAAGAGAAAAAACATAAAATGTAAGATAGGAAGAATTCAGCTGTTTTATTTGAATGTGAACATTTATGTATAAAGCTGCCCTTATGCTTGATAAAATGTAAATCTGTGAGAAGATTTAGTGTATTTACAATGGTAAGGTTACTCCTTACCATTAAATTACTCACTACCAGAGAGCTGCTAAACAAAAGGTGACCAGAAATACACCAATTGACCAAAACAAAGATTGCACTCTCCATATGCCTTGTCTCCTTTATATCTCCAGATCCTTATAGCTGCAAAAAGTTCCTAATAATTCACAAAGTGCCTACACACATTTAGAGCTGGGTGCTGAGCTGTTGTCTCAAACTGTTTTCTTCAAGTCTGAACTACCAGATCACACCTTTGCATGGAAAACAACTCAGAATCTAGATCCATTTGCTTTTCTCTTTAGATTGTGACATTTTTGAAATGGGACAAACTGTCTGCTAAAACTCCTGTTGAGTGCATTCCACTTATTTCACACAGAACCCATTGACAGGTTTCAGGTGGAAATGTATCCTGTTCATTATCAAGCCAAGGTTTTAATCGGTTCTCTCAGGGTGAAAAGCTTTGTTACAGCCAGCGTTAATCTGTCTCCCACTGCAGTGTTTGGTCTGCTGTACAAACCTGGGATTTTCCAGCAGGGTTTTGTGCACCCCAGATGGATTACAGTGCTTGACACAATGCCTTCAAAAAATGACATGTTCTTAAAATAACGTGCTTTCACAGTTTTTCTGATCTTCAAGCTGAAACCAGAAGAGAGGATTTTTCATTTGCCTTAAACAAGCAATATAAACCAGCATGTGAGATTATGTGGGAGACTTGCAGAACTCTGGTTAAAGAGAGTCCTGCAGAAGAATGCACATAAATCCCAAAGCATTGTTAAAAGGTACAATATAAGATTAAAAATAAAAAAATTGAACCAATTTTCCCACTGTGATTCCATAAGTTTTCTGCATTGCTGTAGATTTCTCTCCATCAAACCAATGTAAGTGGGATATAGGGGTACCAAAAAGTGTCCAAAGGAAGGCCATGAAGGTGGTGGAGGGCCTTGAGGAGGAGCCATAGGAGGAGGGGCTGAGGCCCCTTGGTTTGTTCAGCCTGGAGAAGAGGGGACTGGGGACAGATCTCAGTGGAGGTACAACTTCTTCCTGAGGGGAAGAGGAAGGGCAGGCACTGATCTCTGCTCTGTGCTGACCAGGGAAACGGCCCGAGGGAATGGCCTGGAGCTCTGTCAGGGGAGGTTTAGGCTGGATATCAGGAAAGGACTCTTCACCCAGAGGGTGGCTGGGCACTGGAACAGCTCCCAGGGCAGTGGCCACAGCACCAACCCTGACAGAGTTCAAGAAACATTTGAACAGCACTCACAGGCACAGGGTGTGACTCTTGGGGTGTCCTGTGCAGGGCCAGGAGTTGGACTGATGATCCTTGTGGGTCATTTCCAACTCAGGTTATTCCATGCATGTATGAAATCTGTGTCATCACTCTGTAATATCCTGATGGATATCATATATTATCATATATGATAAAAAATAAACATTTGTCTTGTGTTTAGCTTTGACTCTTCAGATACACCTGGTTAATTAAATCATCAGCTTTTAACCAGGTACAAATTTGGTATTCTAGCACTTTATTGCTTCTATGTTAATGGGAGAGGATAAATGCTAACATAAGGAAGTCAACGTGACTTCATCATCTTGTGTGATACGGTGTGAGAAAAATGCCAAGAGCAGTGATAAAAAAGAACAGTGTATCCCAAAAGTTACAAGCACTTCAGATGTAAACATGCTGCTAATCCTGTAGCATACTGTGCCTCAGGGCAAGACTTAACCCTGCTTATTGGGGACTAATATTTAAAACACATAGGAATGCAGAGAGATGGAAACTGTTTTCTCTTTCAAATAAGTCACTTCATTCTTTTTTTCCTGAATTAAGTAAACTGAGAGGAAAATGTTCTGCTCTCAAAGGCATCACTTTTATGCAGGAAAAAGGGAGATGCTTTACCCAGAGCTGCTAGCATGTGACAACTAATTTGAGATTAATTTATGAAGGCCAAGGCTCTTCATCCATCTCCATGCAAGTTAGAAACCTGACATATTCAGTGTGAAAATCGCTGTCTGCCTTATCTCCTCTGAGATTTTTGCATTGTTTAAGTACCATAAAGCAAAAACACCTTTTCTCCCCTAGTATTAAAATAATGCAAGTCACTTCTTTTCATTGTGGAGAAAGGTTTTATTACCTTCATTCTGACAAAAAACTTCTGACAAAATCCTTCTTTTCAGAGAAATTGTGAAAAGAAATGTGTGATTTATTCTAGAATCTGTAGATTGATCTTGATAGACACAGGTATTGCATGTATTTCAGTTGGTACTCCTTCCTCTAGAGGGGAAAAAAACCCCCACATTTCTTTAGAAACCTTCTCTTTAATGGGAGGGGGGGAGAGAGAGGGAAGCAAAAAGACAGAAAACCAGAAAGACAGTGAATGAAAAAGGAAAAAAGAAAAAAGAAACTTCAAGGTGCAATGATCTCATGTATTAGAAAATTCAGTAGCAAGAATAAAGTTTCAAAAACCACATCTAGGGAAATATTCCCCCCAGTAAATGTGTTATTAATCCATTCAAATGTGATGTGAAAAGATTTGAAAATCTTAGAAGAGAACTTACAATGTTAGTCCAGATGGTGAATGAAGCATAGTCATGCCTTTTTCACTTAATAACAACCCACTTAGAGTGAAAAATACAGTCACACAGCAAAAGCTTTCATAAATAAGTAAAGAGATTTTCACCTCTAAAGTATATTCTGAAATTGATCCTTACAAAATCCCTTGAAGGGAATTTGTGTATAGAAAATGAACAGAGACATTTTTTTGTTGTGAGTTTTTTTTCTACCTGAGACAGAGAGAGTGGGACAGTCAAGAGAGGAAAAGGGCTCTTGTCATCTGTTCTCGACACTTGACCCCTGGGTAAAAGTGATCTGCTGAAGTCAAGTGTGCTCACAACATGGAGATAACATCTCTGTTGACAAATCTCCTGACTCAGACCTCTTCTTGGGCCACTACACTGTAATAATTGTTTTCTCTGGCTATTTTTAATGTGGATTCCCTTTTCAAAATTGAAACAAGATGTGACTTCCTGTGTATTATTATTCCTTTTCTATCCCTCAGAAGAGACCTGTGCCTTTTTTAGCTAATTGCATTGTAGGCTTCAGTGGGTTTTGTAATGATTTGTAAAGTATTTGTAAAATGTCTTTGCAAAAACTGAGCTGAGATTCCAGTGTGAAGTTTCAGACTAATCCTGAAATCACTAAACTCTGTTTTAACAGATCAAAATGTAATCAGGTTTTAAACACTTTGGGGAAAGACCCTACACCAGTACAGATGGCAAAGCATTCAACTAGCTTTGGAGTCTATAAAAATAATTCCTTTTCATTACTTAGCTGTTTCACAAGTAATATGAAAATAGGTCTGTTTCTTGATGATTATATTAAGGATAATTGAAAGAAAGTAATAGGACATCTTCTCTTTATTGTCTATGAATTGATGCTCCTCAATTATATCCCTTTTATGTGCACGTCCTGCTTGATTTTGGGGTTTTTTGGTTTTGGTTTTGGTTTTTTCCAGGGGAGCAATTTTGCCTTCCAAATGTCTTTTTGAAATGAACACATATTGTGCTTTTAGACCAAGTACTGTAGCACAATTAATCTCTGCACTGTCCTTTCCTAGCAACCCAAAGTAGGAAATATATGCAGCCAAAGTGTAAAGCTAAACAGCTAGCAGGTTTCTATATTTACAAGAATCAAAGCAGTTAAATGACTCAGCTGCCTCCTAATGTGGGTTATATTTGAATTTGGGGAGAGTGGGGGGAAGAATGGAACATTATTGCTTTAACAAGGTTTACTGCTAAACTGAACATATGTTGCTCATAATGTCACTTTCTAAATCAATGAAATTATCATTATAGAACATGTCGACAAATTAGACATGTAAAGTGCAAGCTGTATGTGGGTGAGATGTAATTTGGCTCTATAAAAAGAAATTAAACAATAAAATATCAATGACAGATGTAGTTAGCTAAAGGTTTTGAGGTTTAAATACCAATTTGTGAAAAAAAAAATTATGCAGACCCTACCACGGTACGAGATAAAAATACCAGCCTTCATGCAACAAGATGATTAAGTATTTGGACCAGATGTTCAGAGACCTTAGATGTGCCCTTTATTTAACTGGCAAGCATACTGGCAGGTCCTTAAATTTGTAAAATCTAAGTAATGAAGGTTAGCTCAGATGGAAGTAATAAAACAATCAAATATCAAGAGTCATTCATGTCTGTGCACTATACATCATGCAACAGTTCTGAACACGTATTAAAGGAGTAGGCTTTTCCCATTATTTTTTAAAGGAACTCACTGGATTATTTCTTCCCCATTTAGAGTTCTCAAAGTAAATGCAGGAATTGAATGCATTCAATACGTTTTAGATCCTTTTCCCACAGGTTTGCAGATTTTATAACTCGAGTCTCAGCTAAAATTCTGTGTCATAATTCCTGGGTTATAGCTTTGTCTCACAGCTGCTCTGTGGTTGTGGGCAAGGTGTTTAAGACTAAAGAATGAAATGTGTGCATGATCAAAGAAGAATGTCTTGCAGGTTAAAAGATGACTTCTGTTTTAGACCCTTCTAACAACTTTGTGGGGTGATCAATCTCTCTGTGGCTCATCTCCTCCTATTCATAAGCACCAGGGTGACATAATCCAATCTTTTAGCTCATTTTCCCTCTTGGGCAGAGTCTCATTCCCAGCCACATTAGGGCTGCTGTGCATAGCTGTGTTGTGGCAGACCAAGGTTGTTATCTGCAATCTCATACCTTGGGGTCCTGGCCAGGCCATGCTGTGCCACAAACTCGCCTTCCTTCAGAACCCAGGGCAGCAGCTGTGGGGAGGAGTTTCCACCCAAATTTAGGTCTTGCCAGAGTGTGAAATGGGGACGCATCTCAAGCTCAGAAATACTGGGTGCCTGCCTTTCAGGCAGCAACTCTGCTTGGACAGTGACAAGCAGAGATGGCCCTGATCTTGTTTAAGGCTTTAAGACATTGCCATAATATAATCAACAGCAATTCTGAAGGCATAAATAAAAGATAACATTCATGAGGTTTTCAGAGGGATGACATAGTGTGCATAAAACATTTGAATACCACAGACAGAGCAGATGAAAAGGGATTGAGCTCTAAAGAAGAAATCATTCCTTGATGGGCTGATGTAGCTTGGCAGTAGAATATGGGTTTCATCTGATCAGTGTAGGCATCTACAGTGTATAGAAAGCATCTCAGCTGTTCATCCCCACTCTTTGCCACACTTATAGAATACAAAGAAAAATATGCTCCTCAGCCACATTTTAACTCCTCTGTAAAGAAATCTTGAAGATGGATTCATTTTAGCTGCAGCCTAAAAATACCTGTTCTTCACCTTTAGGTCTGGAGAGAGGCTATGGTGATAGCTCAGATGTGGACATCTGCTAGATAAATATGAAAAAGCAAATGAAATGTGTGCCAACCACGGTGACCATCAATTGGAGCATTTCAGCCTGCCTTGATATTGTAACCCAACCTTAAGAAACATTACAGTCAGTTAAAAGGTTGACTAAAATAAATGAATGTAAAATACTAACATAAAAATTTCCCATTTCTTATGACAAACTTGATTTTATGTTCCCCACAACTTAGGAAAATGGATCCATCCATATGAGTAGGAGAATATGCTCTTGGGTCCTCTGTTACTCTTGCATAACATTCTCTGAAATATGGGTTTCTGCACTTCTGTTACCATGGTGCAAAACACTTGTCTAAACCTGCAAAAGGCATCAGAATTTGATTAATTAATGTCTGCAAAATGCTTTGAGTGTCACTGGGTGGAAGATACTCAGCATTCGTTTCTTGGGCCTTCCCTCATGAGGAGCAGCACCTTCCTGTGCCTTCTTTGCCTCAAAGAAAAGTGTGGCCAGCAGGACCATGGCAGTGGTTGGGGTCCTGTCCTCAGTGTTGAGGAGCCACACCTGGAATTCCCTGTTCAGTTCTGGCCCCTCAGCCCAGGAAGGGCACTGGGGGGCTGGGGAGTGTCCGGGAAGGGCAGTGGGGCTGGGAAGGGACTGGAGCACGAGTCTGAGGAGGAGCAGCTGAGGGGGCTCAGCCTGGGGAAAAGGAGGCTCAGGGGGGGCCTTTGTTGCCCTCTAGAACTCCCTGAATGGGGGTGCAGCCCTGCACTCAAGCAGCTAGCCAGAGTACAAGAAGAAATGTCCTCAAGCTGTGCCAGGGAAGGTTTAAATTGAATATTAGGACAAATTTCTTCACCACTACAGTTGCCAAGAACTGGCACAGGCTGCCCAGTGAAGGGGTGGCATCGTCATCCCTGAAGACCTTTATAAAACATGTAGATGTGACACTTGGCCATGGTTTAGTGGTGGGCTTGGCAGAGATGCATCAGGGGTTGGACTTGGTGATCTTAGAGGTGTTTTCTTGTTGCCCTCTAGAACTCCCTGAATGGGGGTGCAGCCCTGCACTCAAGCAGCTAGCCAGAGTACAAGAAGAAATGTCCTCAAGCTGTGCCAGGGAAGGTTTAAATTGAATATTAGGACAAATTTCTTCACCACTACAGTTGCCAAGAACTGGCACAGGCTGCCCAGTGAAGGGGTGGCATCGTCATCCCTGAAGACCTTTATAAAACATGTAGATGTGACACTTGGCCATGGTTTAGTGGTGGGCTTGGCAGAGATGCATCAGGGGTTGGACTTGGTGATCTTAGAGGTGTTTTCTAACCTTAACAATCAAAAAATTCCAAAGATGAGTAAACCTGTGCGGAAATCGTTGTTTGCCTGGAGGCATAAAAACTAGTGTTAAAAAAGATTAATTTTTTAAAAATTTATTTTCATCACTTTTTTTTCCCATTGTCCCTTAAAGGGCAAATCTCAGCCCTATTCAAATGACAATCCTCCATATACCAACTACTACACTTATTCATCATGCAGGAAACAGTTTTGAGTATACAGAAACATTTAAACAAAGTGAAATACCTTCTTTTAAGTGATTGCCTGGGCACAGAAGAGAGATGGGACTTGCAGGAAAAAGTAATGTCTTTTGTGAAACAAACTAATGGAAGTGAAAAGAAACAGACAAGCTTGAAGGGGCTTTTGTTCTGGAAAGATTGTTTTTTCTGACACTATCAGTTATTCTAATAAAAGATATTACCTCTCCCTTTATACCTTGCCTCTCACCTCTTAATGTTACTTACACTGATACTTCATTTTATTTCTGTTTCCAAAGGTATATGGATTTAGAAAGAGTCCATATCCATCTTCTGTTGTTTCCAAGTGCTTAAAACACTCTGCCTGCAGAATTTATACTGTATATGGAGTGCTGTCTAAGAGCTGCACTTACATAACAGCACTTGACTGAATGCCTTGTTTTTCTACATGCAAGTCCAACAGGCTGGAAGTCAGGACTGCTGAGAAACACCTACTTTCTGAAAATCATTACCCTTCTTTCCCCTCCCTAATTAATTATTTGACCCACTAGAGAGTCATAGTAGAGGTGACAATTTTTGTGAATCTGAATCACACTCTGATTTAACCTGGGCTTGTCTAGGGGTCCTTGCTTACTTCTAGCAGGGGTATTTGTGAGTTTGACATAACTTCATGCCTGGAACTGAGTTATATTTAATTGCTTTTGCTCTTCTCTGGACATAATTAGAGACATTCACTTTTTCTTTTAGATGTCTCAAAAGAAAAAAAGTATTGGGCATTCACCTTGAACTTTCCAATTGTTCTGTTTATCTGCACAAATAGAAAATAATCTGCAGTTCTTTGGACAATGGCAAAATTACCTTGTTTACTGAACTGACCAAAAATAGCATCCCTCCTGTGTTACCCAGATTAGACTATTTTTTGTACCTGTTAATTGAGGTTGGCTTTGCTGGGCCCTTTCCCAAACTGTCAGGGTACTGCTTTTGCAAAACTGGGACAAAAAAAACTTCTGCAAGGGCCATGCTTCCCATTCTGAAAGCTCTCCCACAGAAAGATTCTGCTTAGCAGGGAAATACCCTCCTAATTTAGAGAAAATGTAAATTGAGAAGTAATCTCCTGGAGGGACAACACAACAGGTATAAGCAATCCAGGAGGTTCCTGGATTACACTGATGATAAAATCCTCCAAGCAAGAAGATGAGTTCTGATGGACCTCATAAGCACCAACAACGAATATGAAAGTCAAAGGCAGCCTTGGCTGGAGTCCAGGAACCTGGGAGCAGAAAGGAGGGTGAAAAGGAAGCTCACAATGATGGATTTTGTGAGAATAGACTTTAGCATCTTCAGAGATCTGCTCAAAATGTCTCAGGAGATGAGGCCTTGGAGGGAAGGAGAGCCCAAGAAATCTGTTTCATATTGAAGGATCTCCTCGTCCAAGTTAAAGAGGGTTCCATGCCATCAAATGCAAAAGCAGAAAAAAATGTCAGGAGCCCTGCATGGATGAACAAGCTGTTCCTAGACAAACTCAAAGATAAAAAGGAAGCAAATAGAGGATGGAACCAAGCATCTCCTGACCTCCAGAGGTCCCTTCCAACTTCAACCATTCTTTGTTTCTATGTCTGCTATTGTGCCATCCAATTAGAAGCAAAATATATTTTTCAAGATGTACAAAACAGCAGACACCACATTTGGCTCAGTGAAACACTAAATATGGGAGTCTGGGTGCTGTTCTGGTGTTGTCTCCCATTTTTATCTCCATGTACTGGACACTGAATAATGGAGGCCAGTTTGTCTTTTAGTTGGAGTTAGAATGTTTTTAACCTTTGACCAAAGAAGTCCCACAACTATCACCAATTTTTAATTGCATTTTCATGGCATATTTTCCACCATCAGAGAATTAGTTTTGTAGACGTTCATAAGCGTAAGTGACGGAACAAAAACTGTCTTATTCGCTGAGGGCATATGAGGGTGTTTGAGAAGGACTACAGCATCCAAGTGTTCATTAATGTAATTTTCTGCAGCTATAAGACATTTAGAAGAATTCCTGGTGGAGTTTAATTAGAACAGTTAAAATTTTTTTCAGACTTTCTTTTGATGGAGAGCGCCTTCCTGCGAAATGGCATGTCCCTATTAGGTAAAATTTGCAGGTTTGGACTGGGGGAAAAATAATCAGACAATAGATTTTAAGGCTTTGCAGTCATAACCTGGAGAATATAGAAACCTTTCAAAATATTTATTAATACTTCATAAATAATAATTGCTATTATACTTTTTTCCTCCAAGGCAGGATAAATTGTTTTCAGATGAGCTCTCTTTGTGCTGTGCATTTTGCATAACAGGTTATATCAGCCCTTTCTCCCATAAGCAACACAAGGAAATGTAAATTTTTGGCGTGAATCCAGACAGCTGGCCTCCGTGGGACATCTTCCTTGGTCATGCCTGTGACTCCAAACACTGCAGACAAAAGGCAGCGGTGAATAAGTCACCCTTTTCACACTGGGCTCCAATTACATCTGCAGCCTTTTGTGAGAGGGCGTTTGGATTTCGCAGGCAGTCCTTGGGCAGCTGTTGGGTTTGTAGCCATGTCTGAGTTGGAATTCTCATGAGTAGGAAGTGCTTGAACTCCGTGGTGTTTCCCATATCCCACAACCATGGGAACCGTGAGAAAGCTCACACTGATTGATTAGAGACTCTGAGTCACCTAACTTCTGTCAGGGATGTGAATCTGGAAAGCCAAAATAAGCTCCTTCCACACCAGAGATTTCTCTGTGGTGTTTTAACAACATGACAGTGCCCGAAGAAAACCAAGAAATTGTAACCTTGCTCTCATCTGATATTAATAAAATTAATTTGCCTTAGAGTAATAACGACATGTTTCTCAAAGGAACATATTTTATTTCTTCTTTTGAATAGTGTATCTTCTGCATATTCTGCTGATTGTAATTATAAATGCTACACTATTTTGAAATCTGAAATTAAAAGGTTTTCAAGCATAAAATATGAAAAATCTGATAATAGCTTCTTGGTCCATTTTTCTCTCCTTCAGCCTTAGTCCCATGAAACCAGAAAGGCAGGAGCTATTAACTCCCTGTTATTTACTGGTTATCTAAAGGCTTCATCCTTCATGTGATATCTTAACATATATTAAGTGTTTTCTATGGAAACGATTAAGGTATTACAGGCAGAAGATTCTGATACTGCTTGAGCAGTTTCAAAGCATGTGATCTCCAAGGAAACAGAGATGCTATTACCAGTCCCCTTCCTCCAGGAGCTGCCAATGGCACAGGATGCTGGGAGTCGTGTTGTTGGCTCCAGTAGGACTGTTCCTAATGTGTGAATTTCCATACGTGGTATACGCCTAATTGGGTTATTTTAAAAGCAAATTAAACTGTACACAAATTTACCTCAATGGTATCCTACCCAGGCTTTGGAGATTCTCTTGTTCTCTTTTAGAGAAGACTCTGTGTTTAAAAAAAAAAAAAAAACCTTTGTGGCAAAAGTTCAGCTTTCAGTGGAAAAAAACACAAACCCTGTGGTCTCTAATTGTGATCTGCCCAGGGATTGCACGGATCACTCGGTTTTATTCACCTCCAAAATTTGGGTCCTTTTTCATCCCAAAGGAATATCAGAGCCTCTCTGGAGGTGTAAAACACAGAACACATTTCAGCACACTTTTACTACAATAAGGAGGAAGGCATGAAAGAAATTATGAGATTTACAACTCCCTGTATTACCCTATGACCAGCCTTCACAGTCAAATATGTGACTAGTTTATATTTTTGCCAGAGTACATGGGAACTTTGCTGCTGCTGTACCAAGGCCCTTTACTGGTGAGGTCTGGGACAGTGCAAAGTCTTGCAGGCACATCCCCAAGGGCTAAAGCAGCCTTATAGTTATAGGACAGCTTTATAAATTTATTGGAAGGAAGAGGGAGGGATGAATTTCCAGTGCTGAAATGGGATGTGTATAATCTTGTTTCCAGGTGGTTTTTGCTTTGTTTCTCTCACACGCTACTTTATATTGGCTTTACAAAATCCTGGTGTATTAGATTTATTGCAAATGATGCCTTAAATATCACTGATGGGTCCCTGAAGTATATTCTCTGTTAAAATGTTCATTCTGATTTAAATGACCAAAGCTACAGAGCTCCCAGCAGCTCCCTGAGGAAGCTCTTGAGACTCTAACAGATCTCACCTTCCAGTCAGCAAGGCTCTCATTTAATTTTGTTTGCCTGCTACTTGCACACACTTCTTGTACCCTAAGAGTGCCATTTGCACTCTCTGTGATGTGTTATAGCTTAGGGTACAAATTACTGAACTGCCTGTTGGTTATGTCTAGCCTATTGTTCAGAAAAGATGTGGATAGAAAAACATATAGCAGAGAAAATGTTAGATAATTTATAGCTAAGCCTAAGAGGTTATTCTCTGGATCTTCCACCTTACTCTATTTTCACTTTTTCCTGTTTTAATTGTCTTAGCATGGATTACTAGAGAGAAGTATTAATCCTATCAATTGCACTCTCTAAATCCCAGTATCTCTGTTCAGGTCAAACTGGAAGTCATTTTTAGAGATTGCCTTTAAAGGTCTTTGAATTAACTATCAAAGGGTAGAAGCTTTAATTTCTGAAAGTTGATTTGGAAGTGGAAAAAAATATAAAAGCTGATGTTGCTGGGTGTGTTTAAGTTAATGCATCTGGCAGTAAGATTTTAGAGACAGGCTTGGAGACTTAGCAACTCTATTTTCCATGAGTTTATAAAGGTATTTCATGAAGGCAGCTTCAAAGTAGAATATTTCTGTTGGTTCTGGAACAAAAATCTAAACTGTTTATCTGTTTTGTAATATGTTAAGTGAAGCTGGTTTGATACAGTAGACTTTGAATAGAATGGCATTAAAATGGAGGAAAGAGGGACTGTGGATTTAAAGAAGCCTAAAACTGGTTGAAAATTGGACAGAGAAAAATATCCTTGCAGAAAGAATTTAATTGTCATTGTAAGAGCAACATATCCTCCTTCTGTGTAGTTTAATTACCTAGGATAATGTTCAAGTTTTTCTCAAGTCACATTAAGATAAGGGACAGAGAATGGCCTTTCTGGATTGAAGAAGACAATCCCCATCCAAAAATCTACCATCAGCACAAAGTGGAATTCATCCAATATTAAATTTACCTATTTTTCTCCTAGGTCTGATCTGTCTTACCCACACAAGTTGTAAATTTAAATGAAAGGGCTTTATTTTAGTGTTTGTGCCTGGCACAAGGGATTTTTCATCATGGGCAGCACTTTTGGATGTGAACATAATGCAGCAATGACTCACTTGCAAATGCAAAATGTTCTGCTCAAGGAATCATAGGTGATTATGACTTGTAATACAGTGATCCAGGATGAGTCTTGCCTTTCACTAAGTATGGCTCAGATGAAGATGAAAAATCCCACAGGTAGAGGAGGAAACAGGGAGTATTTCAGGGAGAAATTAATAGTATCTGCACCTCCTGTACAGTGTCAGCAATGTGATAAAGCTAAAAGCATTTTTCCTTTGCTATTATCTCAGCCCTAAGAGCTGATCCTTCAGGAAGTTAATAACTTCCCTAATGTCACCATCATAGAATCATCCTAAAATGGTTTGGGTTGGAAAGGATCTTCAAATCATCCAGTTCCAACTCCCCTGTGATGTGCAGGGACACCTTCCACTAAACCAGGATTCTCCAAGCCCCATCCAGCCTGACTTTGAACACTCCCAAGGATGGTGCACCCACCACTTCTCTGAGCAACCTCTTCCAGTGCTTCACCACCCTCATGATGAATAATTCCTTCCTAATCTAATCTAAACATACCCTCTTTCAGTTTGAAACCATTCTGCCTTGTTCTGTTACTACATGCCCTGTAAAAATATCTCTCCAACACCTTCAGTCTCATTGATTTTAGTGATGCTCTGTGCCTTAGAAGATGAAGCAAAGAATTTGGATTGAATGTAAACAGGGCAAATATAGTCATTGAAGGTGACAATCACTCATGATAATTTCAAATTGAAGTGATTTTTTTTTTTCCTGCTATGTTCAGCTTTCATTCCTCCAGTGGACATTTCCACTTGAAGTCTTTGCACCTTTAATTACTTCAGATCTGAAACAGCTGCTGTTTCTTCAGCAGAACATGCAATCAGAGTAACTTTGATGCAGTAAAACCAATCTGAGCAGTGTGGATCAGAAATGCAAATAGGCAATGGGAGCATTAGTCAGAAGGTTTGCCTGTGCATGACAGTTTCTTTGTAGCCCCTGTGACAGAGTGGAAGAGGATGGCACTGTCACCTGCCTGTCTCTTCATCCATCATTAGCTAGGTTAGAATTGGTGAAGGTGTCATGTGTGCTGCCTGATATAGCAGATGCTGTTCAGCATTGGTTGCTATGGGTCCCAGAGTCACTAAATCCCTTTTTATTCCTATTTAGACTCAGGGTCTATGAAAGGTGCCATATCCCTTTGTTAAAAACTGCAGGCTGGCACTGAAACCTCAATAAATGACAGACACCCTTTCTCTGCATACTTGTAGCAACCTCAAGCATACTTTCTGCAGTAGCTAAAAAAACTCAGGAAAAACTAAATACTTGTCCTTCATTTTATGGAACAGAGAGGGATAAAGAATACAGTTTGTCTCTGTGATATAGCTCCCAAGATTTGCTAGTGATTGTGAACTTTTAGTACCTTTCTCATACCTTCCCACCACCCCATAAAAGCTCTTAAAATTCAAAAGGAGTCTGACATTTCCAACTCTGGTTAGCCTAAAGGAATGCTTCTTATTTAAGTAAGGAAATGTGCAACCAAGATAAACTATTCCAGGAGTCTCTGCTTCCAATATAATAACCTAATATGTATGTGATTAGTGTTTACAGGAAAATCAAGCTGTTGGTTTTTGAAACAGAGACAACAGTGTTTGTTTTCTCCTGCGTGTTTCCACATAGAATCTAAATGTGTTCTGTCTTGTTATTTGATGCAAATTTTTGTTTGGAGCTTTCTCTGTTTTCTCTGTTTCTGAAATTGGGGGATGAAACGCATATGTAGATTTTTGAGATAGCAAAGAGCAGTAAAGTTTATTTATTTAGTTACTGCTGGGTCATTTGTACTGTTTCTGTTGCATGCTCTTGATTAAGATCAGAATTTTCTAGTATTATTGAAATCAATATGTACTTACACAGAACTGTGTGTGTATTAAAAAAATCAAAGCAACTATTGTTATGCTGACCTCTGTAAAGGCAATATCAACATGAGGAATAGCAAAGGTTTCTCAGCAAAGAGTTGCATGCTGTTGCAAGCACCTTATCACCTTATTTTCACACTGTAATTTGTCCTCTGTAACAATAATTTTTTAATACTCTTCACAATCACCACACTCAAATTATTAAAGATCATATGGAGAGCGACATGGGACCAAAGGGAGAGGTTTAAACCTGCAGATACAGGAAACCCTTTGGTATTCTTCCCCTATTGAAAAGAGTATGTTCCATATTGTTGCTGTTCTTATTGTTTTCATTACTATTTCAATATGCTCTTCAGGGCATTGCAACTAAGAATTTCATTATAGCTATAACACTGGATCTGAAGTATTACAGGTAAGAGGTACATATCAAAAAATTCTGACTCTTGCAGGCATAATTTTAAATGTATAGTTCCATTACTTCCAACTGGGTTTGCAGATTGAACACTGGTTTATGAAGTATTAATTCCTGTTTTATTTTTTAAAATACTGATTCTTAGTTTAAAAAAAAAAATCAGTCTATATAATAACATTTTCCAACTGGGCTACAAGCAATTAGAATCCACCAAGAGAAAAGTAATCTGTCAATTGCAAGCATTGTACTTAAAACAAATCCTTAGAGCTGTCTGACTAAGCAAATGTTTAAGCAAACAAATATATTCAAATATTCAAAGATATAGTTGATGTAGTAACACTTTTTGCTGAGCTTAATTCAAAAATCAATGCCATGTAGCAAACAGAACAGCCCCTAAAACAGAGATTAAAACAAGGGATGATAGAAATGCATATAAATGATAAAATAACCACAGGTATATGAATCTTTATTGCTGAAGAAGACCACATTTCACAGTAAACATGAGAGATGGAGGTGAGGTAATAGAAAAAATAACTGTTTCAATAAAAATAATAGGATGTTATCAGTCTGTGGCAAGGTCTCAGTGTTTGACAAAGCTCAGATCATATACCAGGCCAATAATGTCTCATTCTTATGGACATCTATTATATTATATACAGACATAATGTTATTCTTTTTGTTGCATCTTATTGAACCTAAGACTTAAAGAGAAAATATAAGATTCACTTTTTCCTTGTTTTTTGAATTTATAGCGCACACTCAAATCACATCTTCATGCTTTTCTTCAAGGTTTTATGGACCTAAAAATTCATAGTTTTAATAAAAGACAATTTTTTTTCTGTTTTTACATTACTCACTTTAAATCACAGGACTTGGCAATAGCATTATAAATCTGTAGGCATCAGAAAGATTGGAAGGTAACACTTATGTCTTCGACTTTCAAGGTACACACTCTTATTTGCGGATCTTAAATATTGAATTTTAACCATTTTCCTTCATTTTCTTTAAGATTTTCCCTTTCAAATGATAAAGCCCAGGTGTCCTGGTCCCTGAGATGGTGTTAAGTGCCCAGGCTGTACTGAATGGTCAGCAGCAAACCTGCCTCACATAATTTGTATGCGCTGCTGCAGCACCGGCAGAGAGAGGTTACAGTGCCCACTGCTCGGTTTAATTGGAGTTAAGTACATCTATTATGTCAGTGTGCCCCATCCACAAGCTGTTTATTTTGATTAATGCTTGCATTCTGATGAATGAAATGTCTGTGCAAGACAGAAACTTTTAGGAGAAATGAAGGAGTAGTTTTGTAGACTAATTTTCCTGCAAGATCCGTGTATTTTTAATGCTCCCTCTGCCCCTGGCTGGGGTAGACAGTTTGAGACTCTTTGATAGGTTTGCTGCTCAGGATAAGAGGTGCTGATCAATTGTAAGATTTCACAAGCTGGAGCCTTAAGAACTGAGACACCTTAAGTTACCAGTCTTGCTTAAACATAATTTACTTCCGATTCGTGACAAAAATAATAGTGAGTAAACTTAGCTAGGATGTAGACACTTGAAATGAGCAGTTTGAAAGAAGACTTGAAATAAGAGGAAAAGAAGCAGCTGGGATATAACTTCTGAAATTTGCTTCAAAACAGAAGTATACACTGTAAGTATATATTGTAAGTGTACCATGATGGGGGAAAAACTCAGGTTAAGTCATCAGTTAGAGGGAGGGGGAGAAACCCACTGTTTATAGGTATCAGACTTGCAGGTAGTTTCAAGGCTGTCTTCCTTGATTCTAACAAAAAAACCCCACAAATTTTTTTTAAAAAGTGATTCTACTTAGGTAGGCTCACAGGAAAGGAAATGATTCTTGGAAACACCAGGGACAGATGAACTTAACTGCAAAGGAAGTGTGAGAACAAGGACAAAACCTTTCCAGAAAAGCTCCATCAAGGTCAGGTAAATTCGAGTCCCTTCCAGCATCAGCTGACTCCTCCTGTGGTTGCAAAGGGAACATAAATGATGTGTTTATGCTGAATGCCTGAAACCAAGGCATCAACCCTGGGCCATCTGTGTGTGTCACCAGCCATGTGTGCTGCAGGAAATGGCTGTGCTGTGGCCTCAGACTGAAGGTTATTGAGAGAAAGTACTTTTGTGATCTTATTTATTTCGCTGAAAAAGTCAAGGAAATGTAGTGCCCTCACCAGAGCAAACCTGTGCAGGATCTCACAGAGCCATACCAGCCACAACTTCTGGTGGGAAACAGGGACAGAGAAATTACCTGGGGAAGATTTTTAGGAGGTTAGGACCAAGAAAGACAAGCACTTACCGGAAAACAAGAGAAACAATCAGAGCTGGAATAACAGTCCATAAGTTTTCAAAGTTTTTAGATGCTTATCCTAATGAAAATTGAACCTCTGAAACTTCTGAGGTTAACTTATCCCCACTTATAACATCATTAGGAGATAATGTCAATGAAATGGAACACTGTCACAGGACAGCAGTTTCCCACTGCTAAATAAATGCTGAGCCAAAGCCAAGATATTTATTTTCAAAGTGGGAGATATTTATTCTGTAAACATGTTCTGTTCCAGTGACTTTACGTCTGTTATACCAAACTGATAATGAGGGAGATGCTGTCTGATGCATGTGGTTAAACTAATAAGAGTTTCTCGGTGTCCTCTTATTGAAAATACATATTTTTATTGGATTAGAGGACAGATTAGCTCAGCATTTCAGCTAATTTGGAAAACATTTGGTTCATACCGATGCTGTTTCTGGTATGCACACTACTTCAGGGGTTCCTCACCATAAACAGCTGGACAGCCCCGTTGTCATTCAGCAGCTCCAGAGCTGGAAACTTATTGTCTTGCCAGGCTTAATGAATTGACATATATGATGTGGCACTAGCACTGTAGATGTCACAGGAATCAAAATTACAGAATCCCGACAACTTCAATATGAATGGTGCCAAAAGAATACGAGGAGTTTCTGGATATATGGAGCAGCAGGAAGGAGTCTGGGCCAAGAAGCTGCTCTTTGCATGGACACAGGAACTGCCAGGTTTAAGCCCAAGGAAATGCAGGAATTTGGACAAGGGTACAGCTGCTAAATCATCCACAGGCAGCACACGTTCCAGAAGAAGGAGATGGATATAGGGGCAGAAAGTGTAGACAATTTTAATAGCCACTTATATTAAAAGAAACCTCTATCAGAGATAAAGATTGATTTCTCTCCTGCTTTGACAATCACAATACTTGAATGTTGACTGCCTAGAAGTAACAGAAAAACTGTTTGCCTGGAAGACTTTTATTTTTAATTATTGCTTATATTAAAATAAATCAAAGCTTAAATTAGAAGTTCTAAAATTCAATAAATTCTTCTTTTCTGGCCATACATATTGAGGAAAAGCTTCAAAGTATTATTTGGGAAAATATTTCTTGAGATAAAAAAAAAATCCATTAAAGACATTTCTTTTCCCAAGGGCACTGAGTTCCTAAGTCACATTGATGCCAGTAGGACATTTATTATTTCAGGGGTTTAAGGCTCTCTTGAATTTCTGTGGATCTGTAACCTCACTTCTATTATTTATTAAATCACTGTTTCTTCAGCTGTGAGTTGGATATTGCATAGGCCTGTGTTGGAAGCTGATACAAGCAATAAAAATTTAGCACTGACTCTTATGGAAAAACTTATTTGTTGTAATGATTTACTTCTTATTATTTGCACCTATTGTCATTATTATGTTTACCATGTAGGCTTTTCTATGACAAGAAATTCAGGTGAAATTACCTAATAAACCCATTAATTCATTACCTAGGAGTTTGTAGTAAGGTATTCCCAGTGACTCACTTGGTGAGGAGTGTCTCTTGATGTCTCAGAAATAAACCTTGTGTTTGCCACAAGGGCACACCTTCATGCCTTACTGTGTCCCATTTTTTTGCTTGTCTCATGAACTCTCTGAGTGCTTTATTCTGTTGTGGAAGTTATTTTTATAAAAGGAATGCATTTTCCAGAATTAATCCTAGGCAATCCTGCATGGCTTTGAATTTGCTTTTTGAGAAACCATGTTTTCAGCAGATATCCATAGCTCCATGGCAATCCTTCCTGGGAACACACATCAGTTGATGATAAGCTCTACAGCTTCCTGCATCTCCAAGTTGCTTCAGCATCCTTTTTTTGTGTAGGTTTATATCAATTCATTTTAATATATCTCAGAACAAATGCCATCATGATCCAATAATCACAGTTTATTGGGTGGACAGAAAGCAGGCAGTGAGGTCTCTATTGGGATTTTCAGCATCAATTTATGAGGTGCATTGCAAAACTGAAATCCATCTGATTTCCATCAGCTTAGCTATAAATGTAGGCATAATGATTCTATCCACTTATTTTCAAATCAATTTAATATAACTATCTCCCAGAATTAGAAGACATGGATCACTGCTCAGTTTAGGCACTAATACAGTGGTTTCTACTCACCAATGTCCAATACCACTGATTAGTTTAGTGTCCCACTCCTGTATTCACTCCACATTAAAAGCTATTGGAAAGAGTAGATTTGTGCTGTTTGGGCTTTCCTACACAATCCACTCAGTTTAGAGAGCAGAAAATGCAAAATGTTTTAATATTAACTCTTGCAACTGATAAGGTCTAAGTGCACCAGAATGCTAAAAATTATTTAGTCCTTTGGGGATACAAATGTCAATAACTCAAAATTTGCAAATTTGGACTGACATATTCCTGGAAAAATTGGACTGAATGAAAATGTCTATTTTATACGAAAAAGGGAGCTCTTGCTTTATGTTCTCTTCCAGTTCTCAGCTGTCTCATCAGCTTTGCTGGAGTGCAAGTGTTTTACATCAGTGTAATAATGCTGATGGCTGAAATGGGGGCACATTCCAAGTCAGGCAATGTATTAGTGGGATTTTTATGTAAATATGCATCACAACATTTCAGCATGTACATTATGCCACAGAAAAATTCAGTTCACAACACGTAAAGAAAGAATTGAGACGTTAAGTTGGGTGCATTTTAACGAGGAAGTTTAATTTGTATTTTCTATGTTTATTTATAGGGTAGGCTTTATAATGAACAGGATGCTCATCTGATCAAATGCAATGATGCAATTAAATTGCTTCTTGTTGAAACAGGTTTTATGGTGCTTATTAAAAGTAAATATAAATAAATGTTTGAAGATCTGTGTGATCAGAAATGCCTTTTGATATCAGATGGAAATATATCAGTGCCTGAAATGCCTTAACTCCTCATTTAAATGTGGCAGATGAGTGTTTATAACATCGTCGCGCCAGATTACTAAAAACACAACTGACATAACCTGTTCAGTTTTTTCAAAAGCTTTTGTCAGAGACCTCATGGGAGGCTATTAAAAAAAACAACACAAAGTAATCATGGGCTAAATCAGAAATATCCAGGTCAAAGACAGAATCCAGCATGAGAGTAAACTGTTCGAAATTTGGAGAACTCAAGAGTAAAAATAGATTTTTTTCTGCTGCCAATCTGAGTGGGAAATCTATGGACAGAAACACAAGTGTCTACTGCCACTTTAGCTTCTGCCTTCATTAAAGAGATTGATGTAATGAAATATGCAAAGCAATTAAAAGCATGAACAAATGAGAAAAACAGATAACAAGTAAAATAAGTGCTTATATTAGTTATGTATTTTCATGGCCACTGAGCCTTAGGAAATACACCCCAAGGTGAGCACTATCAGAGAAAAAGAGCTGTTGGGACAATCTCAGAGCTGTTACTGGTTATCTGAAAGAGCTTATGGGAGAGGATGTCCAGAATACTGGAAAAGTGCAATTATTGAGACTATTTTTTAAAAAGGGGGAAAGAGGATGGATTTGTCAGCTTAACTTCAATTCCTAGAAAAATCCAGTAGCAAATAATCAAGCAAACAATTTGTAAGCCCCTAGGAGATAACAAAAAGATGAGTGACAGCCAACATGGATTTGTCAGTGTGGTGTGTTGACCTTGGCTGGATGCAGGTGCCCACCAAACTTCCCTGTCACCCCCTCCTCAGCAGGATACAAGGGGGGAGGGGGAATAAGATGGAAAAAGGCCCCTCACAGCTCAAAAGAAAGGTAGTTTAATAAAGCAAAATCAAAGGCTGTGCATGGAAGCAAAGGAAAACAAAATATTTATTCTCCAATTCCCACCAGCCCAGCCACTTCCTGGGAAGCCCATCTGGGAGACAAGTATCATAATAATGAATTTCCCTCCTCCTCTGTTTGTCTGAGATTTCACTGCTGAGCAGACATCATGTGGAATGTCCCTTTGGACAGTTTGGGTCAGGCTGTGTCCCCTCACAGGACCTTGTGCACCCCCAGGCTGCAGGTGAAGGGGGAATGTTGGAGAGGCAGCGCTGGTGCTGTGCCAGCTCTGCCCAGCAGCTCCCAAACACTGGGGCTTTACCAGCACCCTGCTGGGCACCAGAGCACTGCCAGGGCAGCTGGGGGGAGATGAACTCCAGGCCCAGCACAGTCAGAAAGACTGGCAAACCAACTTCCTCCTTTGGGAGGGTAACAGGTCTGTAGATAGGGCAGAGTCAGTAGATGCTCTAAGTCTCCACTTCAGTGAGGTGTCTGACAACGTTTCACCTGACACCATTGTAATAAGAAAGAAAACATTGGCTGGATTAAACTCCTATAAAATGGACAAGGAAATGGTTGGAAATTTGTACTCAAGAATTATGAAAGAAAATAAAGGGCATTTATTAGGAGAGGAAATGCCAAGTCACTGAAAAGAGGCCCCACCAGTTGGGAGGGTGAGAATTCCAAATGAGTTCAACAATTTGCAGATTCAGTTTGAAACACCTAAGATGACTTTAGGGAACAACTGGCTAATCAGCAGCTCTGCTGGAAAAGAGCAGTGGTGGAGAATAACATAAGAGAGGATCTCTGAAATTAATACTATCAGCAAAGTGACACTTTTGCAGAAAGGCCAAATACTATTAGGGGATGTACAAGCAGAAATAATCTCTGTAAGATACATGACATAATCTTTCTGCTCTATTTGGCATGAATGAGGTCGTAGCTGGAGCGTGGTGTTCCCTCTGCAGTTTGCATTTCAAGAAATATTTGCATCAGGTAACGGGAGAGCAGAGTGATTAGGGGTGTAGAAAGGTGACCTATTAGAAATCAAAGAGTTGAGATTGCTCCCTCAAGAGAAAAGACCAAGTAGAGACAAGATTAGTAGTCTACAAATACATAAAAAGGGGAGAAGATTGAATTGTTACAGGTACCCATTTTCTATGTGACAAGAAATAATGTGCTCTAAATTGCAGAAAGGGAGACATTGCAAGAACTTTTTAGTGGTAAAAACAATTAAGGACTTAAACAGGTTGTCTGAGAAGATTCTGAATCTCCTCCACCAAAGACCTTAAGAGTGGCTTAGATAAACATATGTTAAGATAAATTCAGAGAGAGCTAATCCTGCCTGGGTGAAAGAATGACCCCTAGATGTTCCATCCATGCATTTTTTCCTTATTTCTCCAATACATTATCACAATAGAGCACAAAGGTTCACCATTCAGAGTCATGGACTGAATGCATCTGCTAATGACGTGCACAATGGATAAGCAGGATGAAAGAAACGTTTTCTCCAGTTAAAGATTATTCAGAGGAATTTCTGCCAGCACTATGTGAGTAAAAATGATAGCAAGGATATCTTGAAATACTTATTCACAGTGTTGGCTAGGCAAGCTAGCAAACTAGGAGACCTTGACAAATTAGAAAGATGAGCAATCACCAACCACATGAAGTTTAATTAGGGTGTGATTCTTGGGGTGCCCTGCACTGGGTCAGGAGTTGGACTTGATTATCCTGATGAGTTCCTTCCAATTCAACATATTCTAAGATTTTCTGATTTCAAGTTCTAGGTCACTGTGCATAGGACATAGGAAGGGCTTCTTTACCCTTGCCCAGTGGTGAAACTGAGCATGAAAGAAAGGAGTCCGCAATAACACTTTAAAATGCTTTTAGGTAAAGTCAAAGGATTTTATTGGGGTTTAACTTGTGTTATTATATGAATTTGGGTCATGCTTTAGCAGAAGTATGGAAGCCTAAATTTGTATTGTTTCCCTATTACAGAGGAACTGAATGACCAGAATGGTTAGAGATGAGTAGGGAATATTAAAAAGCTTTCAAAAATAATGATATTTCATTATTACATCTGAGTGTATTTCATCTTACAGTTCAAGATCACATAAGCACAGAACACCACTTGTGCCATTCAAAGCAATAAGGGAAATTAAATCCCAGAATATCTCTAATTGGAATTTTTTTCTAGGTTACCTGCCATTTAGAGAAGTTTGGCTTGGAGACAGGACTGTGTACATCAGAAGGGCAATACAGCAGCACTCACAAATAGGCAGTACGTTTTTAAGTCCATAAGAGTGCTTCAGATCTATGTAGAATAGAGGTTTGTATTCTGTTAAACAGTTTTCATCTCCGCAGTACCATTATTAGCCAGCAGAGTCTACACTGGGCCATTCCTCCCTTGCAGACACGTGATCCATTCCACTTTGCTCCTTTTAAATTAGCAACTCTCTTTTGGAGAAAGAGGTTTTACCTAACAGTAGCACATTCCCCTCCTCAGGGAAATGCATAGATTCACAGAATCACAGAATGGTTTGGGCTGGAAGAGACCTTAAACATCATCTGGTTCCAACCCTCCCGCCATGAGCAGGGACACCTTCCACTGCATCACTTTGCTCCAAGCCCTGTCCAACCCAGCCTTGAACACTCCCAGGGACGGGACAAACACAGCTTCTCTGGATAACCTGTGCCTCCCCACCCTCACAAGAAAGAATTCCCTCCTAACACCTAAATTACACCTCCCCTCTTTCAGTCCAAACCCTTGTCCTTTCACTCTTGTGCCCGTGTACAAAGCTGCTGCAGTGGGGTCTCCAGCGAGACTTTTCTTCTCCAGGGTGAACAGCCCCACCTCTCCCATCCTGTCTTCATAGGAGAGGCTCTCCATCCTTATGATCCTCTTCGTGGCCTTCTCTGGACTCATTCCAACAGGTCCATGTCCTTCCTGTGTTGTGAGACCTGGATGCAGCACTGCAGGTGGGGTGTCACGAGAGCAGAGCAGAGGGGGAGAGTTCCCTTCCCTTCTCTGCTGGTCACACTTTTGATGCAGCCCAGGAGATGAGTGTACAGATGAGCCTATGCAGCATCAGATATGAGTTTACTGCATCTTTTGAAACAGCCAAGGTGTTACCTGCTGGACAAGCCAAAAATATGCTTCTATGCATCAAGACACCAGTGATTCCTCATGACAGATGTTGTCTTCCAAGTCATCAGAGAAGAAAGCCATTCTCCTACAGTCACAAAATATAACACAGCATGGCTGGGTTTTGTTGAATTTTGTGAATTTGTAAGATGAAGGAACCTTTTCCCATCTGCTAAGAGTGTCAAGGACAGAAACCTCACTGTTTGTATTTCCTGTCTAAATGTATTTGTTTCATATCTCAATAAAATGATTGTTCTCCCACCAGCAGTCACCCTCACAAAGTGGATGATTGTGAGTCAGAGTCTCTAAACTGTGTTGGTGTTCTTTGGGATATAAACTGCTGCACAGAAAACTCAAAGATCATCTTCTTTCAAGGTTTAGGTTTTATCATAAAAGAAAGACAATTGCTTGCAGAACTTTTAGATGAGGAAAAGTTATTAGCAGAGTTTAAAGGTGTTACTTGTTGGAATATAGTGGTGCAGACTTGACAATTTGAAATTACTGCAAGTGTCACTAAATAAAGTAATGGGGTCAAATCTCATGTGTCTCTAAACTGGTACAGGTCCATGGAGTTTAACAACACTGTGCTAATTACATCAGCAGAGAATTTGCCCTCTAGTTTCTAAGGGCCTGTCACAGACAAAAATGCTTTGCAAAGGCATTTGTTCTCAATTTTATATCCTTGGATGTGCTGGTTTGTGTTTATATATTTGCAGAAACTGATGCAGGGACGGATCTGTGCAGTTCCCTGGCTCTGGCATGGCTATCAGCAATCTGTACATTTTCATTTTGAACTCTGGCACCTTGGAATAAGCTGGAGAAGAACTAATAACTCTGCCTGGTGTCTCCAGGTCTAGAGAGATCTGAAATGCTTTTATTGATAGACAATGAACTCTGTTAGTGACTGAGGAGTGTGGAGAGGGTTGAGGGGGGTTCTGCTGCTGAAAAAAACCCCCATAACTATTGAACTACTTTTACTGAGAAAGGGAAAAAAGCAAGCAAACAAAACAACTCAACCTACTGTGTATTAGGCTTGAATTCACCTTAGGCCCTTTATCTACTTTTTTCACCCTGTTTTCTCTCTGCTTTATTCCCTGCTCAAGCCTATAAGGATTTGACAGCACTGCTGCCCTTTAGCAATACCAGCTCTGCATGGGAGGGCAGCAAAATATTAGCTGGTTTAATGACATTCCCTGACTCCCTAGAAGAGCAGCATTCATCATCATCACTTAAGAAAACACCTCGTCTCAAGTAGACAAGCTCAAGCAGGTTATTGCATCCACATCCATTACAAGGTTGCAACACCTACACCGAGGTTACCAAGAGTCAACATATGTTTTACTACTACTTCAGAGAAAATTAATGTATTGAACCACAGAGCTAGCTAATTATCCATATCATTGACCCCGACACCTTAATGGAAAGTACTGTTCACCCACTCCACAGCAGCTCACACAGAATTAGCGTCAGATTGAGCATGTTATAATTAAGGTCTGAAAGCACTTAAATGGTTAGAAAGAGGAAAAGTGGCCACTTTTGGTCTGTCTTAGCCCCTGTCTCCTGTTCCTCTTTCAGGTGCAACTCTAGGAAGGCTTTTAGTCCTCATATGTGTTTCCCAGCCTTGTGTCAAACAGTGATGTCCAAGGCAGTTTTCCCTTGGCATCCTAGGTTCATGTGTTAATTCAGGCTAGAAGGGACCTCGTCCTCCCAAGGTCCTGCTCACAGCAGGTTCAGCTCCTCAGGGTTTTCACAGTGTTGGGCAGCAGAAGCAGCACAAGGCTGTGAGCACAAAGGCTCTCAGCTGCCTTGGTCCTGCTGATCAGGAGCTCTTCCCCAGGCAGGACTAGCTCTGCCATGTAGACTCTGTGTCTGCTCCCCTTTAACTCCACTCCTTACTAACACCCCAGCACTTTGTCACCACACTCTTAAAACTGATATATTAAGTCCCAAAGAGCAGCTCTAAATATATAATTATTTGTGGTTTCCCAAACACCATTTATTTTCTAATTTCTTTCCCATCATTAATTTTCTTCCTCTTTGCTGACTTATCGGTTGTCTTAAATATTATCCTTTTAAGTCTCCATGGTGTCCAATGAAAAGGAATTAGGCTTCTGAGTGTGCTTTCAGGCTTAATCTTGCAATTATCAACTTCATATTGTTCATCACTCTGGCCAGGCACTCTCTTTAGGAAAATTATTTGGCCTGAATAAATGTCTTCAAAGTCTGAAAACTCAGATTCAATAAAGTTTATGGAGGCTTTCATCTTTATTGATATTGTGAAAGCCTGCAGTGTGATTTCTTTTTTTTTAACTTTGGGGCATAGCATCTTCCTTGGTCTCATAACAATACTCTTGTGCAAGAGCTAGGAGAACTGTAGAAACTACCATTTTCAGAATTTTGGTTCTTCTTTTCCTTACTGGACTCAGAAATTAGATTATAGAATACAGAGGTATGGAAAATATTAAGACCACTGCACAGAACTGAAAAATAGAAATACAAGGTTTATAAAGCAAGTTCCAGATTGCTCTAGATTTCTCACGAAAGATTTTTTGCCTTGACCTGAAGCTTTTAGTGTATTAACTGTGGGAGCATCTTAGTGTTTATGCAGAGTAACTTCAGGCAACTGTCAAACTTTCAGAAGTGCTGACAATTTTGAAATCCTTAAAAATCGAGTTCCTCTGAAATGAGCAAAACAACACTGTCTCATGACAAAACTTTCATGAAGCAGACAGAAACACAATAATGGCTTCAGAAGCTGAGATCCCTGAGGAAACACACCATCATTTCAAAGCATCAATGCACAGATTTGCTCAGGATACAGCTGACTGCTGAAAGCAAGAGCGTCTTTCTAGTCTTGAACCTTTAATCAAATATCAGTATGAAGATTTAGGCACCAAAACCAGGACACTGTCCATGGAAAAGTAAACTTGACCTTGACTGAGTAGAAGGTTCAGCTAGACAACATCCTCTTGTCCCTTTCTACTCATTATACTACAAATCATGAAGAAGATAAACATTTTTAGGACATATTCCTACATATTTAATTTCCAGGTTTATTACTGTCAGCTTAAAACTATGAATTTTCTGAAGAAATTAACCAAAAAACCTCAATGACAGCGAAGAAGCTGTAAAATTAAATTAAACGTCACTCTTCAAAATCCAGAGCAGAAAATACAAAGTTTGTAAGGCAAATACAGTAAATCTATGTACATATTTTAATGGATTAGAAGTATAATGCGTGTGGATGACTGTCCTATGCTATGTTTTATTTGCTACACTAAATGCATCATATCTTACAAACCACAGAGAATTGTGCTCCTGTATTAATTACATTTTTAAGTGATTTTCTAATCTTTGAACCATTTTACTGTCTGACTGTTGCAGAGAGTGTATTAGAATTTCACACAGCACTGATATTTGAAAGCATTTAAATAGTAAGCAAAAGGTCTCCATTTTTTGTGTTCTTTCAGCCATTTATTTCTATTAGTATCAAAGTGGCTGTTTTACATTATGCAAACATTCATTGCAAAGCAAGTTGGATTGTAGGTTAACTCTTAGAGAAGAAATATATGCTGTGATAACATTACCCAGTGTGGATGTGTTACACTTAAGGCATTTACTTCAGTATAAATCATTCTTTATATGAAATAAAAGTGCTTTATTGCTTTATAGCAAGATCCTAAGCCACAGTAGATGGATGTTGTAGGATGCAATCTGGGTGCCAGTCAATTGGTGCTCTTTGTAAAGTAAAGGATGAAATTGTAGACAATGATATCCAGAAGAACATAAAAATCTGATGTATACCCACAAAATCAATGACTATTTAGAATGAAGCTTGAAAACTTGGTATAAAACACTATCTTTGCCTCATCGAGCTAGGCCTACATCTTGTCCCATTGAGTGGATTTATGGAGGCAGTACTGCAGTATCTTTAAATGAATGAGAATTCCCTTGCTCCTCCAGGTCTAAGACACACAGTGGAACATTATGACCTGTTGAGATTTCTCTGAGCAGCAGCAAAGGTAATAACAGCTCCACTGCCAGGGATATGGTAAATCAACCCATCTTTCCTTTTAAGAACATATTTGCTTGTGAATTGTATAAGCATTGTATAAATATATGTTTAGCAAAACAAGGAATTAATTTGTTTTCAGAACTTGCCAGGAATTTTCCATACATGTTCTTGCAGTCGGAAGAGAAAAAAAAAATAGTGAAGTGAAAATTATTTTTTTTTTCCTGGAAACATCATTTTTCTGAGAAAGGCACTTTTTTTTCTGCCTTAAAAAAAGCCATATACATTTGGACTGAAAGGCATATTTACTGTTCTTTTTTTTTTTCCCCTCCGAGAATTTCCTCTGTACATTTCTAACTAACCCTTAAGTAGCAGTTTTCATCAGTAGCTTTCAAATCAGCACAAAGGAGAAAAATGTCATTGTTCCTCCTGAACCTAGGGCACAGCAAGGGGGGAGGAAGGAGATGCTAAGTGGCTTGCATTAATCTCTCAGCGTGCCAGTGCAGCAAAACTCACCTCCCAAACTCTGGGACTGTTTCCTACTCCCTTTTGCACAAGCAGCCAGCACTCCTTGCTTGCCTGCTCCTTTGGCAAGAATCCCACTGAAATCCTCAGCCCAAATCACCTCTAAATATGACAGAATATGGATTAAACTTTTATATTTGAGCAGTTCATCTGCTGAAGGGGGAACTCAAGGCTCAGTTAGAAAAAGTTCTCTTCCTTCTCAGTTTGTCAGTTTCTGAGTACTGGGAGCCAAACAATGTGAATTTTTGTGCCTTGAATGTTTATTGTTTTACTTTGTAGCTCAGCAAAGAAGAAGAGAGCAGGTGTGGAAGGCAGGGAAGAACAGTGGGACTCCTTCAAGACAGGAAAAAATACTCTCAGGCATGGGGAGAAAAGAAAGAATAAGCTGCTCTGTGCTACCAGTGCCTACAGTGGAGGAGATGAACTACATTACCTACAGCAGTTCTGCCTTTTGCTCCATGCACCTCATTTTTGCATAAAAGAAAAAATTATACTTTGTCATGCTGTATTAAAGATAATTATCTCCTTCAATCCTTGTGGTTTTCTGTGGTTTTCTATGATTTTGTAGTTAACCCAGTTATACTCACTCCTTGATATTTGCACAGCAACTGGTTGTTACTGCCTCAGAAGAGAAATTCTTTACTTCCTCCTGAAGAAGTCTTTATCAATCCAGATGTTAATCTTGACTATTAGCCATTCAGTCAGTCAGCAGCAGCATGGTCTGCAAGGACAAAAGGAAGCAAATATCCATGGAAGTTGTACTGATTTTCCCCAAAGCAGCGAGTGTGGAAAGAAGTTTAGGTCTAGTGGGGCTGGAATTCTCTGTGGTAGCTGCTCTTCTAACAGAGGACTCTTTATAGGAAAACCAGTCACTGAAGGAGACATCCAGAGGATCAAATTTTGGAAGTCTGTAGCTCTGTACATTCCCAAATCCTGGAAATCTGATGATGTCCTTGAGAGCACCACAGAGTTCTTGTTCACTGATACAGCTGAATGAATGGCTGGCAGAAAAATGTGAGTCACAACTGTGAAAATGGTCCAAAGAGCAGAAAACCAGACCAATGAAAGAGATGCCTTGAATGAGAGCAAGAGATAATTCCACATCACTGAATATAGTGTGCCTTCCAGGGAGTGTCTTGGGAAAGCCTACCCTAGGCTGCCAGTACTGGACACTTGAGACATTCCAGTGCTTTAAAGGACTTGCAGATTGCGAAATGTTGGGGATTTTTTATCCCTGGAGGTGTTCAAGGCCATCTTGGATGGGGCCTTGAGCAACGTGGCCTAGTGGAAGGTTGAAACCAGCCGGTGTTTAAGATCCCTCTCAACCCAAATAATTCTATGATTTTATGAAAAGTAAAAACTCATGCTCCAGTATTTAGGCACACAAAGGCTTGGCTTTGCCTACAGGCCAGCACTGGAGCCCTCCCTGTCTCAGGGCTTTCTTCCTCAGACCTGCAGGAGTGCAGTCACACATGAGGGCAGGATGCTTGGGTGCCTCATGTGCACTTTTACCTGATGGTGGTACCTGAAAACATCAGCTGGAATAACCGCACCGTGTCAGAGCACTGCAAAGGACAGTAGGATTCTCAAGTCACTATCATTTTAATAGACAAAAGAATGAGAGAATGTAAATATTATCATTCCTGCTGAGCAAACAGAGAGCTGGTATCATTCAGAGAGGTTAGGCAGAATAAGGAAGAAAACCCAGATCTCGTGACTCCCAAGCCAGTGTCTTGAACCACACAACCACAGTTGTGTTCTTGACAGAGCTGCTCTCTCTGGGTTTTGATCAGCATATATTGCTTCCAGCAGTCACTCTGCCTGGTTTCCACATCCCTATTAAATTATTCTATAGATGATGTAAAAGGTCAGGGGAAAAAAACCACATGCAAAAGTGTTGAGAAAAATGCTACCCCTTTTCTGAAGGCTTATTGTAAAATAAATAAATAAAGTAGTATTAAAGAAGGAAAAATTACCAAGGGAGTAATAAAAAGTTAGCTTTAGGCCAGAGAAATGCTGCTTTTCATTTCTATATAGTACATGAGAATATTTTGTGGACTAACAGTGCATGAATAATGTTTTATTAAAATGTATATCTTTACAGCTTTATTTTATCAGGTCCTTCAAGGCCTGGCATAAAAAAGGTTTAACAAGTTTGACACATGCTGATTTAGCATTTACACCACAAACTGAATCTGCTTTGTGAGGGAAAATAGGCCAGCTTTCAAAATACAAACACTGTGAAGTATTCAAAGTGAAACAAAACAAAAGTGAGAAGTGGGAAGAAGGAAAAAAAGAAGGAAAATGCAAACCATGATCATTCCAAACCTGCTGTGCAAAGGTTTTAGACTGACTTTGAAAATATATCTCATTAAATGTTGTAGCACTGATGATTCCAGCATCCAAGTTTCCTAATGAAGTATGCAAATCTGGTTTGTAAGATTCAACTAAAAGTAGTCAGTGAGGTTTTGTTCTCTTTTATTCTTTCAAATGAGCCAAACATCTGACTCTTCCTGAGCTACCTTAACCCTTTCAGCTACCAAACCCTAAAAGAAAACATTTTTGAGAATGTAAAATTGTTTAAAAAATTTAAATTAATGTCACATCCTCCGTTGCAGAAGGAATTATTTTAGAAATCTCCTTGTTGTTTCCAACCCAGAAGAAAGTGCTGCAAGTCCCATTACTTAAGAGAAAATATGCTTTTCTATGCTAGGGTAAACTGTGACCCAGATTTCTGTGATATTGAAGTTTGCCGACCCTCAGCTAAACTCTTATCTAACCTGTCTTGACTTGTAAAATGTTTTTAAGTACAATTTTTCTTTTTTTGCGCAAAGCCTGGATAGCTGGCATATTTTACAACTTTGCATTTCCATTATTAAAATTGCCAGATGGAGACCAGTTAAAATGATATTTATTTCTGTTCCTTTGATATTTTTGCACTTCTGCTTTTCAAGTCACCAGATGGGGGTTAGCTAAATCCTCTGAGCTACTTGTTAATAAATGGACTGTAGAGACAAGAGTATAAATCTATATGCTAAACTTGCTGGAACTGCTACAGCACTACAATGGGCAAAGGATGGATAACACATCCTTTTCGTTAAAAGGACACCATCTTTACAGACCTAATCAATAAACTAATTAGGATTTGAGGTGTACCCGTGCCCAGCTTCACAGTGAGGCTTTTATGCTATATCTACATTTCCTATATTTCTGCCAAATTAGAGACAACAGAAATTTGCCTCTGTCAGGACACATACCTGAACTTTTATTTCTTGATATATTGAACAGCAGAGACCGACTCTACATCAGAACTTAACATATCTGTTAGAAGGAAAGACAATTTATATGAAGCCACTAATAATTTCTCTGAGAAATACATTCTTATGACATTCATTTAGTTTAAACCTTATTTCTAATATTTTTTCTGACCCCTTCATTCTCTTTGTTTTAAAACTCCAAAACTTTCTAGTACCTTAAAACCCTTTTAGTACTGATCACTACAGAGGTAACTAGAATAATTCTTTATTTATATAGCATTTTTTCCACCATTAATTTTTTAACTTAAGAGATTCCAAATCTACTTGGAAGGGTATAGGTGGACACAGCTACTTTCTGCAGCAATCCATAAGAGGGAAACAGTGATGGTTGTCACATTCCATTGTAATTTCCAAAATTATACTGATATAATTCAAAAAGCTTGAATGTCAAAAGTTAAAATTAACAGACCTGGTGTCATCAAGTACGCATCACAGTTTTGATGAAACCAACAGTCCTTTACTTACATGTAAGACTTGAAATAACTTAATACAGGAATTGTGTATCAGAAATTCTACCATTTATTAAGCTGTGTGGAAAGGTCCTTTGTCATTTTAGAAACAGAGTAATTTATAGGTTTATCCAACAGTTTCTATCTTAGCTACTGCCTAGTTTATTCAACTAGAATAAATCTTTCCTTAATAGTCTTCACAGGCAATAAATATTGGGGTGTGGGAGAGAATATATTTCATGTGGGAACAGGTATGGTCAAATATTTGGTCACATTTACAGAAATTTTGAGCCATTTTTCCTCTTTTTAGCCTGTATTTAGTATGAGATAGGTCCACACATTCCTCAATAAATAGCATAGCTCTATACAACCATTGCCAGTTTCTTTCCATTGTATGTTTTACTGCTGGGTAATTCAAACCAAAATCATTGTAGGAAAAAGAATAGTTAGATTGGGTAATGGAGCTAATGGAAAGTGATAACTGAGGAAGCTATGAACGTTGGAAATTTTGTAGTCTAATAATAAAAGAACAAATGTTAATTTTGACTGCTTCACAGTAATCTGCACAGAGAAAGATTTGTGTAGCAAGAGAAATCTGATCAATGAGGAAGTTGTCTTGAGATTTTCATACAAATTGTCAAGCTCTGCACATCTCCTGTTTCTGGTGACATATTATCCTGCTTGTTTAGTTGCCTCTCCTATGAATTTCTATTTAAAATTTAACTTCTAAACCCTTTGTGAATATAGTACAGTGCTGTGACAACAGTAGGACACTATGAACCCTTACAGCACTTTCCAACCTGTGCTGTGTGTTCTGTGGCAAATTTCCCTTGATTTCAATGGCAATGGCTCTGAAACCCTATCACAAATTTAATTTAATGTCACCCTTCTCATAATATTTTGTTCTTCTTTGGTTTGACCTTCTTTTCCGTTTGGAGAGTGACAATAAGGGTTAATTGCTGCAAGTGCTCGTTGGTGTAAATCAGCAGTAGGCTGCTGATGAGTGAGCTGGGGAAGGTCTGCAGAGCAAGTTGTTTTGCTTTCTTTCCAGCTCAGCATCGCGGGCGGCCCCATCCTCTCTGCAGGCTCTGCTCCCACAGAGCTGTCCAGATGGTCTGGCTCCGACTGCCTTTCCTTTCATGTAAGGTGGGGAAGTGCTGGGGAAAGTTTGTGTCTGCCTGAAATGACTCATCCCCCAGATCCCCCGGCCTCAGCTGCTGCACAATCCTCAAAAGATCCCAACATGTGCCTTGCACCATTGTTTTCCCTTTTTCTTCCTATTTTTTTAATAATCTCATCACCACATCTTGCTCCTTGAGCCCTGGAAGGATGCAGAGGAGCAGATGTTGCCCCCCGCATTATCTCAGTAATGTGGCAAGCTGGAGAGTGACAGGCAGGACACGTCAGGATGGCTCTGGCAGGCTACAGTCACAGCACAGCAGACATTTCAGGGATTGAGGAATGTTGGGAAAAGGCCTGATTTACAGGTTTGTGAAAGATGTAACCTGGCTGAGACGTACTGGAGCTCAGTCTCCCCCCATTCCCCACTGACAGACTGACCCTCAGTTGGTAAACCATACACACAGAGCTCATATTTCAGTCAAATCACAGCTGGAACAGCCAAGAGGATTTTAAACTAGCTTGTTAGAAGGTCCAGGCAATCTAAACTCAAAATTTTACTTGCTCATCAATTAAATATATTTTCTTATTTCTTACATGAGGTAATTCCTTTCTGTACCATGAATTAAAATCAAGGGAACTCGGAATTTATATTTTAAAAATCTGATACGGTTATCTTGTTGAAAGACTGCTGATTAGAATAAACAGATTTGGTACCTGTACCCATAAACAATCGAAAATGGCTGGAGTGGGGAAAAAAATAAAAGGAGTGGAGAGGATTTTTGGATCACAGCATGACTGGGGTGGGAAAGGACCTCAGAAGGTCTCTAGTCAAAGCTGGGACAGCCATGAGGTCACACCAGGTTGCTCAAAAAGAGAAATCTGAAAAATGGGTCCCTGCAAAACATAAAATATACTTGCCATAAAAGGGTACTTAAAATGGAGATAATTTGTAGAATTAATGAATGAGTGGAATAGGAAGTGCCCAGAGGCTGTGAAGATCTGTGCAGATCAATAAGGTCATGGACAATGGGTGGCAGGAGAAGCACTAAGCCCACAGCCTCCATCTGCACTGGCACGACCGAGAGTGCACACCCTCAGGGCTGCGACGTGGTGATGCAAAGGTGCCTCCCCTGTGCTGATTTTAGCCAAAACCAGCACACTCCACTCCACTGTTTCAAGCAGGAGACACAAATCAAACCCCAGGATGTGTTATTCCTTAAGCACCAGTCAGTAACACATGGAGGTGTGATGGGAGATGACCCCATCCCTGGAGGTGTTCAAGGGAGGTGGGATAGGAGACTGGGCAATCTGCTGAAAGGTGTCCCTGTCCAGGGTGGCAGGGGTGGTACTTGATGATCTCTAAGGTCCCTTCCAACCCAGCTCATTCTAGGATTGAATTATTTCATTTTCTCAGTCAAGGCTGCTGTATCCATGCACTTGGTAGCAAATAATCGATGATGATTTGTTTGGGGTTTTTAAGTTTCAAACATAAATGATATTGTGCTCGATGCAAACAAAGTCTCTCCTGGACTTCATTATGTTGGATAAAGATGAATTTGTCCCTGGACTGTGTTGCCTAAGGATGAATGATCATGACACGATTACATTCAGTACAGCAAACTGAGTACATACCTGCTAGTCATTCACTTACTGGTGCTTTCAAAGAGATAATTTTCCAAAGGAGAAGAATCCTGAATAAAACTGATTGGAAAATAGACAGTTCTTCATTCATGGTTTATTAGATTATCATAATTCCACAGTGAGGAAAGAGGATACCTTTGGCTGGAAGCTTGTGCCATCCCAGTAGTATGGACAGAAATTTTAGATAAATAAAGAGATAGAAAAAGAAAAAATGAGGAGGAATAGGCAAAAATGAAAATTTATGGAATATATCAGGTTGTAGTAGAGAAGCCAGAGGCAGAGCAGGGGGTGGCTGTCAGGACTATGACCAAGTGGGAAAAGCTGAAGGTGTGCCAGGAGCAAACAGCAGTGCTAGAGCTCAGGGGACTGTGAACATTATTGCCACATACTGCTATTGTTGCTGGTAAGGCAGGAATAGTCTTTGGCTCTGGGATAGACTATTTACTTCAAAGTGGTTCTTCTATCACTATTTAATTTGGGAATTCCTGCCTTAGGACCCCTTTTCTTGTATTATTGAAAATTACATGATTTCTAAAAGTCCAATGTATTTTTTCATTCACTAGGTTATTTTCTTAATTATATTTGCTAGAGATAGATTCAATTCCAGTTTTGTTCACCTTCAATTTATGTTCCTATTTCTGAAGCCTTTGGCAGTCTTTCAGAAAGTGTCCATACACACTGAATTTAGTCCCTCAGCTTTAGATGATAGGTCTCAAAAATTCACATGCAGCACTTGCAGAGGGGAGAGCACCTTCCCTTTTCTCTCCTCTGAGCAGACCTACAGAATAAATCCTGGTCCGAAACACTTCATTGATCTTGGTAAAGCTCTCCTTTCTGCCAGACTCGGTGGCTGATGAAGTTACAGCTACTACTCCTCCAGTCTTGTGCCAGGTTTTACAGCAGAAAGTAAAGATTCTGTGCTACGTTAACGTTCAAGTGCTGTTTTTCCATTCCAGATGTCCAAAAGCTGTCCTGACACCAAGGTCAGGATAGCTTCCCATGACAATTTTGCTCAGACAAGAGTTTGGAATATCAGTTTGGGTGGTTTCACAAAAATCATTTTCACCTCTGATGGTGGGGGAGAGTGGCCAGATGGGAAGTAGGCTTTTGTTTCAGCAAGGCTGGGAAAATATTCAGCATGTACAGGTGAGGATAAAAAATGGCACTGCCTCTCCATGTTGGGCTGAAGACTCTGTTAAAACAGTTTCTTTTAAAGTAGTTTCATACTTCCTTTTGTACATGAACTCTTGGTATAGGTCATCACTATCCAGAGGGAAATTTTCAGTAGCACATCAGGAGAGATGGAGGCGGGCAATGGTTCCTCTAGATCCTGGGTTACAGATATTTTGGTTTTGTATTTGAAACATAGCAGAATTATTTGCTCTTATCACACAATGATAATGAAAATTGTTTCAAATTCGTAGAAATTTAGATATCTAGAAGCATTTATTGGGAATGGATTATCTCAAATATGTAGACTGGGTTAATCTGCCCTCAAGAGGAATTTTTATTTGCCTTACCATGGCCATGGTAAAGGTAATGCCAGTTCAAAAAAGCCAGCTGGGCTGCCCCACATATGCACAGGCTGCTCAGTCTGTCAGCAAAAGGGGAAATATAAGAAAAGATACAAAATTTTGGCCAAAAAATATTTGACTAATAAGAATATAACAAATGTAACCTAGGAGTTCCTTTAAAAATACCATTCCCTTACGGCATTTCAATGGGAAAATGGCACTCAAGGCTTTATATTTTGCATCCCTTGGCAGTCTAGGGAAGATTGTGGCTGTTCATGACCCACAGAGCACGGGTTAACTGGGTTGAACACAGGCCAGTTAATATCCCAAACAGGCCTCAGCTAGATGATTGTGTTTTGGGAGAAGTGTTAGGCCCAGTGTTGTGCCAGCCTGTGATATCTATGGCAATGTGAAGCCTGAATTCACAATTGACATCATGAAATGAACGCGAATTTTAGATTCAGCATACATAATCTGAAAAGAAGGTTGCTTACTTCTTAAGGAGATGGTTACTAAAAGAAAAAAAAAAGTCTTGGGAGTATTTAAAGCAGCCTGGTTAGTGACTATACACCTCTTTCTGCAGGAGGAAAAAGCTTTCTCAGACTACTGGGTAAGGAATGATTAGCAACAGCTGGAACTTCTCATTTGAAGACAAGCTACAAACTAAAAGAGAAATATAAATTATCTGAAGAATCTACCATGAAAAGCAGCACTATCTTCCCCTCCTGATTTCCTCAGGCAGAGACTGAACTCCTTCCCAGCTGTTGAGCAAGAGAGACAATTTGTAGTTCAGTCCTCTCAATTTCTGTCAGATGGGGGAGCAGTGAAATGTAAGATGGGAAGCTGAAAGAGGTAGAATAAATTGGATCTTAGACAGACATTTTTTACAAAAAGGATGGTGAGGGCTTGGCACAGGGTGCCCAGAGAAGCTGTGGCTGCCCCATCCCTGGAAGTGTCCAAGGCCAGGTTGGATGGGGCTCTGAGCAACTTGTTCTGGTGGAAGGTTTCCTGCCCATAGCAGGGGGGGTGGGATAAGATGATTTTTAATGCCTCTTCCAACCCAAGGCATTCTATGATTTTATGATCCACTGATCTCTGCTTGCCTGACATTACAGGAACCTGTGAAATGAAGGAAGTTTCCCAAGGACACCCCATGAATTATTAGCAACCAATCCAGTCCAGACATGGGGGACTCAGCCTGTATTAGGTCCTGCAGCTTTCAGAGACCTGTGGATTTGCTTAGGTTGAACACCCAAATGAGGAAATAAGGGAATTTTCCTTGCTCTTCTACAGGCCAAACTTTACGATGTGCAATTTTCAAGACTTCCAGTGTCTAGAGGGTAGTGCAATGTTCTAGAAAGCTGCTTCTATTAATCTCACTCTTTTTGCAGTCTTTATTGGTTGTATTTTGTCAGATGAAGCAATGAATGTTTATGCCCCAGGTTTAGAAAGCAATAAAAATGTTTTATTTTCAACATGGGGACCTGTGCTTCGCTTTATTGGAATCACAGCCTAGGCCCTGTCTGGGAGAAAAATCACCAACATGCTTGGGCTTGTGTAAATGAGGTCAGCAAGAGAGAGAAGTGTGGCATGAGACTTTGAGTATTTTTGAATGAAAAAAAAGTGTTTCCTGCAAACAAATTATGTGAGTGACTATGACCCATTGTATATAAATAATTTAACCTGGGCTACAATAGCTATTAGTGCTTTGAAAGGTACAAGACTTTTATGAACAGATGTAGGAAGTAATGGAATCATCAACATGGGAATGAATGAATGAATGAATATATGTGTGTTTAGATGATGGTCCTTTTTAAAATGGGTGGTCCTCAGAAAAAAGAAAAAAATGTGGTACTGCTTTTTCAGAAATTAAAGTTTCTTTAAGTAATAAATGTATTCTGCTGCATTCAATACCTAAGGAAAAAAAAGGCTTTTTCTGACTTTCCCTGAATTCGAATCTTCAGAGTGAACTTTTTCTATGGATAAGCTGTCCTTTAAAACTGAATTTAATGTCAGCCTTCTATTGATGAAGTAATACTGTTATGAAACTCTCTCCAGTACTGTTTTCACAGGGATAACATGTTGGGTTTTTCCTCAGGAGAGCAACAGCTCATTTCAGTGCACTCTTGATGCTTTGTTTGGATACACACACACACCTGTACATGGATTTTGGGATGCTTGTGCCTATGCAAGCAGATAAGCACTTTTAAACAAAGGCTCCAGGGGAGTTACATGCCCAGAATCAGGACACTTAATTGGTTTTTGTGTTTATAAAAATCTCCTGCCAGCTGTTACAGCAAAAAGTTGTCTTCCTGTTTTGTCAGCTCTTCCCAGCCTTTGTAATAGGAAGGGAAAATGAAACAGTTTTATTTCTAGTGAGTACAGCAAATCCTGAATCCTGACCAGCATCAGGGTAAACTCAGGCTGTGCTGGTGCAGTTCAGGCACAGGCTAAAGGGGTGCTCCTCCATGCCTTTACATGAAATATGTATGGGATTGCTCTGGCATCTGAAGCATTTTCTCCTTCCTTACTCACATGTCATCATCTTTAGGTCAATAGCAAAGCACACAAGGGACCTTGTACCTCTCTCTCTGTTTAACAGATATAAGCTCAGTGCATAAAATAATTGTTTGTGCTTGACACTTCAAAATCATGTGCCTGAATGTACTTTAATAAATATGAATATCAGAAATGGACCATTTATTTCACCACTTTCTTAATTGAATAATTATTCCCCTTTGCTACTTTTCCCCCCTTATTTCCCTCTAGGACTTTGGAGCTTTTAAATCATTTTCTTTCTAAGGGGTATGGTATAGATCACTTATTTAAAGCTTCAGGGTTCCTTACTTTGCTACAGCAACTCTTTAATTTTTGAAGTGGTAGAAGCCATCTGTCCCAACAGATCATGTTCTTTTACACTGAACGACGAACCACCATTTCAGTTGATTTATACTTAAAACAGTTTTGGAAAGGAGGGAATTTCATAAAGCTGCCAATTTCTGTGTCTGCTATTAAGTTCCTAGTGTTCTGCTCTGTAGATTGCTAGGGTGGTGTCTGTCCCTCCCAGATGGGAAATTAGGACACAGATAAAAAAACCAGTTTTCTCAATGTCAAGAAGACAGAGACCGGAATTAACTGAACATCTCCACCTAGTCCCTTACCAATAATTATCCTATTCCTTGAATTTCTGTGATGGATACAAAACCAGAGGTAAATATTTGAAGAGTCTATTAAAAGACAGATATGGATGTGGAGCCACTCATTTTCTTTTGTCTCTTTGGAAATGGTTTCCTAAACATTTCACAGTTTGCATTCAGCATAAATTAATTACCCTTAGATTTATTCTCCAGCGCTGCATGAGATGGTATTGGGGCTTTAAAAATGCAGCTGTGGTCCGTGTGAAAACATGGCCTTCACAACAAAGCACTTATTAAGGTCATCACCAAAGTTTTCATTTTCTGGGCTATGTTATGAAGGCAGCCTGAACAATAACCTTTTCACAAGGCTTCATAAGGACCTCTTGGTGCTCACTGTATGACCTGGCACCAAAAGAATGGAAATGAAAAGACAGACAGTGCCAGCTTAGGCTCCTCAGTCTGCTGCGGTGCTGGAACAGTTAATGGCTGCTTTTCTCCTCTCCACCAAATCTGACCCCTGACTCTGCCAAATGGAATGAAAGAAGCAGATTGGGGTGTGCAAGGAGCTCTTTTTGAACATGTCTGGCAAATACAAGGAGCTTTTCTTCTCTTTCATTCTTTCTGTTGGGTGAGGAAGGGCAAGCCCTGCCTCAGACTACAGAAGTGTTCTTGCTCTGCCAGAGCTGCAGAACGAGGAAACCTTCCCTCTGGCCAGTAAAGAGAAATTCAGCTAAGGATGTAAATGTTTGGCTCATATGGTGTTTAAAGTGAACTACAAACACCTTAAAAACAATTAGGCTGATGGGAGTTTGGGGATGACTGTCTCTTCAGAGAGGCTGGAAAGCATTTCTCTCATAATGAAGTATGTCGTAATAGTGATTTTCTGCTAGGTGAATAGACACAAAACACATCTTTGTTCGTGAGGCTTTTTATTGCAGCAGTTGTCATGAGCAAAACCTGAAAGTACTTGAAAATCCATTAAAAACACAATCAGGAATAAAAAAAAAATACCATCTCTTGAAAGTTTGTCTCTGCAGACTGTAAAAGTGAGAAGTCGATAAGTATGAGACACATTTATGCAATTTAAGATTAATGATTAACTGTTAAAGTGCAGGCTTTGTACAATCAGCAAGGAAACAAAACCCTTCAATCTCTGCAGCTGCTGGATGAAGCCAACTTCTACTTTACAGTGTGTGATAAGATGTGCTGAATCCCAGCCCAGTTGGCCATTGACCTGCAGTGAAACAGTGATTGCTGTCTCTGGGGTGTTTTGGATGCAGTTCCCAATTCCCAAAGAGTAATTGTCAGCTGGATTTATGCCTGCTTGTGACTGCTTTTCCTCTGGTTCTGCACAAGCACCAGTGCATGACTTTGGGAATTTCTTAGACGTGGGACTTAAAATTTCTTGTCTCCCAAATTGTGTATTTCACAAAGAAAGAATGGACTAGCTTTAAATATTCATAATAATACTTGGACTTACTTACACCAGTTCTAGGAGTAAGATCTTTAATTTATTTTTTTTTCCATCAGAATTATTAAATTCAGCCAGAATTTTTTCACACATCCAGGCCGTGAACAAGTGCTCAAGTTCCCAAGTTAAAGCAGCATCTTGCCAACTTTAAAACATTTGGCTGGTCAGCAGGAAAGAAAAAGCTGCTTGTAAAGCATTGGAATGCATTTTCAATTAGTCACTCCATTGCTTAAAAGGCGAGGCATTAGGGACTCGGAGGAGAGGCAGTGGGGGGGCAAGGCTGATGGGGAGGGACAGCATGAGACAGTCCGGAGAAGAGCCTTTATCAGCCCCCAACAGCAGCCCTGAAGTTGGAGGCCACTCTTTAATAGCTGAGCTTTTGTTTAACAACAGGCTCCCCAGGGAGAGTGAGGTTTTCCTGGTAAAAGACCAAGATTTCTTTCAAATAACCTAATATTGGTTTGTATGAAACAGCAACAGAAAATACGTATTGGGAAGATGCTAGAAGGTTATTTATTTATCTATTATTGCCTGATAACCAGGCTGCTGGGCACCCTGACTAAAAAGGCTGTGCTCTGGCAGACCTTCCTTGGCTCCTAAAATATTTTGAGTGAGATAACACTCTTGAAAGGAGATTAAATAACGAACCCAAACTGCTTACTATGCTTTGGTTTATTATCATGCCCAACACTGTGAAGTTCTCAGTCCAATAAGATTCTGGCAAAGAAAGAGCTGGGGGTGGGGGGGGGGGAGGGGGGAACCTCATGACATAAAATCATCTTTCTAATGCTCAGTAGCCATAACTGCTTTTGCTTTTTTAAACGCTTTGTCCTGTACTTGACCTTCAAATGTTTGTAGCTAGCTGATCTGGAACTTTTTTGACTCCACAGCTGTCTAAACTAAGGATGATGACATTGCTTAGAGATCCTTTTGTGTATGTGTGTATACAGGAATGCTGTTTTCAAAAGTATATATATATATATTTATTTTAGCATGACTCAAAATCTTGGAAAGCTTGTACTTCTTTATCATATTAACTGAGAACCGATAAGTTCTCACTGGGGGAACATGTCATGGCATGAAAGACAAAAATTCCACAATAGGCTGGATTTCAGCAGGTAGAGAAATGTTTTGGGGTTGTTGCCTTCTGGCTAGCAGTAATAAATTTGCTTAAGTAATATTTCACAGATGTGCTGGTGGTTTCCTGGCAAACAAGCAACAAGGTGAAGATCATAGGAAATTTCTTTACTCAAAGCATAAAAATAAAAGTTTTGAATACAAAGTCCTCAGCCCTAACAGAAAAAAACATTTGGCTAAAAGCTGGGCTGGAGTCCGCTATCTAAGCACAAGAGTTAAAGTAATTTTACAGTGAGTTTCTGTTTCTGTTTTATTTGTTTTCTCCTACTATAGCTACATGCTGTATGAAACACGTGAGGCTGTTTTGGAAAATCCATTGCCTGTTGCAAGTTCCTCTGTGCTAAACTTGATCTCGTAGTTTTATTTTTAGAAAGCTCATAGTTACTGTCCTCAGTGTTGTAGGGAAAGCTGGCAAAATGCCAGCAAGGTCCTGCAAAATGGAGATATGGCTTTTGTTCCAGACACAAGACTTTGAGATTTAAAAAATAGAAATAACCACAGTAAGTGCAAAAGGGAAAGGAATAAGTATATTTACTCCTGCAGTATAGTTTTCATGTGGATATGTTGGCAGAAATAATGGAGCATTTTCTGTGGGAAGAAAGTGAAAAATGTATCTATGGAAAGTATAAGATGTACTTGTTAGAGATACAATTCTTGAAATAGACATAGGTTGTGGAATTTTGGAATGGACAAAGACACTGAGCATATTGGTGCAGTGGGGTATAAAGACAAAACATCTGCCTCTTTCTCACCTTGACCTGCAAGAGGATGTGACAAGGACACAAACTTGGCTTGAAAATGTGTCAGAAGATGTCAGGGTATTTTGATTTTTAGTTTTTTTGCAAGCTAAGCGTGAAGCCTTTCTTAATTCGACCCCGGTCATCAATATGTTTGCACGATATGAAATATTAAGTGAGAAGTTTGCATGGGAAAATAGGTGAGTGTAGCTCTAAAACCAGTAAATGTGGCAATAGGGTAGAGTGGAAAGAGAAAAGGCAGTGTGCTGCAACCACTGATGTCCTCCCCAGGGTCAAATAAAAATAAGGGATTAACATCTCTAACTGTGGTTTACAAACTATTGGAAGGAATAAAAGAGACATTGACAAAAAGACAAAAAAAAAAAATAGTTTCCTCAGTTCCACAAGGAAACAATTGAATTTAATTTTCCATCACAAGCATCTTGCCCACCTCCTGTAGTTAAACAAATATAGGGCCCAAAGTTTCCAGAGCTGGATAGAAGCCTTATCTGTGCAGAATTGCTCAGAGATATGTGTGGATCAGGTGAGAAACACCCTGTGCCCCGCAGGTTTCAAGAGGTGGAACATCTCTCAGTGTCACCCCCAGCTGCCCTCCACCCTCCTGCCCAGATCTGCGCCTGCAATCCCACCTTCAGCTGTCTCTGATGTGTTTTTCCTCGCTACACCCCTCTGAGACAAAGCAAAACTGTTGGAAGCATTGCCTAGGGGAGGATGTGAAATTCCAAAGTCTGAACTTGAGGCCTGACTTGATAAAACCCGATCAGCAGGTAGGGCCCCACCGGCTGAGCCGGGAGCTTCACCTGGCTGGGGCAGGGAGGAGGCAGGAGGTGACTCAGTGTTCCTCCTAAATGAGGGGTCAGCTATGCTCTGGCCTTTGAGCAAAGAAGGCATTTTGTATCAGGGTCATTTAAAACTGGTTGTTTCTGTTTGGCCGCTATCAGCTGGCTGCTGTCTGGCAGGAAAAATGGGCACATTCTCCTTTTTTTTTGGGCGGTGGGAAGCCTCTGCGTCACCTTCTGGCCAGGGCAAGACTGAGCTGCCTTTGTGCAGCGGGCAAGGGGGGGCTCAGTCTGCTCAAACCCAGCCTCCAGCAGACCAGGGAGCCTGAAATGGTTTAGGCACAACTCAAGTTTTTATCTCACCAAAGAAGGAGGCAGTGGAAGACTTAAAATTCATTATGTCTTATAATAGTCCTTATTATGTTTCCATGAGCGTGTCTCACACTACCAGATCTCCCAAATCTCTCTGTGACCACCATAATACTGCTTCTAATACTGCTTCTTTTAACATACAAGGGCTGATCTTAACCTTTTTTTTTTTTTTTTTGTTTTTTTGAGAGTGAGAGACAAAAATTCAGAGGGAAACTAGGAGCATATGCCTGTGATATAAATATCAAAGTGGAAGTATCTACCAGTTGGGGTAGTTTGGTTCTGACTGAACACTTCATAAGGTACTGTTTTGCTTTTTTCCCCCCCATAAATATTTTAATTCGGGAATTTCCAGGAATCCTAATGAATTGGTGGAGCTCAAGGAGAGGTTACTATCATTTGCAGTATGAATAGAAAACCTTTAGAAGGAAAAAAATGCAAAAGAAATACTGAAATAGAGGAAAATCAATGTCAAAAAGTATTACAGAAACAAAAAAGAAGCCAATAAACTCGATTTTCCTAAGTAAATACACACTATCAGCAGTTACACAACTTTTCACACCACCACAGTAATCTGGAGGATGCTTCACCATTTATTTTTTTTAAGTAGTAAAAAAAAAACCCCAAAAATTGATTTAATGGAGCTATATACACACCTTCACCCCTTTCAAACATCCAAAGGGTTACATCTGGCTTTGCATGATTAGGCTTTTTATTATTCCTCCATAATAGCAGCCTTGCTTTAGATCAGTGCATTTCAAGCACAGCTTCTGTGTTTAAGTCTATCAGTTCTAATAGATTTAAAGGACAGAGAGGGGGGAGAAAGATTATTCTGTATTCCAAAGGTTGTGAACTGATTTTAATGCGTGTGTCTGTCTCTCCATATGGGGGTGAGGGACAAGGGGAGGAGGGAAGGGTGGGAGAGGAGTTGCTTTAGAAAGTCCCTCCTTTAAAAGTGTCAAACTCCAACCTGCACAGAACAGGGAAAGGGAGACCACCACCAACCCTCAGAAAATAATATAAAAACAAACCTCAAAGGTAGAAGAAAATACCCAAAAGGAGAAGGCTGCAGCTTGCAGTAATCTGTAAATGATTGCTGGCAAAGACTGGAGGCTTCGAGCTTGAGCTGTGTTTGCTCCAAAAGAAAGCCAAGAAGGACGGTGTTAATAAAGAGAGATTTAACTGAGGGCTGTGCTTGGAATAAAGTGGACTACAAAAAGGTCAAATTTGATCAGTTGGAGCAGATTACAAGGGCTTTAAAAGGTAGTGGTGAAGAAATGAAACTGGGACTGTGAAGCAATATAGCACAAGATTGATTTTGGGGGTGGAGAGAAGCTGGGACAAGTGCTTATCAGCTTGAGAAGGAGGAAGAGCTGTGCTGGGTTTGTTGTCATTCCCACACTGAGTAGAGTACTTGCTGCTTTTGTGGTTAGCCTTCTCTGCCGTGGTTTTTCTTCTTTTTATTTTATTTTTTTTTTTCGTTTTTAACATACATATTTTATTGTTGTTATTCCTACAATGGTGTCTATAATCTCTGACTTGGATCCTCTGAAAAGCTGGAAAGTTTTAAGGTAGGCCTATGTTTTCTTCTGTTTGGTACAGGCATTTTGGGGTTAGCCCTAAATTAACTGGAGCTTGAGTTATAATCGAAATGTGAGCCCTGGGCTTAAGTAAGAAAGGAGTTGCTGGTAATTAGAGCCCTTTTAAGATACAGCAAAACCTTTGAACAGATGTTTAGAGAGACCCGAGAGAGAATTTTTAAATATACTTCTCAGTGTTACAGTGCAGTGAGGAATTTTTTTTTTTTTCTTACTTCTTTTTAAGGAGAGATTGCTCTGTAAATTCAAGCTACTAGTAAAGGCTCACACCAGTTGCAACTGCAGCTTTAACTCTCTGCTTTCCTTGTTGTGCTCTGCATGGAAATGAATGGGAAACTCCAGAGAAGCAAAAACAAACAGCATGAAATTTGATTAAGAAGAGAAAAATAGTTTTGGGGGAAGGAAGGGAGACTGAAGTGCTTGTTTCATGTTGTTGTTGAAACTTCCACACTTTGTCGCCTCTCTTAGGGCATGTCTTTGGCATTTAAAAGTTGCTACTTTTTTACCTGCAGCACTGATGTTTGGGTGTTTGTTTTTTTTTTTTTTTTAATTTGCCTAGTGAAAAATTATAATTTGAACTGCAAAAAATTATACAGGGGAAAAAATATCCTCATTAATGTTTGCTGCAGATATTGAAGATCCAAGTGTTAAATGTCTGTGTTTAAGGCTGCTGTAAGTGCCTGGTTTTGCCTTATTGAGAATGTAGACGTATAAAAGTTTGCAGATGGTTTGCAGAAACTTCTATAAGACATTGGAAACATCTGGGAGTGCAGACGGCAAAATTATAAAATCACTTAAATGTAAAGTTGCATAGATACCCCTCAGCTTTTTTTGCAAAACTTGAAGCTGCCTGCACTGAATATTTTTTGAGTGAATTACAGGGACTGGGGGCTATGAATTGTGATATTATTATGCCATAGATGTAATAATCATATTTTGAAGTATCCTTTAGATTCTTGATACAATTTTTTAAAGACCTTACTGCGTTCTGAACTGAAGGAGGAAAAGTCAAAATATAAAGTCTACTTACATGACTAAGGGGTTTTTTTCCCTCACTGAACTTTCTATTTTAGGAGTTTAAAATTCTCTGACCATTTTCTGAGCCTCTGTGTCAGACTGGGCACTGAGACCCTCTACCCTTGCCTGTGGCATGCGACTTGGCACAGGGGGCTTGTTGCAAGTTTATTTTACTTCATTTTTTCAGGTCTTTTGGGACTGTCAGCACAGAATGACGAGTTTCTGTTTGACTCCAAAAGTTCGGTGTGGACTCAGGCGCGGGGCTGGGAGTGGCACTGGGGCTGGGGGCTCTGCCTGCAGCCCAGCAGGGACCAGAGCCGGGCTGGCTCCTTGGCTCACCACCAGGGAATGCCACCGAAGTGCCTCTGCAGAGCCCCCTTCGTGCTGCCTTACAGCCTGTGTGCTCCAGGAGAGCTGTTCTAGGAATTATTTTAAGTTTTGTCTAGCTCTATGAGACTTTCTGATTGCTCTGAGAGACAAGCCAGGTTTACGCAGTTGAAGGATGGCACAGAGGACATGAAAGTCAAGAAGATTTAAGGAAGAGACAATGTTGTCCTCTCGAAGAATGCTGTTTTCTTTTTAAAAAACCCTTTTCCATACCTGTAAAGAAATATCTCCCAGGCACTTTTCCCCTACAGCAAGCCTGAAGTTTCCCAACTTTGTGTGTGAATGTGGAGACTGCAGCTGTATGGACAGAGAGCAGGTCAAAGATGTGATTAATTCTGGACATTTCTGTGAACTTTCTGTGTGTGATGAGAGCAGCAGCTCTGCACAGATGTGACACTGTGCAGCACCACGGCAGGGTGCAGCAGGTTAAGAGGTGCCAAAAGGCAATAGGTAATATGAGTAGTAATATGAGCAGAATGATCACTGGAAGAAAAAAGAAAAAGAGCTAAAAGTCATCACATAGCTCATATGGCTTGTGACTTACTGAACTGCAATACCACTTCTACTTTTCTTATATATTTTAGTTCCTCTTCTCTGGGCCAATTTCCAACCTGTTTGAGGCCTCTGAAGTTCCTGGTTTTAGTGTGTCCCCAAAGAAGCCTGTAGCTAATATTTACAAGAAATAGAGGAATATTTCTGTGTCTTTATTGTAGGTGCACAAACTAATTCTTTCAAATGAGTTGATGTAGCAAATGCCACCACCAGCTCTAAACTGGTGTCCTACACTGGTAAATTCTCAATTTTATTTACTTTTTGCACCCCCATAATTTATTCTGTGACTCCATCATAGTTTGGGGCCTGATTGTCTGGGAAAAGACTGGAGGATGCAGATCCTGTGGAGGCAGCAGGTGGGAATATTTACACTGGGACTTCATAATCCCCAGGGGCTCAGAGCAGCCTTGGTGCTGGTTACCCCCATGTCAGCTGAGCACAGCTCCTGTGCCCTCCTCCCCAAACCCTCTGGAAGCATTTCCCTTGGCCTCTGAATAAAGTAATAATGAAGAGAATGGTAAAATATAGCAACAAACAAGGCTGTGGCTGGTGGTGAAGCCTAAAAGGAGGGAGAGGTTGTGTTGGAGCATGACAGGGGGTTTTGCTGCTAGCTGGGACAGCTAGCAGAGGTATAAAATAAATGGCAATATGATGTGTGTGTATATAATATTACATCAGGCCTCCCTCTTTGGTTTTGTCTGTCTGGAGTGGGACAGTGAGAGCTGCAATAATTTCTGGTGAGTCTCAGCTTCCTCTGGGTGCAAGAGCCCTAAACACAATTTAATGTGCATTTTCTTTCACTGGATTTATTCAGAGTGATCTGAGTACCAAAGTTACTGGAAAGGGAATGCATGGATTTTTATTTTTTCCTCCTGTTGTCTCTTCTGGGATAAGCTCCCAGCATAAGATCTATGCTGTGACATGAGCACACCACTGCCTGATCTCCCTGTTCATAGTGGGACTGCAATAAGCACCATGTCCTGTTGTATTCCTTGGAGCCAGGAGAGATTGGCAAAACTTCAAGCCTTCAAAAAAAAAGAGAAAAGAAAAATCCTTCAGAGCCTTCCCAGCAAACACAGCGTGCTCGCCCAGCCCTCTGCAGACACAGAAACCTCATTTACCATCTTCAAAATGAGATGGGAGCTGGGATTGACACCCCCTAATGCATAAGAGAGACCAAAATCAGCTGCCTTGATTTGAGAAAAGTCTCTTATACTTGTTTAGAACTTCTGGCATGTGGTTTTGTTCCCTATAGGTGACTGGACAATGGTTTCTGGAGCAACCTGTGCTCTGGGCCCCTACAGCAGTAAAAGCAGAGCTGTAGCCTGGCAAGGAGAGACACAAAAAGGAGAAAAAAATTAATTCCTCAAGGCCACATCTACTCTGTTGCTTTTCTGCCTTAATTTGGCTCCAACAAGGCTAAATACAGCACTATAAATCATATAAGTTACCTATGCAGGGAAGACCTTGTACCCCTTTGCATTCCTGTCTGAAGAAATATGTGACCTTTCCATGGCACATTGCTAGGAAAAAAAAAAAAATTAAAAAATTAAAAGTCGGTTTTAACTTGGCTTTGCAACCTCAAGGTGAAATCCAAGGAAAGAGTAGGAGTTTTTACTCAGAGGAGTGGTCAGCCCCCAGCCTGGGAAGCAGAGAATCTTGGTGTCTGCTCTGCATGCAGATGATTGGAACTTCACAAGTCCTATTGAACCGGCCGCTCCAACTTGGCAGGTGGAGCTGGGAACATCTTGTTTCACACATCATGTGTCAGGCGGATGTACCAATTCAAATGTTCTCTCCAAAATGTCTTTTTCCACCACACACACCATCCAAACAGCCTGTTAATGGTTTGGCTTTTCAGGAAAAAAAAAAAAAAAAAAAAGAAAAAGAAAAGAAAAAAAAAAGTGTTTTTCATGCTTGGCAAATCAGCCCAGGAGGAGCAATTTCAGCTGTGTTATTGTGTGCATTATGACCTGTTTTGGGCAAATAGTCCTATCCCTACATCCACCCCTGTGACTGCCTGGGAGCTGAGGTGGGTTAAATAGCTTCAAAATGTTCAAACTGGGGAGGAGGGGAGGAAAGCAGACACAACAGCTAAAATTTGGCAGAACAATAAATTGAGCAAAGCTTAAGATAAGGCATTCTGTATTGTGTTCAGTACCTGAACAGACCAGTTAATGCATGGACCCCCCAACACACAAATGCTTGGAAAAAGGACTAAAAAAGAAAATATTTCACTTGTGTTTTACTCTGAGGACCTGGACAATGTTCTCTTCATCCAGTACTCAAAAAAGAAAAGAAAACAAGCCCTGAAAGTCTGGCCCAGGGACATAATTCTGGACAACATCTCCACCATGAAATACAGAAAATGGAATTTCAGATGTCAGTGGAGAATACAAATTCCCTCATAATTGCCACAATATGCTTGGTTAAAAAAAAAAATAAGTGTGGAAAGAGGGTGTGTGTATCTTGTAATAACTAAAAACACATTTTAGAAATGGCTTTCCAGTTTACCAATCCAAAAATGCAGATGTGTCAGAGATGGCATTGAAAGGGGTGTTAGTGAGGGTTACACGTGTCCCAAGTTGTGACACAGATGAGAATCACCAGGGGATGGTGGCTGTTGCCAAGCTCTGATAAGCTAAACATTAGCAGCAAAACATGGTGTGGATTCTTCTGCTTTCAGTTTGAGTGTCTAACTCTAAGGTCACTCAAGTGAATAATACTGGGATGAAAAATTAAGGCCAGCTGTATTGCAGTGTGAATTTTAAATTTTTTGTTTCATATTTTCTTATTTGTGTTTCCTTTGCACTTTGTCAAGGACAATATGGACAGCTTTTCTTGGTTTGTTTTTTTGTTAGTTTTTTGGGGTTTTTTTTCCTCTTAAAAAGCCAGGATCTATGGGATGATGCAAGCAGTAAAGAGAACAGAAAACAGCAGATTAGGATGTAGCACATTCCTGCATTCATTGCTGATGGGTGAGCAAGTCATCCAGTCCTCCTCTAAGCCTGTGCAGATTTATTCTTGCATCTTCATTTTTCCCTGATTAAAATTCACTATCACTCCTTTCAATAAGAGGTTATTCTCCACCGTTTTGCTAAAAACAATCCACTTTTCATATCAAGCCTGTGTACAAGCTCATTACATCTTGTTCATTTGGACATGAGTTGTTAAATCTTCCAGGTGCTTTATGGGGGATTTAAACATCCAATTCAAATGAATGATCTCTCACAAAGAGGTTTACTTACTGCTGCTGCCATGTCCCTTTGCCTAATTATTTGAATTGTCCTAACACCTAAAACATGATATGAAATTACTGCACTAGCAGCACAGCTGTCTGCCCAGAGTCTGTGGCACTGAGGTGCAGTAACACTCTGCCAGTGATCTGCAGTTCAGGGACTTGTGCCAGCAGCTATGGCTTTTCCTTGATGGTTCCTTCCTCCCTGAATTGATCTGACTGGTTTTGCAGTTTTAACTTTGAGTCCAGAACATCTGTCAGCAAAGAAATTCTGTGGTTTGGCACACTGATGGCAGTTGCTAACAAAGCAATGCACTGGAAGGGTTCTTCTGCATGTAAGTTTTTCTTGTATCCATGTTTTGGGACATGTGGGAAGTGTTTGGAGTGGATTCCCTGCTAAGACCTTGAGCCATTGACCTCAGTTTCCCTCCTCCTGAGAGGAGATGGAGGTTGTGTTATTTCTTCATCTATTATATCCCAGAATTTCATTCCTGACTGGTGATTTCTCACCCAGTTACACAGGTAGGATGTGCAACATCCATGTTGCAGGAAGTAGGAAAAAGCAGGATCATCCTTTCCCTCACACATTACTTAATGATGCTTCCCTCTACCATTTCCTCATCTTCATCTCTTAAATCAGTGGCAGTCCTAATGTGCTCCTGCAAGTCTTTCCTAACCTATCCACTCAAATTTTAGGCTTTGTCTAGTCCTGCCCTCAGTGGAACTGAAATAAGGAGGAAGTTGCCTGTACAGAGGAAAGGTACCTGGGCAGCGGCAGCCTGGCATTGTCCTTGAGAGATGAGGTTGTAATTTCATGCTTTTCCCAGGCTTTCTGTGTTGGCTTGGAAATGTTAGTTAATCTCTGTGTGCCCCAGTTCCCAGAGGTAAAATGGAACTGTTAATACCTGTTTTATTTACTCTGACTGTTAAGATTTTCATGGCTATACAGATGTACAGCTCTGTCCTATAAAGCCCCCAGCACTGGGGGCTCAGCCTTGGGCTGGGCTTTTCATCACCTGCCCTCATAACAATGATTTAACTGAAAATAGAATTTCATTCCTTTGAGGGTAAATAATTTGTTGCTTGTTTACTAAAATCCCTTCTTTGTTATTTCTGCCTTTGCAAGATAACACCAAGGACCAGGCACACAAATTCCTTGCACTCACCAGCTTTTTTTCCAAGGAGTTGTTAGGATTTGGTTTTTTTTTGAAGAGAACTTCATTAAAGATGTCTTGCACCTCTGCTAGTCCCAAGATGCTATACCAGGGAGGGAGAAAAGGAAGGTGAAACCAGAGAGATTTGTAGTCTTTGTTGCTAAGATTTTCCACAGCTTGACCTGTGCAAGAGATGAATTTCTCATCTCTTAGGAAAATACTCTAACTATTCCCTTTGGATGTTGTCTGATGGGTATCATTGTCTCCCAATAAACCTGTTCAGACTTCAGGAGCTCTAATATTCCTGAAAAATACTCTGTGACACTTAAAAAACCCCTTACAATAACTTAAGTGTTACCATCCAACCTTTTTTATATGAGCAGCTGAACATGCTTCTACTGATTATACTCTCATTTTCCTTAATTAAAAAACCCCAAACCTAATCTCATATTAATTGCATTTTTATATAACTTTCTCAGATTTTTTAAAAAAATTTGATTGTGTGTTTCCTCATGTTTCATCACAAGTGATGGAAATTCCTCTTTTTTTTTCCTCATCTGGGTGTGTCCATGCATTCCTTGAATATAGAGGGATGTTGTCATAATCCACTACAAGACACTTGTTCTTGAGTTGATCCCAAGCTGGTATTAGTGGACCACTTTGTTACTGAACACCTGTTGACCTGCAGATACTGATTTTTTTTGTTGCAGTTCATTTGATTTTTACAACTGAGTTTTAAAAGTGAAGGTTTTTCTAAAGGCAGAAATATTGGGAGGCTCAGTGATTACCACAGTTGTACTCTCTCTTTTGTGGAATGGATGGATTTCAGATTATGGGGAAAACTTGTCATGTCAGTTGTGCTGGAGTTTTTTTTTCTTCTTCAGATATCAAGTTAAATTGCCTGCAGCCAGTTATCTTCTAGAAACACAGTGTATAGATATTTTTTATCTGTTAAAGAATTAATGTACTTGTTCAGGTAATTTTGCAACACTCTTCAGTAGTAGACTGATATTCAGTTTAACATACCTGAATGGCTGAGTACATTTATGTATTAAATTAGTAGATGAATGGAACCAGAGCTTTCTTGGGGTTGAAAATCTTGGTATGACTTTTGAGTGATTTCATTAAGGATAGTTCACCCAAGGATTTGTAAGATACTATGAAAAGCTTTAAAGGGGGGAGAGGTTAGGGGTTTTTAGTTTAAAGATTCTGAGTTTTATACTGGATTCTTGGTTTCTAGGTCCCAAAGAAAACATTAACCTTATAGAAAGGACTTAAATGAGCCTTTGAAGCAGTGGACATTTCAGTTCTGAAAAATATGTAGTCTTAATAACTGTTCTCCACAAAGAATAGGCTATAAATCCACAATTTAATTAATCTCCACGTGTCATCCGAGCACGACTCTACCTCTTACACTAATCCTGAACTAGGAGGCACTGGCAGATCTCAAGCTGAGACTACCTAATTTTGCAAATAGTAACTAAAATCACCTTCAAGCATTTTTGCGATGAATTTAATATCTCGATCTCTTAGGATGTAATTAATCTTTGTTCTAAGAAAGCAAGCAAGGGGTTACTGCATATTAATCAGAGGTTGTTTCTAGTTACTGTGAGGTTTGCATAGATTTCCATGCAACTTACTTGAAGAACTACTGGGTCCTTGATCCCTGTTAGGTATTTGAACCTTAATTTCTATGTGCCCGTTCATTAGAGGGGCTGGGAATGTTGGCCAACTTGGCGCATCATAACTGGGCATCCTTCCTGCCCTGGTGTGGTCTTGGGGAAGAACTTCGGTGTTTCTGGCACTGCAGAGACTCAGGGGGGTCTCTGTAGCCTTTAGACTTCCCCCTTGCTGGAAAAACTGACCTTGCCAAGAGTTGTGAAATGTTGTTGACTGGGGTCAGGTTTCGCCTGGAGACGCCAAAATAAAGGATTTATGTAGCCTGGGAGGAATTACGAGCTTGGAAGGGTGAGATAGGTATTAAAGGTCTCAAATGGGGTGATGGGGAGAAAAGAGTTTAAAATACTGATGTAAACTTTTATTGACTCCAAGAGGAATTAATTGGCAGGGTCTTTTATGTGACTTTTGGGGTTAGATTTCCTGCTGGCTCAAACTGACAAAGCTCCATTGAGCAAGATCTAGACTTAGAGTAACTGGGAGTTGAAGCCCATGTGTTTTGCAGAAGACTTAACATCCTTCTTCTTATACATAAAGTTTCTGGATCTAATAGAAGAAAAAAAGTCTCGGTCAAAGTACTTACTGTATTAATTAATTCCAGCCTGTGTTTTTGATGCCCAGTTTTGCTCTATCTGAAGTCTGGACTCTAAAAACCTCTTGGGAATAAAGTTACATTAAGTTTTAATTTTCTAGCTATTTTTTCCTCTGTTAAAAGAAACAGATGACCCAACTCTTTGCTCTTTAGTTAGCCTTCAAGTAGACTAATAAATTTACCATAATCTATGAACAAACTTAAACCCATGACATTGTAGGCTGCAGACAAGCTGAATAAACTAACTACATGAGTTGCACATGAACTTTAAATTATTGGGAAGCAGTGATAGGAGAAATCAAATATGCTTTATTGCAAAGTATTTTCTTGCTACCTATCTGAGCTGAAACATTCCTGATTTTTATAAATGTGGTGGGGGTAGAGGGCTGGGTTTGGGGTTAGTTTGGGGGGATTTTTTGGTTGTTGTTTTTTGGGTGTTTTCTCATTCCTGCATAAGCTGTTTTTATTTTTAAACCAGAACAACATGATTTTGTACATCTAGCTCTGGGACAGCTCTTAACTGAGTTTAGATCTCCCTGCTGTTCACTGAGAGTCACAGCTACATCTGTGGGCAGCAAGTTGCTCTGTTTAGCATGAGATTAATTAAAAGCTGTGCTTAGTGAGAGCTTACATCATGCACACAGGTATTCTAAGTGTAACTGCAGAGTCTTGATACATGATGCCCCAAAGCTGGCTAGATCACTATTTTATGTGGACTTTTTGGTCTCCTCATCTTTGCTCTCAATTTTTTTCATAAGAAGAATTTAAAAGCTGTTTCAGCTTTTCACACTCGAGAGAAAAAGCAAGTTGCTCATTAAGATGTCTTCTAACTTAAAAGTACCTTCTCTAGCAATATTTTCTATAGTAAACAACAATCTGAATTTTTCTATCTCAGCCTGGATGCAGTTATTGTAATTTACATCCTTTCTTCTGCATCTTATCTGCAGATACTGTACAACCAGGCACAGCAGAGTGTCCAGCAACAGAAATAGGCAATTATTCTTGCCGTGACAAAATAGACTAAAAAAAATCTGATCTGCTGCAAAGAAAATTTTGTTCACATTTGTGTGGTTGAATAAAGGTAAAAAGAAGAATGAGCAAGGAAGAAGCTGCAGGTCCAATTCCAGGAGGCATGACTTTGTCCTCTTCACATGCACATGAGAAATTATCTTGGCCAGAATTATTTTTGTTGCAATTACAGGTGTTTACTGGGCATGCATCATAGCACAAAAGTCCTAGGAGAAGACCATGGTTAATTTCCAGAAGGGGGAAAAAACCCCAACAAAACAAATCAATCAAACAAACAAAAAGAAAAAAAAAATCCCCAAAATATCATAGCCACTGTTCAAGAAAAATAAAGCACCTTAAAAAAAAAGCCCTTTAAAATAGAGAAACCCAGCTTGAATGTATTGTGTACCCGTATTAATCTGACTGTACTAATTTTTGCCTTGTTTTCCCATTAAAAACTCTGCAAGTTATTACAAGGTTGATTGTACATCCTGTATGGGCAATTCATGTCATGGATTAAATTTAAGCAGTTATTATGAGAATGTAATAACAACAGGGAGAAAATAAGCTGTGTTGGTGCAGGTGAGCCATGTATTCAGTGAGCTTGGGATTTGGACATGAAACAACATTGGGCTCCAGGTTGCAACACCATAAAATGTGACAATCTGGAGGAAAGAACAAGTTCTGCATTTATTTTTTTTCTTCCCCTCCCTCCATTTTTTCTTATAATACACACCAGCAGTCAGATCACACAGGAAGTTTGCACAAATCTATGTGGTGAAAGTGGGATGGGGAAGAAGAATGAGCTCTGCAGCAAAGGGTTGGGCATGTTTTATTTCTTCAGCAGCTGGAAGCTTCGTGTGGCACTGGAATAAAATCAGCTTTGCAGGGAGGAAGCTGAATAATCAGTATGTATGACAGGCCCTTAAGATGTGATGATCTGGAACAGAGCAGTTACCTATATATGGTATCTTTGTATGGCCTCGGTAGGAGCTGCCAATTTTGAATTGCTTCAGGAAGATGGTAAAAAATGTGCTTGAACCGAGGGGTTCCAGCAGGAGTTAACTGAAAGTTTCAGACCCAGAAGGGCTCCCTTCTGAGGAGAGTTTAATTACAGAAGCAAAGAGTTGCACAGAATAGCCAGCGCTTCTCAGAAATGGTGACTTGAGGCTTCTGCTGTTTGAATTTTTTCATAACACAAAGGAGAAACAAAAATCTTTTGAAAGATTTAAAACCAATAACCCACATGTCAATTAGCTCACAAGATAGTGTGCCACTACATACTCTGAAGGCCAAATCCTGAGAATTGGGGGAAAAAAATACATTTTTATGGGTGATGAGAACATCTACAATCAGATAGGATTAAAATGTATGGGGAAGGATATATGTCCTCATGTTTTGACCAATTACTGTCTGAGGTCAAGGAGAATCTTTCCTTATTTGGCAACATACCACTATCCATGGAGGTTTTTTTGTACCTCTTAGGGATGAAAGGTCACATAAAACAAACTCCTGTCTGATCCAATGAGACAATTGCTGTTATACAATAGTGTTAAAATCCTACTCATTGAATTTTCCTTCCTACTACTGAATTCTAACAACATTTACTTTATTGATGCAATGCGTGAAAAAAAGAAAGTGCAAACCTTTCAAGCCTTGTGTTACTAAAGAATATACTTATTTTTTTAACAGCATTGTATACAGGATCTTAACCACTTTTTGGACCAATGAGTTTCACTGGGTAACTTTGCATTGAATTAAAATAATTATCCATCCCCGTTTGAACTTTGTGTACTCTCAGATGAGAAAATTGTACACTTTAACAGGTCAGCATGTATTCTGGCATTGTTATGGGAAAGATTTGCATAAGGAAAATGTAGACTTCCCTCCCTCCCCCTTCCCATGATAAAAATCTCCGTACACAATAGCTGTACTGCCACATGTCATGGGGACATTGTGTAAATTACAGAGTTACAAATTTGTCAGCCTAACCAAATGTCTGAAGGAATAATGTCATATTAGTTATATTTCAGCTTTAAGCCTGCTCTGTTTTAACCTTGATTTGTGTGGCAGCTAGCCATACCAACAGCTTGTGCATGGTTGATTATAAACAACTTTATTTTAATGTAACAATATTCTCATTTAATTCCTGGGAGCTTGATGTGATGGTGATCAAAGCTAAACACAGACCTCTCTCTGAGGTAAAGGATTAGACCAGGCTGACCAGAAAATACAGGGTACTGAAGATTTCAAGATCACAATCTTTTGTAGGTTGAAATTCAAATTTTCTGAAGTTCAATGTGCACTTAAAATATTGTGAATTATGGTCACAGAGAGCCTTGATATAATTTGGATATAGTTTTGGTATTAATTTAATTCCATTTTTGTGTGGAAGGACCTGTATGTTCAACCAAGGTTTATTCATTTAATATTGCAAGTTATTTTTTCTCCACATTATTTTTACACATTAAGAATGAAAAATTTATTCTGCAAAAGCTGGAGTCCTTGAAATCTTTCTTTTTTCTGGGGATAATGTGTGTATCTTTGTTGGATTGTGTCATGCTGAATCAGATGCAGATTCATATTTGGTGGGGCCAGGGGGGTCCGCTTTGGGATTTTTTGCTGTTTCTGGTGCTTTCAGTGTTAAGGTTGTTTAGTGGAGCTTTTTTTTTCTTTTTCTTTTCACTATTATTATTTCCTTTATCTTTTTCATTATTTCATTTGCTTTGATATGGGTTTCATTTTGGGACTTTTCTGGGGGAGGAGGGTCTCCTTTAGGGGTTTTTTTGGAGGACAATGTCGGGATAAGGTGTTGATGTTACAGAGGATTAAAAGTGTCCTTGTTGAAGCTTTGTGCCTGAGAGGTTTTCTGCTTTTCCTGACTGCCTATTTTCAGGAAGCTTAAGACAATTTAGTACTTTTGAGATTACCAGCTCCTTGCCAAGCATCTCAGAAGCCGAACAAGAAGTTCAAAAAAGGTGGGAGGGATTAAGCTGACATTCCTATGTGACTGTCTTTACACATCTGATTCCTGAACAGGGTGGAAAGGGACTACAGTGTTCCTTTTATTTTGAAATCAGAAATAGTCAGTCTAAGTCCGTAAATGTCAAATTTGAGGGGTCAAATCAAAACCTGAGTTGAACCTTTGAGTGGCTCTTAAACTTGTGGTGAACTGAACCAAATTGCAGGAATGATTCTTAACTCAATTGTCCCTTCAAACTCCTGCCGATTTGCAGCTTTTCCTTCCTTCTTTGCAAATAGATGATTTTCAGCACTCCTCCTTTCCCTCCCGTGGAAAAAGTACAACTTTTAACTTCAAACAGAATCAAAACATTTTACATAAACACGGTTGGTAAAGTTTAGAAAAAAAATGGGATTTACTTTTTTTTTTTCTTCCCCTCAAGCCTTCATTCATTATTATGATTCTTGCTTGTTTGAGAGAGCAACAATACAAATCGTGAACTTTAATTTTCTGTGCAGTGTTGTCAGTGGTAGGAGGAGGTGGGAAACAGCAGTAATAGCCTAAGGTCCTACATGATGTGTTTGATATTTGTGTCACCAGGCAATATGGTGTTGCCCATTATCCTGGTGTTGGGAAATCTTTAGGAGCACAGATAATGAATCCAGTGCTGTCAGTTTCCATCGTTAAAAATTTCCTTGGCTCCAAGGAAAATGATTATGTGAATGGGGATTTCTGGACTGTAAATACTCAGGGAAAAGGCACAGATGATTGTGTGTACCCAGTGACACTTGAGGTCAATAAGGTTTTTTTTCAGTCAGAAGGTAAAAATGCAGAAATTTTTAAAATGTATATACATTTGTGTATATAAATTTAATAAATGTATATACATTTATATGCATTTATATACATTTTAAAATGTATATAAAATCATATTGTGGAACTTTCTTTACCTTAAGATTATTGCACAATCTTAGAACTTGCATTGAGGCCTTCATTTTTTTTATGGTTGTCAGATCACGAGTTTTTGAAACAGGAACCACACAAAGATTTCTGACTTCCCAGTGATATAGGAACTACTCTTCTAAAATCTGCATCTGCTTCTAACCAAACTTTCACTTCTGCTTCAGCTGTGATGTCTTTCCCTCACTCTGGGCTATGTGTATTATAAATGTTTCCTGGTTCCAAATGGAAAGCATCAGTCCCATTTCTGGGCCAAATTTTCATGGTCCTTTCAAATGTGTACTATAGAAACCAAATAAAACTCCTGCCCAGCACCCACAGAAGAAATTAGCTTGCAAAGGTTTCTGACAGTGTGCTCCATGGAAAGATTTTATATCATTTAAAATAGTTTAACTCGAGTTCTTTTGTATTCTCCTGCTCATGGCTTGCTGTTTTAAAGACCTGTTATTTTTAAGACTCCATACCAGAGTTAATCAATTCTAGCTGCATGTCCCCAGATTATGTATGAAGACAATATATTTATGCTTTTATTCGTCGAAGAAAGCTCTTTGCCAAACCAAGGTCTTAATAATCAGGCAGTGCTTGGGTGGGGAATTTTTTTTGTTTAGCTGTGTTTGTCCTGGAGATTGTTAGGCTGAAGTATTTGTTTAAAAGAAACAAAATGAAAATGAGGGTCTATAGCCAAGTTTTCAAATGATCCTCTTGCTCACTGGCAGTCGCTGAGACAGGAAAAGTGATGGCTAGTGATTTAAAAATCCTTCGTGCTCTTATTTTTTGGCATTTGAGCTCCTAAGAGTGTCTGGCCTTTTTCCTGCATCCTGAGATTAAGCGCTGGTTTTGTGGGGATTTTTTATGATCTACACGGTCCAAAATTACAACACTGCTTGGGAAGTTTTAAAGACTTTTTTTTGCTAAGGCTTCTCCCTCGAGATGTTGGCCACCTTTAACCGTTCTTGACTTCAAAGAGTGTTGATTATTGAGTTTCACACAAGCATATCATACCAGAAACAGCCCTCAGCCTGGGGAGGTAACTTTCATAAGGTTGTGAACCTCTCCTGACATTTCTTCTCCATGAGTCTCGATTGTTCCTAATCCTGTGTTTAACTTTCCTGCGAACTTTGGTTTGGCAGAGCAATGTATTTGCTTGTTTGGGGCAGGCTGTGTTTTACTGCTGCGCTTGAATTTTGTAGTGTTCTCCAAAATCACAGTGACTTACTTAGGAATCTTGCCAGTGTTTTAGACTTCAAATAGTGATAGTAAGATTTGTGTGCTCATTTGAGGCTTACATAAAGCTAAAGCTAATATTTGTGGGCATGATTAAATGTGTTTGGTATTTTGGAGGGATGTATCTAGTTTATGAGTTATGCTTTGCTGCCTTGTGGGGATTCTTATGAAATGTAGCAGCAGCTCAACAGGTTATCTAGCAGAGGGAGAGTTAATGCATAGTGCTGATACTCATAAATCAGGAGATTAATGCCTGCCTTACACCTCTTAATAAAAACAGCAGAGAACAACAATCTTATCAACATACATGTAATCTGTAAACAAGGGTTGTAGTCAAATACAAACAGATTTTTATCATTATCCTGCTCCAAACCATGTGACTCTGCAGTGAAGTACTTGCAGGAGATGAGTTAATACATGTTTGACAACAGTTGCAGCCAAAAAAAAAATAATCATTAATGCTAACATGAGCAAGATAATTGGGATTTGTGGGGGAGTGGATGTCCAGATTTGAACTTTTGAACTGCCAAGCATTAAAGCCTGTTGTTTCCTCTCAGCAACAGCTACAAGACTGCTTGTAATTCTTTGTGAACACCCAGACTTAAGGAAAAAGTGGAATATGTTAAATATTCCAATTAATAGAGATAGCACTGATCCATCAATTAGCAAGCTGATCACTTCTTGTCCTTCTGCACAGAAACTGTTTTCACAAAGTCACAGAATGGTTTGGGTTGGAAGGGACCTTAAAACTTATCCAGTTCCATCGCCACTGCTGTGAGCAGGGACTGCTTCCACTGGACCAGGTTACTAAAAGATCCACTGAAAAATCAGACATTTGTGGCCTCCAAAGAGGAGGCTGAAAAGATGTGTTTCTGGAAAGAAATTATCTTGGGGGAAAGGAGGAGGAAAAGAAGACCTAAAAGGAAGAAGATGAAGAGAAAAGATCTGGGAGTTGAAGCAAGTTGTGGAGGACTTCCTGAGGCAGATAAGCACAGATAAATGTTGGGAAGTGCCTGGAGACCTCAGCTGGTGATGCCCAAGATGTGTAACTGTGAGCAGTGGCCCAGGATGGACCAGGATAACCTCTGACCCACACCAGGGATGTGGAGACCATGTGAATGTGGCCTGAGTGTAGTATGTGAGGTGTAAAGGAAGGTAAAACTGAATTTCCTTCCTTTCTAAGTAACTCCTTGCCTCTCTGTAAAGTCTGCTGAAACATGAGCAGATATCCAAACATATAATATTTATATTTATATTTATATTTACATTTACATTTCTTAGTATAACATCACTCCTTAGGTGGGGGTCTGCAGCACTTGCCAAAGCACAAATGAATTCTGGTTCCTGGATTTAAACATGTCATGGATAGACATGCATGCACCTGATGTACAGGCTCAGAGATGATGTGGGATGACAGTAGTTCCATAAATGCTGCTTACAGTAGGCTGTGGGACTGTAAGCAGCAATGTAATCATATGTATTTTCCAGAGGAGATGGCTGACTTTTCAATGCCAGTCCACTTCTAAAAACCACAAATAAGCTGGAAACACTTGGAATTAAATGGTACTCTGTGAAGAGTAGGTAGGATTCATTACACTCATTCCTAATTAGATCTTAGAATAGAAATTATTTTATATGGTATTAAATAACATGTTTTGCTTTGAACTCTCAAACCTCACTTTAATCACCTTCCAGCTTCTTGGGTACTCTTGGATTCAAACTAAACCCCCCTTTTTTTCCTCAAATAATCCATCAAGGGTTGTTAGCTGGGGGAAGAGAGTCCTCAGAGAAGCGAGTAAGTCACTGACATAATTGGTTTCCTCTCAAAAATGTGTATGAATGAAGATAGTTGCAGCTGTTAGTACAGAGATAAACTTTCTATGCTTTAAGTCTTTTGATAGGTATTTGTGCATGTGTTTTTCAGCCAACCCATTTTAAAGGAAAAAAAACCCAATACATTGGATATCTCTACTTCCTAAAAAGTGAACTCTTATTAAAAGTAAAGGAAATTATAAACTTTCTTAAATTGCTTGACATGAAGACATGGAAAAGTTGGTGTAAAATGCTGGTCTGTGTCCTGAAGCTGGAATAAAGGATGATGGGTGCAGGGAAGTTTCTACATAAAGGTAATAAATCATTTTCCATCTGATCTTCTCAGGGCTTTGAAACTCTTCCTGGCATAGGTCCTTCTCCTCCAGCAGGTTCTCCCTATAGTCTTCATCACTGATCATTTGGGAAGATAGACTGGAAGTCTCTCTTCTCCTTCTCCCAATTTCTCACCAATCTTAGTCCATCTTCTTCTCCAAATATTTATTGAAATTAATTTTAAATCACAAATCTGGGCAGAATGCACATGACAGACCCATAAGTATTGTCCTCTAGGGTAGCTTGGACATACAGTAGCTGTATTAGCACAGCAAGCAGGGGAAAACAGCCTTGTAAAGACAATTTAGGCACTGAGCAGAACCATTTGGTCTCCACTCATACGTGTGGAGCTCTCAAGATAAAATATAAAAGTCACAAATTGTTACAGCTTCAGGTCATCAAATCTCAGTGATGCCCGAGACATTGAACTTTCAAAGCAAAACTGCCATTAAAAGCAGACCAGCATCAGCTCTGAGCCCACTAAACTAGGGTAGGCTTTAGAGCACATAAATATGTCTGTCTAACAAAAAACCCTTTAAATTAGGTCAAGTGAAACTACTCTGTAACCACAGTCGTGACTCCAGTGCAATATTAGTTCAGGTTGTTTTTTCTTTATGAGAGTCTCTGTATTAGAGATTTGTATTCATGTAATTATTTGCCAAATGCCTGACTGCAATTTCATTCTGTCAAATGAAGACATGAACACAAGGAGGGTTTAATTTACATGGGGTTTTTGTGTGTGTGTGATTTACAGTGATTTTTAGAGAGGTGTCTGAGCAGACAGTGGCCCCATTAAGTTCAGTGTGATTTTCAAAATCTGCCATAAACTCTGTCAAATATTTAAGCAGCTGGTGAAAGCTCAGTTTTTCACTTCTTTAAAAAGAAAAGAAAAGAATAAAGGTAAATATATATACCATTATTAATTTTCAGTTAGGTTGGATATCAACATTTAAGTGAGCTAGATGCAACTCATGAAGGAATGAAGGACTGATCGTATTTTTAGTGCCTGTGCTGCAGGTATTTTCCTGTAGAAAGAGTTTGACAGGAACAATGCCCAGGAAAATGCATCATTAATCTGGGAGAGGGCACCACCATTCTCACCAAGGTGGCGTGAGAAAGTGGGTGTATCCCACAAGGATCTCTTCCAGCAGTGCAAGAGATCGGTGCAGGAGTGAAGTGTTTGAATTTTCTCGGATGAATGTGGTCAGTGAACCACATCTCCTTTCCACTGATTGCTGGCTTCAAAACGTATTAAATATTTGCTGCCTCAACGCTGGGTTCAGAAAATGCTTCACTCGGTGAGTCACAGCAAATGCATGGCATAGTTAGCATCTGTTGGGGTTAATTGACAGAGAACTCTTCAAAAACAGAAATAGACTCTTAACTCCTCTGCCTACTGTTTCTTCTTTTCACAGAGATGACACAAAGGGAAGAAAATCCTTATGCAGAATCTCATTGAATTGATGAGCTTGTGCAGAGCAGTAACAGGCAATGTGTGGTTTTATGTGCCTAAAGTGTTTCGAAAAACCCAACAATTTACACGTGCATGTTTAGTATATCCAAGACATTCCAGAGAATGCTTGTAACAAAACCCCTGCTCCTGCACTCCCTAACACCTTTGTCCCCTGGGTTCCACCCTGCTGTTGAGTTGAAGCCTTTTTTCATCACATCTTGATTAATACGAGGTGCTAAAAGCAAATTGGTGATAACTGCTGGTCATGACAGCTCTTGTGCAGGCTCTTGCCAATGGCAGCTCTTCTTCTTTCCTGCTCTTACCTGCAGCAGCCTTCGTATTTTAATCGTGGGCCCCAAGCAGAAATTGTCAATTAGACTGAGCCTTGTGGTTGTCTTTGAATAAATGTTCTTTAGCAGATAGATTTAGTGCCTTGCTACTCTATTCCCCTGGTTTCTATGTGCAATATACCTTCCATATACACTAAAATGAAGTATCTTCCTGGGGAAAAAAAAACCTATCCAATCACACAGCAGATAAAGTGGCTACTCTGCTGAACTCCAGAAAGAAATGAGAGGGCTTGATGAATGCCTCGAGGCCAAAACAATGATTCTCTTGCTGCTTTCTCTTGGAAAAAAATCTAAGATGGAAAATCTGAGTTATTTCAATTTAAACAGTATGGAGGATTGTGGTAAAAGAGACAGCGTCACTTCTTTTATCACATCTACATTTGATCAATGCCTCTTGAACAGTTTTGACCCAAGTGGGATAATGGAAAAAGGGATCTTCTGTGTATCTGGCTACAAATTATTGATAAATGGGATCTGATCTGTGAGGATACAGGGCGAGTTGTTCCACTGACTCATGAGAGCTGTGGGGGATGCTGGATGTAAACGCAGCTCAGTTTTGCTTCAAAGAATGATGGCATAGTCAGAAATTTAAAAATCACAGACACTTTGCACATAACTATATCTGTTGGACTTGAGTGGGCTATGAAAAGGAAAGATGATAGAGTCTGGAGTTTGCTTACGTCTGAGAAAAGTATAGTCCAAGGCAGGGAGGGACTGCACGTCATCTTAGATCAAACCAGTGTCTGATCCATTTTTTCAAAGTTGTAGTTCTCTTTTATAGTGGAATCGACTACATCCATATGATGCTCATACTCTGGAGCAAGTGAATGAGACAAAACATCTCTCACTGGGAGGAAAGCATTCCCCTTGAAAGGTGTGTGTGATGGGTATTGAGACAAGCAAGATCCCACAGTGCTCCGTGGTGCTGGGTGAGTGTGTGTCCATATCACCCCCAGGAGACACAGGGAGGACTGCCATTGTCTACTTGATAAATGGAGTACAGAACTGAGACTGGGGATTGGACATTGAGGCTGAATCACAGAATCATTCAGGCTGGAAAAGGCCTCCAAGCTTGCACAAAAATACTTTTAACAGGGTACCTCCATGCCCACCAAACCATATTGCAAAGTGCCAGGTCCAGTCATTATGTGGAATGCTTCCAGGAATGGTGAATCCACCCTTCCCTGGAAATCCTGTCCCAGGGCTTCAGCACACTTTCAGTGATGAAATTTTTCCTAAAATCCAACCTGAACCTCCACTGGTGCAGCTTGAGGCCATGTCCTCTGGTCTGTCACTGGTTGCCCGGGGGCAGAGCCTGATCCCCACCTGGCTACACCCTCCTGTCAGAGTGAAAAGGTCCCCCCTGAGCCTCCTTTTCTCCAGGATAAACAACTCTTATACCCTCAGCTGCTCCTTATCAGATGTGTTCTCCACACCCTTCCCCAGCTCCATTGCACCTCTCTGGACATGCTCCAGGGCCTGTCTTGTGGTGAGGGGCCAATTTCCGCCAGAAATTTTCATAAGAATAATTTGTTCTTTGTAATTTCATCTCTTTGGATGGTTTTTGTTGTTGTTGGTGATGGTGGTGTTTTTCTGGGTTTTTTTTTTTGGTTGGGTTTTTTTTAATCGTTCCTCATTCAACCAAAATAAATTAAAAAAAAAACTGACGAAATCAACAGAAACACAGGAAGAAGTGAAAAGGTTTCTCTAGCACATATTTCAGCAGTTGTCCTGATGGGCCCTGAGTGCACACACAAGTGAGTTGATGACTGAAGACATGATGCTTAGGGTTGGAAGTAGACAAAGGGATTTGTGGTGCTTGGCAGTGGATGTGCGTTATCCAACACGTGCTCCTCTGTGTGAGAGTATGGCTGGGGGAGGCAAAAGAGAAAGGGAATAGTTGTTACCATGTTATGAATGGCTGTAATTAGGTACCTTGCCCAAGGTGACATGGAAATCCTCTGTCAAAAATGAAAATGGTAATCCGGGTCTTGCGGAGAAAAGCCTGCTGCAATGCACACAAAGTTATCCTTCCTCTTCTAGCTGCTGCTTTCTAAGTTAAGCCCTTTCCTCCAGGGCTGTGGGCACTGGTCTTACCTCTAGGAACATAATGATTCAAAGAAAAGGTGCTTGGGCAAAAAGGATTAGTAACTCTGAGCTTCCCACCACGGGCAGTGTGTAGAACAAATGCCTCTTACCGACAGTTCAAAGGTCCATCTTAGGTTGTGAGGGGGCTTTTTGGGGTGGTGTTACCATTAATTTTTTAATTATCATTTGAATTGTGTCAGAACGGAAAAGGCTCCCGCGCAATGCGAACTCCGGTAATTTTGCACGGAATAAAATGGAGGCAGCATTTGCCTGTGCTTCCCCTGCAATTACGGAGTGATTCTCGTGTCTTGTTTGAATTTCCTTTGTCGTTATGAAACACAACAGGCTGACGGCTTGATATTAAAAGCAATTGTGTTTCCATTCATGCAGATGCCAGCCTGTTTAGGTGAATTTACTAAGTCCCTAGACGTACATTTTCATATTATTGCTGTCTCTGGGCTGTGCTGAGCATTTTAATTCTCTGAAAATAACCTCTGTTTTCCTTTCATCTCTTCATTAGCTCTTTCATCATGAGCACATGAATTTAAAAAAATGTATATATCTCTTAAAGTTGTGTGTAATAAAGATGTTTGTATCATTCCAATTTGTTGAGCTGTGCTTTTAACGTTGCATGGCTTTCACAACCATAAAATGGCACAATTATTTCTGTGTTGTATTGCTTTGTACCCTGAGGTTCCATTTAAAACAAAGCAGAGAGATGTGTTTATAGGCAGTATTGAAAGCAATGTATATGGATCTTGATGTCAGGCATATTTTATTGAAGTAAGATTAAATGACAAGTTCTGCACTATTGAAGTGAAATCAGAATGAGATTTTGTGCTGAGCTACACATTGTTAAATCAAAATTAAAATAATACCAAGCTGTGTTGTTATCTTTGTGGCTTTTTGGTGGCATCTTTTAAAAATGAACTTTATTGCCAATTATAAGTATTTTAATGTAAATATTCTGAACTTTCTGGGCATGTTGTTACATTATATGTTACATATGTCACAATGTTATATCATTGTATATGCATGTGTTATCAGATATCAGAAGACTGAATTTTCCTGCTATACATTTTGAATGTATGTATGGATTAAAACCTTGCAAGTAAAACTAATTTTCTTTCTACATAAAAGCACACCATCTCATACATCTCAGGTAAAAAGTCCTTTTTATTTGATCTCTTCACCTATTTTTTTGTACTGAAAATAGGCTTAGAAGATTTAGGGTTTTTTCTAGAGGCAGAGGTTTAAATTATAGCTGTTTTAAAGTTAAATGCCTGGGGTTGTCTCTAATTAATACCTGCACCACAGCAAGGACAACAATATGAGAAAATTAGGAAAATTGTGACTTTTCTTTCTGTCTGCAGTTTTTATTTCGCTTGGAGGAGATCCCATAGGAAACATAGTTTTTCTTTCAGATTTTATTTTTTGATTCATAGAAGGGATAAATTTCTGATTAACAGAGGGGTGTCCCAAATTACAGCCTTAACTAGACTATTTGTGCTTCAGGACATGAAGGAATTTTCTCTTAAAGGATGGTCAAATCACATATCTTGCTTCAGTGTTTTAAGATGAGCTGCACTGCAGGAACACCTTGTAGTTTGCACAGGCACTAAAATTTCTGTTATGGTACAGTATTAGAGTCTGGAAAATACAGTAAGTTGAGGTTTTGGAAGCTGTGGAGTAGATGGCTCAAACTTCTTAATGTGCTGTTGCAGGAATTTGAGTATGTAAGGGAACATCAGCTTCCTATTTTAACTGCATGTTCAGCCTGGACTCTGAATGTCAAGTTGGATTTTTTTTTAATCATCACTGGCGTTATTATGTCTCTCACCTCTTTTTCCCATGAGACAGTAATCTTAGCAATATATGATCTAATAAATATAGATGATTTAAAATCCCAGCTGCCTTTATTCCATCTAGTCATGGTTTAGCCTCTGCCTGGTATGTGTCACGTTGTGACTGTCTTCACTTTGTTTTTTTTTCCTGGCTGTTTCCCTTCCAGGTTTTTTCTTCTTTTCTAATAAAATTGCAAAAGATGGAGTTTTTCCTGCAATGTGTTTTATGCAGCATTCAACACAATCAGACCTGGTTCTCATTTTAGGCCTTTAGACATTGGCACCTCAAATACATTCTTACTTACTACAAGTATTATTTTTTAATATGTGGATTTTTATAGCTCAGTCCCAGACTCCACCCACAAGGGTGAATAACACAGAGCTACTGTGCAGAATACACTTCTTTGGTCAGGTGGGCATTCTAGTCCAAAATTTCTGCTTTAATCATTGAGTGATGATTGTATTTAATGACATATTATATAAATATCGAGAGAGCATCATATGTAACAAAATTGCACATAATAACAAATATCAATAAAATATGTGGAAATAGATTTTTGCCTGTGCACTGAAAGGCTGTTGCTTTGGGTTTTGTTTTGCTTGTGCTTTTTTCCCTAATGTTAGCAAAATCTATCTACAGACTAAATCCTATATGTAGGACTACTATTAGGTGAGGGCTAGCAGTGTTTGAAAGCTCAGTTTATGAAAACATGTTTATCCAGGGGGAGAAAGGAAGAAAAGTTGCTTTAATTTAGTTTAATGTTTCCAGTCCTTTGGGTGGCACAGTAAGAAAGTCTTTTGCCAGGCTCAGAGGGAGAAGAGAGTAAATGACATATTGTTAGTTCAAATATTTGTCTGTTACAACTTGAGTATGCTAGACCCGCAGATTTTTAGATCATATTTGGAATTTTTTCCTTTTGTTTCCATTTTTTATTGAGAAATTTGATACTTGAAGAAATTGAGCAATTTACCGCACAGTGAAAAACCAAGTTGAATGTATTTGTTAATACCAACCCCACAACTGTCTTGTCCATTTTTAAAGGGGTACATACTTCTAGGGCTTGAAGAATTAATTAAAAAAAAGAAAGACCAGTATAATGTATTTTGGGAAAAAACTTTGCAGACAGTCATGTTTCTTCAAGTTTGCCCAAATGGGCAGAACTCGGGAATCCATAGTGATGACCTCTGTCTAAGTGGCACTGCTGCTGTGTTGTTCACTGTTAACAAAGAATAAGAAATGTGGGAAACTACTGTCCTACAAATAATAAATATTAGTAAATAGTGGGATACATATATAAATACACAGGATACTCTCAGAGATCCAATTATCAGCTGTAGCAGAGTTGTCTGTCACTGACTGCAGGTAATACAAGGAGAAGGATGTTTTGAGGGAATTGTTATCCATTTTTGGGTGCTTTTCTTTAGACATCAGTATGAAAGCAAATAGGCTGCATAAGGTCTGGCTGCTTTTGGCTCCTCACTTCTTTTTTGGTGCCAGATGACCTCTACCCTTGACAGCCAGTGCCAGTCTGAGTCAGGCATGTGAATGCAGTCCATGTCAGCAGTTGCACTGCATATATGCATTTTCCATTTATCCTTGGGACACAGCGAAAGACTCCTCAAGCCCCTGCTGTAATGCAGCATGTCAACTTGGCAGCCTTGTTTATACCAGCCCTTGGCCCCTTCCATTTCCTCACCTGTTCAAATCCTCTGGCTCTGCACCTGTGCCAACAAGTGTGACCAGGTGTAAAGAGGCATGTGGCACCGAAGTGACGTGGCTGTCACACAGGATGGGCTTCCCGCCGTCACGATGGCCCCGCACGCGGCACCGCGCCCGTGGAGAACCCGCTCTCTGACAGGGAGGGAACATTCCTGACTTTGGGTAAACGTTTGTGTTCTGACCCTCGTGCTGCAGTGCCACTGCTCAGTGATTTCTTTACTTTCCCTCTTCCCCATGTGGGCACACTGCCGCTCATCCTGCTCGTGTTTCGGAGCGGTTTGGAGCGAGCCCAGCGGAGGGGACTCGATTCCAGTCGTCAGCATCAAAATCTGCAGGCAAGAAGTCATTGCTGCTTTATTGGTCACTGCCAGGACATCATCCTGGTAGAGGAGATTCTGCAAGTAATTTAATGAGACTGCTGCATTTCAGGATGCTGGGAAGCTCCACTGAAGGCAAGTCTTGGTTACAGAGGAACTTCACAAAATGCTGGGTGACTTAACTGCAACAAGTACCATATGTTGTGCTGGCCTTCTCAGCAGGTGAAAAAGCAGTACCAGTGCTAAATTCTGGTGGAAGAAATTATCAGATATATGAAAACATGATTTGGTCAGTAGAAACTATAAAACATTTGGTTTCAAACCACGAACAGTCCAACTAATTTTGAAAAATAGTCACAGTATTGTTATTTTGGTGTTGGAAGAGACCCAACAGAAGAAAAGACTGGATGTGGCACTCAGTGCCATGGTTTAGTTGAGGTTGGACTTGATGATCTTTAAGGTCTCATACAACCTAGTCATTCTGTGAATTCTGTGACCAGCAGAAGGTATTTTAATTCAACCATCTTCCTTTTCACAAGCCAAACCAGCTGGAGAGGTTTAGCCATCAGAGCTTTCACAAGCTGATGGATCTGGCAATTTCCCAGAGGCCAGGTGGTGAGAACGCAGGCTGGATGTAATGGCCTTGATGTCTCATAGAATCATACTTTGTTTGGGTTGGAAGTGATCCTAAAAATCATCTATTTCTAATCCCCCTGCTGGGAGGAATGTGACCCACTAGACCAGGTTGCTCAGGACCCCTTCCAACCTTTCCTTGAATACTTCCAGGAGTGAGGCCTGTCTCAATCCTGTCCAATAGGTTGATATTTCCCTGCCTACAAAGAGAGACCAAGAATGGGTTACTCCAAAAGTCAGAGCTTTTAGCTACATTTCTCTGCTGCCTGTCTCAGTGATGGACTCCATCAGTAATTTCCAGCTGTAAAGCTGTCTTCCACTAGTTCAAATTCAACTTTGCCAGGTTGCTCAGGACCCCTTCCAATCTTTCCTTGAATACTTCCAGGAGTGAGGCCTGTCTCAATCCTGTCCAATAGGTTGATATTTCCCTGCCTACAAAGAGAGACCAAGAATGGGTTACTCCAAAAGTCAGAGCTTTTAGCTACATTTCTCTGCTGCCTGTCTCAGTGATGGACTCCATCAGTAATTTCCAGCTGTAAAGCTGTCTTCCACTAGTTCAAATTCAACTTTAAAATAAAGCCAGGGCTTCTCCACGGCTGTGCAGGCTATTTTTGATGGCTTTGAGAATGGCTGAGAAGTAGGCAGGTGGTTTTCAGTGGTTGGGACAAAGCTTTGTGAGTTATATGGAAGTAGAAAACAAAAAGGGGTCACAACCAGATCGCATTTTAGTGGACTTGCCTGCCCCCTTTCAGAAGTTACCCTCCCTCCACCAAACACAATTCTTTCTGACTTCCATGAAGTTACAAGTGATTAAGAGTAGGGATCCAGAAATCCCAGAGTGTGAGAGCTCAAAGCGTTCAGATCAAACGGGGCATGGTGACAAAAATGTAGGCAAAGGACATGGAGCAAAATTCCAGCTGTAATTGCAGTTCTGCTGTATCAAGCAGTTATTCAGACAATGAACAATTGAAAAGCTATTCACATCACTTCACATTTGCTTAGCCTTGTGGCTAACATGTCATTTTGGTTATTGTTAGATGGCAACCAAAAGCAGTGAATAGTCTGTGCAACTTGGGAAAGAATTTAAAAAACTGAGTAAATCAATAACTCTTGGTTGGATGCCTCTTATTGCCCTAAGTTAGACATGGAAGTACTAGGTGAACTCAGCTTGTTCTCTGCAAGGGCCTTGGTCTGTTCTGTATCAGATGTGAAAAGCCAGAGAAAAATAATTAGAAATGATGTATCATTTTTGCACAGTGAAAGTCAACTTGTCCATTGCTTCTTCTTCTGTAGAAGCTATTAGCCTTTCTCCAGGTCAGACCTGGGGTTTCCAAAATTTGAGAGGTTTTCTTGTTCTTTAGATTGCTGGCAGCAATGGCTGTTACGTTTAATAAATAAATAAACAAAGAACCCCACAACAATTAAAACAATCTGTCTAAAGTCCATCCATAGAGAAATTATATAGCTTTGTGAAAAAATACACAGGACAGCAAGTGCACAGGTAAGATCTTCTTTAGCCACTGAGACTGCAAGGCTATTAGAATAAAAATAAAATCAATATTAATCACTGCCAATAGTGTTATTTGGCTTTAGCATTTTACTTGATGCAGAACAAGCACAGATAAATAAAAGAAACCTGTTCATGACAGGGAGCTCTCCCAAATGCCCTAGTCAAGAAGAAATTAAGCCTGTTTGTCCAAATTTTTGTCATGCAGCATACTTTCTGGCTCTTTTTTTTTGTTTTGTTTTTTCTTCTTAGTGAAAATCTGGCAATGCCATACAACTGCTTTTTGTATAACTGCCCAGGAGTCCTGGATGTGTTAATGTGTGGCCTGACACAATGTCTAAAGTGAGAGGGAGTCGGTGTCTCAAACCTTCTTTTTAGAGTTTCCAGTTTTCATTACTCCTCCAGAACAAATATCAGAAACAATAACCAAATAGCTTTGGATTATTTGATTGCCTTTAAACAGTATTCAGCTCCTTTCATTGCAAGGACAAGAGTTTAATTGCTCATCTGACTGATAAAGAGACAAAGCTGCATGGTTAATCAATAGATCAAACTAGGTCAAGGCATAGCGCTTGGAATCCATGTGAATCAGGGCTCCCATTCCAAGCTGGCAATAGGCATCTTGTGTGACCCTGAAGAAATTGTTTAGTATCTTGGGGGCCTCTGTTCAGTATTAGAAAATCAGGATGATATTAATGAAGAATTACAAAGGCATAACTCAATAGCACTTGGATGGGGTTATAAAAGTGCTCTTAACTTCACGAACAGGGTAGATTTAGTCACAATCCAAGTTATCCTCCAAAATGTGAATGAGTCCAGTTTTCCTTGCACTTTAAGAACAGGTATGGGGTGTGTTATGCTTTGGGCTGTTTCCATGGTTGGTTATCCCAGTTCTAAAGGCAAGGCAGGAGCAAAAGGCTTCTGGACTTGGATTGGATGGAACAGTGTCTCACACCAGCTCCACTACTTTCTGCAAACAACTAACACGATTATGGTTTTATATTAAAAACAGTAATTCACAGTCACCAAAAAAAAAAAAAAAAAATCACTCCCTGAAGACAGCTTTAATACAAAGAGGCTGATTTGGTCCTTGCGTATTCTGCCAAACCCTTTTTTAAAATTAGATCTTTGCTTTGTAATTTTCTTCTTTTTTTGCTCAAGGGTACTTCAGAAAAATTGTGGAGAGATGTACAAATGGGGTGTCTCTATCTATAAATTCTCATGTAAACTGCTAGGCTCAGAAAACCCAGACAGACTTGTCTGCAACAGTGCTGGGCTCTGTAAAAAAGCACCTAAATTCAGAGCATATTACAATTTAATTAAAATAAACTGCAATGAGTATAAGGAAATCATTGAAAAGCAAAAGGCAAAAGTCCTTGGAGATTATTCATATTTGTCACTTAGAAGCAATTTCAGCACAAGTAGGGGGTTTCATGTCTTTAAAATAAGATAATATATGTAGGTGATGAAGCTGCTAACATCTTCCTATTAAGAAGTGATAGGTTCTATATCAGAAGATGTGTTTCAGAAGGGATTTTTTGTAGCTGGAACATGCTTCCTGGGACTGTGAGCTGAGTATATGAAGGAGTGCAGCTAGCCTGCTACAGGTGGTCTTTTCCCTTCCTGGAGAAGTAATTTGAGCCAAATACTCAGTTTTGAAGAAGCAAGATAGTCCAGTACCTGTACATGAAGCACACGAATGAGTGATGAACACAACTTCTGACAGAGGGGAGGACTCTACATGGTGCTTTAATGTGCAGGTTTGGGCTTAAGTCATTAAGCAGCACAAGAGCCTTAATGTTAAAAAAGATTTGTTTTCATTTCTTGAGTTGAAGTGCTCACAGTCCAGTTGTAAAAATCCACTAATTCATAATATTGCATTGTTTGTGGTTTTCAGGATAAGGGTGCTTTTAGTACAAAATCTTGCTCATGGCAGGAGGAGAGGATTTTAAAAAGGAGAGTACATTCATGCAGTATTCATTAATGGTGAATCCTTTTTTGTACTCTTTACCTACAGCTTGTTTTTGCTTTAGAGAGGGATTCAAAGCTATTTATGTCTAAGAGAGAAAATTAAATTCCCTGTTGGATTGGTATTGGGGGAGAGTGGGTTGTTGGGGGTTTTTCTGTTGTTTTGTTTGATTTTGGTTTTCTGGGTTTTGGTTTGTTTTTTATTTTTTACTTTTTAGATCTGCTTTCATCAATGCTAGTACTTTGGAAAAGCAAAGTCAGAGCTATTTAAGTGTCTTGCAGAGACAGACATCAGCAGGCTTGCAGCCTGTGTTTATCAGGGCTGTCCTGTGTGGCTGCATTCATAACATCCAGCATCCACCAACAGGCCAAAGGGCAAATAGTTTAAAATGTGTTGCAATTTGAGAGGCTGCTTCTTTTTTGTCCTCTTTCTAAATGGAGTTGTAGCAGTCAGACCCAAACAATCTAAAGACAAGTGCTGTTTTATTCTTTTCCTATGAATTTCTCCGTCTTGGACGCAATGTAAAGGTTTGTTTTCAGTCCTGTGATGAGTCTTAGAAACTCCAAGCAGCAAGTCTGCCCTAGAAAAGAACATTGCTGCAGTTATCTATGCAAAAGAGAAGCTGAAGTGGAATCTAAGCCATCCAGGCAATCTCAAGCCCTGAAACCTAATTTTAGTCTTTCAGAGTGTGGAGAGGGATGCACAGATCTACTTACTCCAACATTAGACAAGCCAAAAAAGGCACATGTCATTTGAGACTTGAGCCTGTGGAAACAATTTGGAATGAAAATGTAGGAGCAAACTGCTTGCTTAATCATCATCTTTCCACATCTTCACTGAAGAAGAAAAGTAAAGTCAGATAAATCCAATTTGCCTGAGATTTTTCATGCATGCAGCTCCTGCTGTGAAGTAGAAAAATATTTCCTCTGTGTTTGGAGAAGCCATGATAGCCTGCCAATGGCTAGTTTAACACCTGTAAGCCCACCCGGCTCTTAACCTAGTCCTGTGAATCCAGGCAGATAAAACAATCTTATTGCAGAGTAAGTTCAATTCTCGTGGCTGTGCACAGTCTTTTATCTTCCATGCTCAATCCATTACTGTGTTTCCAGCACTTATTTCCAATATCATACCCAAATAGTTTAAACTGACAATTGAGATGTGTCTCACTATAGAGGACCCTGCCTGAGAAGTAGGAATATCTTATTAATTAAACATATTTTTTGTCAGTGTAGAGTGTTTCTTAAATACTTGTGCTTATACACTAATGAAAAGGTACTATGATACCTGATGTTCGTTATTGATTTCACTAACTGTTGCAGGATTTTTCTGGTTTTTCCAAATAAAACCCTTCAAGCTCTTTAGATACTTAAAAGTTTTCAAAAAGGCAGAAGTGTCTGTTTTGCACTGAAGCATTCACATCTTTAACCCTACATTTGTGATTAGGGTGCATAGTACATCGTGTAAAATTTCTTCCATTTTCCCTTTTCAGAACTGCAAAATTGGTATTTTTAACTCTCTGGCTTGCTCTGAAGAGAGCACAGTGTTAAACCAGGGAGTGTTGCTTCAAACTGGAACACCTGCAGTTGAGCAAAGTGGCAATCCATTGGTCATGGTGGGAGCTCTTTTACTGATGGGAGGGGAAGGTTTATATGATCTAAGGGGATGGTGCATATTTTCTATAGGAAAGGGAAATGTCTGCTATTTATAGCCCTTCAAATCCTGAAAAAAAAACCAAACCCAAGCACCTTGCATGTCACCAATATATCAGAAAAAAACAGAACACATGAGAATTTAGGTATGTAAACATGTGCTGCAAAAAAAGGTAATGCTTCGTCTGTGGTCAACCAGAGTAGGGAATCAACCCATCCTGGAAACTCCTGAAAAATTTCCTCAAACAGTAAACTAATAATTTCTTGCCAGTAAAAATTTTCTCTGAAAAGCAAATAAACTTTCCAAGAAGTGTAAAATGGAAAAGCATAAGCTTTCTGCATCGCTTCAGCTAGCAGTGGGAAAATGTTATTATCTGGAAGTGAAAAAATTGAACTTTGGGAACTTTGTTTAACAATCATTTCTCTTCCTGATTGAAATAAATGAGCCCAAGGATTTAGCCCTATGCTCACTCTTCAGAGAAAGGGCTTTTACATTGATTTCTCTCAATAAGCATAATTTTTTATTTTGATGTGCAATTAGGGCAAATTCAACTTTTTTTCTCCCAGCTCCTACTTTCACACAATGCCCCTTAATTAAACACACTGTACAGAGATGGCAGGTGACTTGACATGCAGGGTTGGGATTCTGCTGTGATCAGAATGAGAGCCGCAGTTCATGCCTGCCAGTGACACTTTTAGGAACATAAAGCTGCAAAATTGAAGGTAAGGAAGCCAAAGCTGATAATGGCTCACTACAGAACAAGCTGGTGGGAGCCAAGCATGGGTGAGCTCTGAGCTGGGGTGTAGAGAGGTGAGGCCACATACAGCAAGGGATACATCTGATAAATGAAATCCAAATCCAAAACCCTGATTTGTTTGCAACTTGCTGCTCATCAGCAACCCTCAGTAAGTAAAAGGAGCCCCTGCTTGTCAGCCAGAGCTGTGCTGGCTGTGTTTCATGTGATCCCACTCCCTGCCCTGAATCCTGGGCAGAAAGCCAGAGGGAACCTTCAGCTCCTCCCGTGGCTTTGGGCACTTGCAGTTTCCATCGCCCTGATAATTCCTGCATCCTGTACCAGCGTGTTAATTCTCCAAGAACTCTGTAAATCCCTGTGTGGCCCATTCCAGCTGGCTGCTGTGGAGCACGTGGATTTGCAGGCAGACATGTGGACACCCACCTACCTAAGCAACGCTACAGCACGGCTTGACTTGAAATTTCTCATGCAAAAATTGTCCCAAGGAATCTTCCGATGGTAAATGCTTGTCTGGAGCAAAGCAGGTGTGGTAGAGTGTGGAAGACACAGGGAAATAACTGTGGGGTTTTTTACTGTTCTCTAAGGAAGACGGCAACTTCAAAAAGCAAGAGCATCCAAGGAGACTTGTCCAGGTGACTAAAAGTCTATTTAAAGTGACATTGCTGCCAAATTCTTTTAGACTCTTAAATTCCTGACCTGGTCAGGATTTCAGTTTCTTGCTACTCATATTCCAATTCTTCTTGACACTTAAAACTGAGAATGTACTCAGAAGCTTGAGAAGGGGAAACAGAGGTAACCTGAGCCCCTGAAAATGGGCTTTAAGGATGAAACAGGGCAACCTTCACATTCAGATATCAGATGGTATTCCAGCAATATCCTGTTTTCATGTTCTCCTGACTGTATGACAAGGATAGCTATGACACAGGGACTTGAGGAGCCTTGGAAAAAAACACTGTGAGAAATACTTCTGAGTTTGCAGGGTAATTTTTTTACCCTTTTCTAATGTATCCTGGCTGCCACAGTTCATATTTTCTTAGTTCAAAACTGTACAGTAGCTGTCTACAAACTGCTGTAAAGTGCAGTTACCTGTTATTGCCCTGTAAATAATTGAATAACCTCTTCCAGGCAACATGGTCAAGATGCAGATTTAATTTACTTACAGGCCAGTAGTAAAGATGGTTGAATCCACTCAGTTCACTGTCTGTGTCTGGAGGTGTTGTGTACAGGTACATAAATAGTTTACTGAACCTGTCAAATTCTCTGGCAGGAATGAGCATACCCTCTGGTCTGCTACGTGTGCTTATACAAAACTCTTCTTCAGTTCTCAAGCAGTAGTCGGTAATATATTTTCCAATATTTTTGTGGAAATAGGTAAAGGACATAATGAATCACATAGTAGCAGGAATGGACACAGAGTCTGACTTTCTGGGGTTATTTGGTGATTTATTGCTTGGGGATTTTTCAGGGGTATGATTTCAGGCACTGTATGACTTTTTTAAAATTTCTGTGCTCCTCAGAAATTAAATAAACTAACTATAAAAGTTATGTGTAATTGTCTCTGCCTAAATTTAGGCAGTAGTAGACAGCAGGACTGAAATATTCCCTAATGGGGAATTCAGGTTGCAAAATGAAGCACAGGAAAATCAAAAAGCAAACACTACAAAAATCCCCCCATCACCAGGGTGTGGGTTTGTCTCATCTCTATTGAGAAGGTCACCTTAAAAAAATGCTTTCTGTAGAATTAGTGCCATGAACAGGAATGTGCCTCAAAAAAATTGTATTCTGTAATTGTAACTTGTGTTTTGCTTAGAGCTGAAATCCAAAGTCAGTGACATCCCTTGACTGGTTACCCGAACCTTTCAAAATCTTTCATGTCTTAAAGTTTTTATATTGCTTTAAAAAAAAGAAAATGCTTTTGACTCTGATCTCTACTTGTTACAAAAAACTTTAATTGATATAATTTTCGCTTCAAGTTAGTCTGTTTTTAATTATTTGGTCTTTATTTTGTTAAAAAAAAAAAAAAGAAAGTCAAAGATAAAAATAATTGAAGGGTGAGATGTATTGGAGGGTAGGGAGAAACCTTCCATTTATGAAAACACTTAAATGTGCTATTGTCATCTGCAGATGTCCCATCATCTAAATTGCTTTTCCAGACTAATTAATAAAACCTGGATGCCACTATTTCTCCATTAACACTATCCCTTTGGAGAAAGCATGTTAGCAGCACAATTTTTCCAATTGCTGACATTAAAAAAAAAAAGCTAAGTTAATAGAAAAAAGAACACTCCATTCAGCTATCACTCTCCAAGATCTGAATGCTTGAGAGCCTGGTCACATGTAACCAGTAGAATTCCTCTTTATTTTGGTAAGATGGTGGACGTGTGACACACTCACACGTGCTGGCCCTGTCCTGGCAGTGCTCCACAAAGGATAATGATTTCCCTATCTCAGTTCCCTCACAGTTTGGATTAGATACAGTATTTTTGTTGCTGTGGTAAACTCTTTCTGTATGGCATGGCTGTGTGCTGTTCCACAGCTGTTGCTGTCCTCTGCAGGGATGGATGCTTTAAGCTGGGCTGTTTGCAGGACTGTTTTCAGTGATTTTTAATGAAAAGCATAGAGGTGGTGAGCCACTGTGAAAAAATGATGATATTTTCTTAGAAATTTTGTCTCTTTGAAAGTAGGTGAAGACTCCACAGTCTTTCCACAGATTGTCTGTCTTGTTTGTGCTTGCCCTCCACCCAAGGACAGTGTGGTGCCTTGCTGCAAAGTGACAGCATGACCACTGTCCCCAGTGTGTCCCCAGTGTGTCCCCACATTTGCAGCCATCACTTGTGTTTTCCATAACCCTGATCAATAAATACATAAATAGTTCCAGGCAAGACAAAGTGAAGCCAGAGCTGGTGCCACAGAAATGATGTGCCCAGCAGCAGTCTCAGTGCCCAGTGACTTCACCACTGCACAGCCTGGGACTTTCAAACATTGCCATGAAGTTCCAAGGCTGCAATTCCAGGTTTGAAGTCTGTTGGTTTTGAAAATAAACTTCTTGTCACAGAATTATGGAACAGTTTGGGTTGGAAAGGACCTTAAAGGCCAACTAATTCCAGCAACCTCTGGTTGCTGGAGGTGACCCAATGGCTTTCACCAACAGGTTGCTGAAAGCTCATCTTCCCTGCTTTCAGACATTTCCAGGGATGGGACATCCAAACTCCTCTAAGCAACCTGTGCCAGGGCCTCACCACCCTCACAGTGCAAACAGATATAAGTAAAGGCATCATATCTGTTTATAATAATGTGCAGATAATATTTATAGAAGTGCCCAGCACTACTTAATAATTTGTCACTTGCATTGCAAGTTTATGTAAAATCTATGGCTGCTGTAGGGCAAAGGTATAAAACTTTCATGAGTAATATAAAATATACAAAGTGTTGTTGTTAATATTTAATACAATTTGCAGCAGTCAATGAGCACAATCAATGTTTATTAATTAAGTTGTTCTGTCGCAATAGCAATTTTTTTTTTTTTTTTTTTTTTTTTTTGTGTGTGTATGTGTATCTTCAGGGAGAATTTTGCAAGCTTTCTTGACCCTTTCCCAAAAAAAAAAAAAATTGGCATGCTTAACAATAACGTTGGCAATGTCTTACATTACTCATTTGCTTTTTCTTCAGCAAGTAAACACAACTCTTTTGGTGACACCTTCTATTTAAACTACACCACGTGATAAGAGAACTGGGTTTTGGCCAGGCTGTTTAATAAGATGTGTTGCAATTTGGGCTGTTTGTGGCAGCCATATTGACGCATTGCAGATAACCCAGCATTTGAGGGGTGGTTTTCTTTGTTTTAACCCTACGATGTTTGTGGGGCTGGCAGACAGCGCCATGCAGGGTAGAAGTGGAATTTATTCACCTGGGACAGGTTAGATCAGGTCTCACTGCACCTGCTCAATCAGGCCATGCACAGGATTGCCCCAAAATGTAGCATTTTGGCCCCAGCCACAGATGTTCCCATATTGGTGATGTTCCCCTTGGAGCGTACACCACCTTAGGGTGTTTTCCTTGAAATCACAGGAGGGAGGGAATGCCCCAACCCAACGCTCTTGCAGGGCTGAACTGGTCAGCAGCAGGATTTTAAGTAACCCTGCCCCAGCTGGGATAGTCCTGGCTCATCAAGATTGTGTGCAGACCATTTGCCATTTTAGTAGTAAAGGGGCTGGTTGTGGTGGAGCACCTACAAGGACAGAGCCTGTCTCAGCAGCAGGTATGGCATTCAGCTGAGTCCAGGAGGATATTTCTGTCACCTGAAGTACATGGTTAATATTCACTGTCGTTTTTACCTGTCTTCTCCATTTTCCTCCATGTTATTTCTCTCTTTAATAAAACTAAACAGTTTTAAGATGACTTCTTCACACTATAAAATAGCTTAATATATCTTTCAAAAAATGCTTTTTGTGGTAGTGCTTAATACCACATCCAAAATTGTGTGTTGTCTGCAAAGTCTATCCATTCTCTTTCATCTGTGTGCTGCACTGATTG